>NW_020449319.1:72612-502837 GCF_003343035.1 Apteryx rowi | reverse complement strand
AAACCCCATCGATACCTCATCACTTTTGGGTAACTCTATCCTAAATAAAAAAAAAAAAAAAAAAAGGACTTGTGTTTTGAATATTTTACTTCAAGTGAGCCTAAGTAAAACTGCTGTCTTATTAGGTCAAAACATATTTAAGAGACGCAGAGGGTGTATAGTAAGTGTCAAATGCTACTGGCATTCTGCTCATTTATAAGACTTGATTTACATATATGCACCTACTTCCACTTTGTAGGTGCGAAGGTCAATTATTGCAAGCATAATTAACATTTCACTGCCAAAAGTTATTAAGCTTATTCAGGCAGAATGAAGTTTTGAACAACAGAGCATGATAACTAGGTGCTGTATGAAAGGATGAGTAATAAAATTTAGGACCTGAAAAACCTGTCTCGTTTAAAATATTGTAGGTCCTGAGGACACATAATTTGACTTAATAAAATCAAAAGTAATAAAAATAACTGTTGTGTAGCATAACTGGGGAAAAAAAGTATGTGAAACTCATTCAAATAAAAGAAACTTGAAGGTCATACTCTGCAAAGTACAGAAACTGATGCACTCCTGCCTCTGAACAGCGCAAGAAGGCTTAGGGGGAGCTTTCAGGGGCGGATTTTCAATACCTACAAGGAGGTTACCAAGAAGACAGCCAGGCTCTTCACTGAGGTGCATGGTAGGAGAACAAGAAACAACAGCTGTAAATTAAAACAAGGATGGTTCCAACTGCAGTTGGAAAGGAAAAAAAATATGAGGATAATTAAGCACTGGAACAGGGCTCCAGAGAAGCTATAGGATCTCAGACCTTGGAGGTTTTCAGGATCCAACCGCATAAAGCCCTGAGACCTGGTCTGCTTTGAGCAGGAGGTTGGGACAGGGACCTCCCGCAGGCCCTTTGAACCTGAACAGTTTTGAGGTTCTATGATATGTAAAACTAAAATCACCCTAAAATTTCAATATGGAAATAAAATAGATAGATATTATATGCCAGTCTTGAAAATGGAAGCCCTGGTTGTTTATAGTCACATCCTGTAAAGCACTTCTCAGAAATGGCAAATAAGCTCCATGTCTGAAAGAAGGAATGAAACCCAAAGGCCTATATCTGAGAGATAGATCAAGGAGTGGCCATTAAGGCAAATTAATCTGCATATATTCATAATAAAACAGTAGCATTTTTATTGGCTTTAAAAATTCTATAACAGCCACTAAAATCTCATGCAGCTGGAGAAAATGTGAAATGAAACTACTGAACAGTAAGCAATGAAATATGCATGTTTAATCTTTTTACAGAAACAAAGTAAAGCTGAATTTAGGTCTGCATAGCTTTCCAGCTCAACGCCTATTCACAAATTGAAAATGAAATTATCTGTAAAATCTTGTTTCTGCAACTTTCTTTTTCACCTATTAAGTAATCTCTTTCTTGTATATAGCTCAGCTATTTTAGGCAACATGATGCACCTGTGCTGGCAAATAAGGAACATTGGTTTGGTTATAAGCATGAGGTTAACATATGAGGATTTCAGAAGTACAAAGACTGAAGTCATCAAAAATGAAGGGTATTGTTCACAAGCCTTGGAAGCCAGTGAATCACTACAGTTTGGTGTTTTAAGAACACATAATATAACGGAGTAGCTCAGAAGTCTGGATGAATGAAGGGCAGAAATCACTATTCTGGAGTGCCTCATTCACCTATTCGCATCCTCTGCTTTGACTCTGGTTTCACCTGAACTATCAGAATAGGAAAAATAAAGATGCCTGGTTGTCCCAGACAGCTCTGTGAAGAAGAAGAAAATATATTTTTATATACCACGGATTCAAAACCTTTTACATAAAGGGAACTTTGAGAGTGAGAACACCATTAACTACAACAGCAGTTGTACATCTTACTATCATTCACACGTAATGTTTTTAGTGCTATAATCCATTTTACTGGAAGACCTGACAGTCATGACTAAGATATGTATTTTCTTTTCTAACCTCACTTTTTCAAGTAAGCAAACGAAAATTTGTATACCTTCTGGTCCAAAAGATAATCTGAACGACTGAACTGGTCCATGATTTTAAGAGAGAAGTATGGCAGATGATTATTATGTTTCAGTCTTTCAAATGGAAAAAAAAAAAAAAGAAGAAGATTCACTTTTAAATCTGCATTTATACTGTTAAACCTATAAGGTTTGTTTTAGCCATAAAAAAAAATCATACATAAATTTTCTTATCTGAAATTTTCTTATCTGTTCTCATATTCAGCAACTAATAAAATATTCTCACACTGATTTTAAATCCTAAGGTATGGCTGTAGCTGATGTTCAGGTTAATCTATTAGGAATTTTATAATGAAATATATAAAACTGCACAGTAAGCATAAGAAGGTTCATAACAAATACATTATTATATGTAGTCCTTCTTCAGAAAGTTAGAAAAGGCATATCATTAGAAAACAAAGATTTCCAGTTCACTAGAAATTAAGTAAAGATGTTGCTATGTGCTTGCCCTAGTTTTTATGGAAAATGGGTCTTGCTAAACTTTATATCATTCTCTGATGAGTGTACCAATTTGGCTGACAAAGATAACTGTCAAATGTAAAATATTTAGACTGCTGAAAAGCCATTACATGGGAACCACATGGAAAAATTAGCACTATTAAATAGAATTAAAGCATAGATTTATCAGGCAAAGAACTGGCTAGATGATAAATCTAAAAAGAAGTCAACAGTGGAGTAACATGATTTGAATGGGAATGTTTCTAATGTAGCCTTGTAGCTACAGAAGCAGGTCCTGCACTACTGAACCATTTCACTAAACGGTTTGAAGTACATAAGAGCTTCTTCTAATGAAAATTTTGGATGACAGAAGGAATGGCACAGTCGAGAAATAACGAAGGCAGGGCATGATGTAGAGCTGTTTAGGTCCATTCACCCAGAAGGGATGGGATTCATCTGACCAAATACAACCGCCTGTTTGGTGGGTATCTGAGCTAGTCACTTTACGTTCTTTTTACAGTCACAGAGAAATAGGCACTTTTAGATGCCTATGATAGATCAGATTAGTAACACCCTAAAAGTGTCTATTTCTCTCTGCTGATCGTAGAGAAAGCACAAGTTAACTCATGATGCAGTTGAAATTACTCCTACTCAACATGTTTTTAGCATAAAGAAGTTATATGTTTAGGAATAAGGAAAATAGGTAAGCCCTAGAGAAAGAGGGACTGGATACTGGAAAACAGTGAAAAGGATCGAGGGCTTGTGGTGGATAAGCAAAGAAACTCCTATCATGTTTATTTTGGAAAAAAGTTAACTTAAGCCCCAGATATACATTTGAAGAGCAATAGATCCAAAGAGTAGCAAAGGACAATACAGCATTGATTTTATTTCAGTACAGAGCACCGTAACACTAATGCGAGAATACTGCATAAACTTCAAGTGACTACATTTTAATAAGGATGTTGTAAAACAAGAGACCTAAAGAAAGAAAAGAAATAAATGATTCAAAGGCAGGGGGGAAAAAAAGACTTTCTTCCAGTAAAAGGCTGAAAAACTCAATACATGTAACTTTCAATCTGACGATGGAGAAGTGATTTGAATGCGGGGTTTAATATAGTAGAAAAAGCTATAACAAGAACCACAGGCTGTAAACCGATGCCAGACAGCTTTGCACTGGAAACGTGGCACACACTAACAGCGGAGGCGAGCACCCATTAAAACAAACTGCCAAAGGAAGCGAAGGGTTCTCTGTTACCTGATACCTCTCAAGACTGAATGCCTTTCTGAGACATACACCTCCATGAAATACAAGTGCAATTTAGTCCAGGCTAAGTTGCTGGCTTAAGGAAACATGACTAAATATAACGGCTCCTCGGGCAGCCTGCTCTTATAAGCCCTCCTGGCCTTAAGTGCCCCAAACCTTGCTTCCTGTGTATTTATGGATGGAGAATAAAGTTGAAGCAAGTACAAGTGCAAAGCCTATGTTTCCCTTCTGCCATAAGACCTAGTGATGCTAAGTCACTGAATTTACATATGAACGCTTTCCTTTCCAAAACCATTTAAACAGGCTCCCTGGTGAACCGGTGTTTTAGCAGCATACGCCAAAATATGCCACAATGAAGACCTGCAATGAAGAATATAGATGGATATAAGCGTTAGGTTATGTGATTAAAGGATCACCTCCGCAAACGCAAAGCAGCACAGAGGGACAGTGAGAGGCAGGGGATTCCCAATAACCTACTCAGAGTCAAGGGAGCCCCCAACCCACTGGGGAGACTGTCTGGGGACCCTGGGGGCTGCATACTGGAGAGACCATAGGTCTGGACTAGCTGCTGGAGACACCCATTTACACGGGTATGGGTTGGACTAGATGATCTCCAGAGGTCCCTTCCAACCTCAACCATTCTGTGATTCTGTGATTCTGTGATACGAATTTCAGGCATCACCAAAGCTTTGAAGTGCCTATGGAGTCCAGTGGTTTTGATTTTGAAGCAGTTCAGCTTTAGGAATCATTTCAGGAATGATGTTGCTTGCATTGATTCTAATTCCTTAGCTGACCTTCATCTGTTTTTAAAAGCTGCAACCAAGCCTTCATCATTCACTGTGGTTGACTGGTAGTATCTTTATTTTACCTACCTTGCCTTTCATTTTGTTATACATTAAAGAGTACTGTTTAGGGTGTCGCTCTAGAATTTAGCCATGCTGTTCTAGCTAAAAATCAAGGACAGCTGTATCATTCCAGACTTGAAATGTATGCTCAATGTGCTGCTCCAGTATGAAAACGATATACAGCTGACTTCAGTCATATGACAGCCAACAGGGCTGTCCAGTCATCTTGCCCTGGTAAGCAAGTATGTGTGTAACATCACCTAACTGGATCCCCTCTGATTTATTTGAGCTTCAGCAGCACTTGGACCTAAGCTGCACCCTGCCAAACCTCTCTGGTGGCATTATCTTGGAGATCCTCAATGTGTTTGCACCTGAGAAGCCTTATTAGATCAGTCACAGCTTTGCCCAAGTAAGCAGAACTATTCAAGTCCAGAATCCCCAGCTTCAGAGATCCTGCGTTAGTGGGCTACACAGCCCAGAGGTGCTGGGAAATGTCGAGAAGAGCCATCGTAGCCTCAGCAAGGCTGCCAGGAGAACAGCTAGGAGGACGTCTGGGATTTCAGCACTAGCTTCCCAGTGCTCCTTCAGAAGGTATACTACCATCTATAAGACTGGGCTGTGTAAAACAGCGCTTTTGAATAGCAGTACTCTTTTCTGATGTATCTCCCAGCTACAAAGGGGTGATCGTGAAAGAAGGAAGGTTCCCAAGAATGGCTGTGGGAATACAGAAGGTGGTGAGCCTATACAGTAGGTGCAAGCCTTCCCTCTGATCAGCGCTAATCAGGTGCCTGCTGTGATGTTAAGGACAGCATCATAATTCGGGGCACAGGCTTTGCTGAAAAAAGTCAATAGCATTTTCTAAAAGGGTAGGAGTTTGGATTCCAGAGTCCTGGGTAATACTGATTTAAAATTTAAATTTCATCACTTGATTTTCCTGTCAGTTTCACTTATTTTTACCTCTTGTTATGAGCTATATGCAGTGTTCAAATAGCTGATTGATTCTTCTTCAGATAGCTGCTGGATGCATTTCAGTGGTGGGAGAAGTTCTCTATATATACTTACTTTATTTCTCTCTCAGCTCTTATGCTGATGCCATCACCTGTTAGTGTGTATCAGCTCACAGATGCGGAGGGAGATTTAGCTTATATTGTTCTGTGCTAGGAGATAGCCAGGCAGGAAAAAAAAGAGTGTGATTTAAATTCTGCAGGAATATTAAAATTCTTCATTTTAATGGAAATGACAAGAAAAGTTAATGCATGAGATGAATCATGTGCTCGCGTGTTTTTCTATTTTCATTCTTTTCTATTTGTACTCATTACGTGGATTGACTAACGGGAATCCTGAGATATTAATACAAAGAGTTTCTTTATTTTGTGGATACTGAAAAGTAAAGTCTGTAAAGACAGGAGACTGTGAATAAGCACTCTAGGTTCGTGCCTCTCCAGCCCGTGCTTCGAAAGATAAGCTGTTTCCGCAGAAAGACTCAATGCCCCTTTCCCTGCCCAGCGTAACTGCTTGCTCTCTGCTACCTGAGCCACATTTGCCTCTGCACCGAATGCCTAAGAAGCTCACTGAACGCGAGGGACCAGTTTACTTGTAGGTTATCAATTCTCATTAAGAATTCTTCTTTTCTCTGACTCTCAAAAATCTCCCCTTTAAACTGTATGCCAGATAATTTTATGTATCTTAGGCTAGTATAAGAAAAGTGTATTGGTTTATAGCATCACACCTTAGAATACATATATATAGGCATATATATATGAATTATATATGTAATCCTTCATATTGCAGGATCTGAAAATGAATTAAACAACAGGCAACATTCTTTACAAGTAATATTCTTTTGTAAAGCACTCTGGCCATTAAATCTGAAATCAGCAAACAGAGAGAGCGAGCCCATTAAGAAAAAAAGGACAAATTAAGTTTATGATCTAAGAAATGGTTCCAGTGGGGAGAAATGTATGGCAATAAGACTAAAGACCAAAGGCATTGTAGTATCTTATGTGTATATAAAAAAAATAGCTGTAAGGAATACAGATAAGGAAAACTATAGGATAAAAAAGAGGTAATTATTACAGAAAACGCACTATACCATCTGGATAATGTTTGACATCAGCAAAAGCAAACAAGGATCTGAAGGAATATGTTTTTCCAATTATAATAATATATCATACATTATAGCTAGTATAATTAAAACTTCTGTAGTTAAGGTTGGTTTCTAATTTCCATTCTATTCTCCACTTTTCCAGCTCCTTGTAAGGTTCAAATTTTTTTTTCTTTGGCAAAATCATGTCCTTTCTCTGTGACTAGCACATCAAGAAAGTTTCTCCTTCTAATATCTAGTGAAAGCCTTTCCCATGGCTGAAAGACCATTTCCGAAATCCACAAAGATTATCAGGGTTCAGACTCAATATTTGGATTTCTTTGCACCCATGGAATTATCGTACAGAAGCTATACTAAAAGACCAGAGAGTTCTGCTTTGTTATTTTCCACCATTATTTCCCAGTAGCAGGTGCCTGACATACCAGTGTTACGAGCCCCAGTTTTTCTGATAGTGGCACTGAAAGGGGAATTCTGGATTGTACCCCGAGGTGACCGATGGCCTAGACAGACTAAAGGCTGAATGGAAGTTGCTGTTAATAAAGTTCTGCCATGATAAAAAAGATCTGAACAGTGCAAAAACTTTATTCCCACAACCTGGAATAGGGAATCATATGAAGCTTTAGATATATTATATAAATTGGTATGGCATAAGACTAAGAAGCTGTATCATTAATTTAATCTTGACTCCTCCCTAAGACGAATATTAAATAACTCTTCTTCATAAGTTCCCCCAATATGTACAACAGCAGTAAATTAGGTATATTTTAATTGACTTAGCCCTTGGGGAATTGTTAGTTTGTGGTTCTTATGAACTCCCTTAGTATGAGCAGACAGCATTCAGAAAATACAGTGAGGCATTCTGAACTTCTTCCCAGAATTAAAAAGTCCAGATGAGATTTTATAGTTGATCAAAATCTTACTCAAAGGACAGAATGACACAAATACCAAGCAGAAATCGCCAATTAGCTGCCTCTAAGGCACTGCAGAGCTGCTTTGAAATCTTGTCAATGTAGAGGCTACGATGAATATTGCTCCTTGAACATTTCAGTGGACATTAACGCAGGTGTTACTGCTGTGTCAAATTTGGACACCACCACACCCCTCCCTCCTGTATTTTATAGTATATGTAGAGGCATCAAAGAATATATGAATATCAATATAAGAATATACTGGTAAAAGAATACTCAATTGATTGGGTATCTGTAGAGCTATAACCAATGTAAAACTTAAGTGTTACAGCTATTCAGCTGACAAAAAAAACCTTGTAAATACTAGGATTTAGGCTGAATGTTAGCACTTGACCAGGTAAGCAGAAAGGTGAATAGTAACATTTTGCCACAAGTTTTAATCAGAAGGCTGATATAATCGATGTCCATTGTTATTTTAATTACAAACCAAGCAAATGCAGGAATACACAAATGCAACAAAAAAAGAAATCCTTTGCTCAACAGATAATGAGAAGGGCAACCGGCATAATTTGGGAAGATACAACTTTCATCAAAACTTAAAGTAGAATTTATGAGAAAGATGAAAACATCAAATGTTCTCTACCAGTGGAGCAGTGAAATCGATTAAATAGTGTGAATCTGACTGGAAACATAACTTATTTAACAAGATGTTGCTTAGTATTTCCAATGAAAGTTCCATTTACTCAACATGTTTTAGCAGCTATGACATGGGATACTGTATTTATTTGGTATGCACACATTTTAAATTATTAGACCAATTTTCATTACTGGTCCCTGTACCGGTCTGCTTATTGAGCACTCGAAATGGTTTATTCTGGTTCATGTTCTGCTTCAGTATATAATTTGATGTCAGAACCAGTATCGATTTTTTGTTAAATGTCTCCTCTTTCACAATATGCCTTCACTCAGGTTTGCTTGATCCCATCACCGGATTGAAACACATATCTTGTTTACCAAGCTGAACGCTGGCAATGCTAAAATAACTCAGCAAATCTGTTGTGCTCCAGCTAAAGGGATGAGATACAGAGGTGGGCAGAAGAAGCTGTGGAAAGCCAATTTGTCTCCGTTAGCGGAGGGTGAGGGGAGCTAGCTCGCTGTAGCTTAGCGATAGCACAGACTTCTTATTAATCTGCGTGTACGCTAGGATTTCACTCCTCTTTGGCACTGGTACAGTCACACGATGCCCTCCAGGATAGTCTGCTGGGAACAGGGTATTTAAAACTGTACTACTTTCTGAATATTCTCTTTAAAGACAAATAAGACAATACACACAGAAGCTGAGGTACAGTATTTACTAGGTAAATACTGAACTCAGTACAATTCTCTATGGACTTTTGGGAACAATGTCATCATGTGCAAATGACCAGACTAGACATAGCCATCAGCTGGAAGGTCTTAATCTCTCTCTGCATAGTACAGTATGAAATCTGTAAGCTTTGTGACAGTGATGACTAGTTTTTAGTGAAGAGTTTATGGCTAAATTAGCAAAACTGCAGCTTTCAGCAACACTCCACTGAACCCAGTTTAGTACACCTTGTAAAATTTGTGATTGCCCTACCAAAGAAATGTCTGAACTATTTATAGTTCCTTCACATTAAACACCCAAGGGCCCATAAAAATGAGACTCTTAATCTCCGGGATTTTCCTGCATCTCAATATATGTTTGCCACCTGATAAGTCTGAATTCAAAACTGGAGGTTCAAAAAATTAAACTGAATTAGAACTGAATTCCCTTAGACACCCCTCGTTCAAAGCCTTAGATTCTCTGCTTTTCTTCAAGATGAATTGCGAGAGTACTGAGAGGCAGTCTTCGCAATGTGTGTCCTACAAACAGGTTTTCATTTTTAAACAGTTGCTGTCATCCTTTGTTCTCCCTTCCCCAGAGACAGCTGATTTGACATTCTGGGGATCACAGCATCCACAGAGGCTGTAGGCACTTAAATACTTAAATATAATGGCATAACAGGTAACTCATTCTCAGTTCTGTCTCTTCATGTTTCTCCCTACGGTCATAAAAGCATCCACGTTCCCTCACTTAAAAAAAAAAACAAAAAAAACCCTAAGAAATACAAAAGCACAAACATAAGCAAATAGAAACGCCACTCCACCTTTCTGAAGCCAACCCATTTTGTTCTCTAGTTACTTCTCAATCTCCCTCCTTTGAATTATGAGCTATGTCATTAGTCCTACAGACAGCCTCGGCATGTTAAGTATATATAGCACCGTGTATATTTATGGTCCTCCACCACAATAAATGGTTGTTTTGTGTACAAGCAAAGTCATTTTGTACTTAGCAACTCACAAAAAGCCTGGAAAGGAGAAGTGGTTTCACTAGTGAAACCATGGATAGGACTGGTGGTCAAAAGATACATTTAGCTAGGCATCTTTTTTTTAAAAAAAAGAAAGATCATTTTCTCTTTTACCTTTGAGGTTTATTTAGCCCTTATCAAAGACTGGCAGCTCAAGTAATCCAGACTGTCATATCTTTGCCCAACTTTTCCATTTCCATTTAACAACTCTTCATTTTATTTGAAATTCTCAGATCTGTAAATGAACTGCTAACAGAGGTAGAAGGTTTCAGCAACCTAAGCTTGCAATAATGATGTATGACAAGCTGGAGACAACTGTTTCAGACATCAGATTAAGTGATTTGCACTAGTTAGGCTCTAATAAGATCAAGCTTTTAATCACTTAGTTTGCCAATTTCAAATCCACGAAACTGGTTTTTGGATGAAGTCCAGGTCACAGTTTTCAAAATGGATACTTTCTCTTGCTTTTCTTTTTTTTTTCTTTTTTTTTTTTTTTTCATTAAATATCTTCCAAGCAGCAAAATAACAGAATGAAAGTTCACCAGTGAAAGCCTCTGGGTTGTTATGGGTTATTGCTCTTTCCATCAGACAACCGTATCAGGTAAAGACAGTAGGGGACCAAACCCCAAGTCTGCCACCTCCCAGCAGAGTGAATGTGCCGACCTACACAACTCTTTTACCAGTATAAGTATACACTGAATTGTTTTATAGAAACACCTAAACTCTAAATATTCAACAGAAAGAGACAGCTTAACTTGAGATTGTCTCTGAATCATTCTCTGCAGGCCTTTGGAGACACATGTCTGTCTCCATTGCTAAAGAACTACACTCACCTGTTTTTAAAATTAAAAAAAAAAAAAAAGGAAAATCTCAGTGGCATTCTAAGTAAATAATTTAGCTGGTTTGTGAATATCCCATACCTCTACAACACCACTCTTTTTCATAAGTAATATTCTAGCCTATTCAGTCACAATAAATACAAGAAATTCTGGCTTTATTTATATGACACCTCTTAAATTCCTAAAACTGTTTACAGGAGAGTGTCATATGGAACATTTTTCCAAAGTTGTGTTTTATTTTAAATTTTTATTTCAAAGACCTAATGTTATAAATCAAATGATAGGGCTTCATGCTATTTTGCCCTAGCATTAGCTTTTTAAAAAAAAGTTACAACAGTTTTATTCACATTAACCTGAGAATATACTGCAATGGCCCCTTTCCTTACATTGACATAGGCTGTTCACTAAAGCATCATTGAAAGAAGATGTCAAGGTCATATAATCTCATGCACTCTTAAGAAGAGGTTTTATGTCTGTTTTGAGTTCTTCAGCTCAATGTTACTGAAGAACCAGAGCCAGTTGCTTGGATAATTAATTCTTTGGGATACTGAACCAGAATATGAGATGCCTGGTCATGTTTACAGTTAGAAGGCAATCTGTCTTATGAGATCTGAAAATTCACAGAACAGCAGGAAAAGAAAAAATGTTCAGAACATACTAATTTTCAAAAAAGTCCCTTTGCATGAACCCCGTGAGCCCTGTATTTATAGAGCCTACTTTTTTATCTGAAAAGATGCCAGACAAAGAATATTCAAAAAGACCAACAAAATGAGTTAAACCATATGAAGCCAGATCTAAATGAAGGACAATTTATAAAACACACACAACTCTAGGACAGAAAAATTTACTTTGCCTATTAACCTGAAGTTTAAACCTGGATAAAAGACACATGTTTTGCTCAGATTTATAGAATCTCTTTGTGCCATATTACCCAACTAATTTCTAGGGCTAAAATAGCAGTGTATTTATGTACAATATCTCAATCTAACTTAAGCTTTATTTTCACATTCTTTTTAAAGTCACAATTCTCACATACCACCACAACTGCGCAGATGACATAAGATTTTACATGGAGCCACCACGTAAAGTCCTGTTTCTTCAGACAGCCCTTAATACTTGACTTGTCTAACCTGCAGCTTCCATGAATTTTCTGGTGTCACCTGCTCTAAGACATAGCAACAAAATCAGCCCACATTCTTTCTCTAGAGGTTTTCCCATGTCAGGAAACAAAATACAGCTTTAGCTGTGGCACAGTCCTAACAGACAGCCCTGCTGTAGATTATTGTTGCATTCCTATATAGTATAGTCAAGACAAAACTAAGAAAGCAGGAGAACAGAAACTTTAATGAGTTATCATTACGTATTCTCAGCAAACAGCAGACACCAATTCCATGGCCAATTTATTAACAATTTGTTTCCTCTTTCCCGCCATTACTGCAACTTTCTTTTTTGTGTTACTGAATCTGTCTCTTCCCCATGTGGTGTCTCTCTATAGGGTCTTTTAACTCATATGTTTCTCTAATTTATCATCCATCTCTCCCTTTTTTCTTCTGCCCCAATATATCCATTGTTGCTCACCCTCATCCCAAGTCATTCTCTTTACCAACAGATATACAGAACTGGGGGAAAAGTTGACAGAGTTAAAGCTAAGATTAAATGAACTTAAATGTTGTCTCTACCAAGGATACTGGCCTTTGCAATCTGGAGAAGACAGGACTCGGCTGTAGTGAAAGGAATGATGATTCTTTGTACCATATAGTTCATAGTTCATGTAGTTCTATAGGTCAGCTGGGCTCTCTAGCTCCCCACAAAACAGACCAGAGTAAAGTTAAGTTAAAACAAGATGAGAAGTTTCACTCTTTTAGATCAATTACTCATTCCAAAGTTACCTCTCCCTTAGCAGCTAGAGAAGGCAAGTGCTGACATTCATAGAAGAACTTTAGAATTTGCTCAGCAATTATCTAATTTAAACTGCTGAATTACTAGAAAGAAGAACAGCAAATAGTAAATCCTCAAAAGATTAAAAAAAAATCTTGACTCAGAACTCAGGAAGATATCCAGTTGTTTCAAAAGTCATAGGAAAGGTTTTGTACTCTGTATAGGTAGGTAAAATTTCTTCCTGCTGTATCAGACTTTAACCATCTCCAAACTACAGTTTTCCTTTTTTTCTGTTAGACTGCGGAAGTGTCAGTAAGATTTAGCCTTTTATTAGAGATCTAGCTTTTTATCCCAATTATTGTGTGAAGTGGTCTTGTGAATCACAGAATAGTTGGGGTTTGAAGCAACCTCTGGAGATCGTCTGGTCCAACTCCCCCATTTAAGCAGGATCAGCTGGAGCAGTTTGCCCAGGACCATGTCCAGCTGGGTTCTGAATATCTCCAAGGATGGAGACACCACAACCTCTCTGGGCAACCTGTTCCAATGTTCAACCACCCTCACAGTGAAGAAGGTTTTTCTGGTGTTATGGTAGAATTTACTGTCTTTCAGTATGTGCTCACTGCCTCTCATCCAGAAAGCTCCATTAATTTATCTGCACAGTCTGCACAGCAAATGAAAAACAGTTATCGCCGGAAGTATCATTATGAGAACCTAGTTCATAACAAGGATCGCTAAGGTCACAGAGATATGAAGAACAATAAGTAGAAAATCTGTGGCTAGAATTTAAATCTCTGACTTTCAGTCTGATGCACGACCTCTTGGCCTAAGGAGCAAGACCCATGTCCATCACAGTAGAAAAAATATATTTTTTTCCCCATAAAGTGGTATTGCGGAAGCAAAAATTGTGTTAAAATTCATCAGAACTGACAGCAAAGAAGTTTTATCCCTTCTGTCCCAAAGCACCTGGTATACTAAAAGATCACAATAAAATGCCTTTTTGGCCACTTAGCATGTACATTTGGACCCTGGCTCTAAGTTAACACTTCCCCCTTTTGCTTCTGTTACAACGGCACACAGCTGTCTGAAAAAGCAGAGTAAAACTGGATCTCATGCAAGTTCAGAGTTCCCCACAAGTTTCCCAGGAGTGGCACTTGAAATTTGACAAAGAAACATCCCACAAAGCTACTCCTTTATCCTTTCTTTGGTGTAGTAATTAATAAAAATGTCAGGAGGTGGTGCTGTCTTAAGTCAAGTGAACAAGTGGATATCTTTTCAAGTTCTGGTTTAGATTTTAAGATTTTGCTAGATGATTGGTTTATCTGTAAGAGAAAAGGTTTGCTGGTGAAACTGTATCACTAAACCTAAATTCTAAATTGTAGCTGCAGATTAGAACAGAAAAGGCACTTAGCCTCTGTAGTTTACATCAATTCTCCAAATGTATTTGACTGTATAAACAATGTGTGAGTTGTACCACCAATGACATAACTACAATGTGAAAAGGTCGTAGTGAGCTTCTGCCAACAGTGAAAAGGCAGGATCAAGGGAAGAAACAACAAAACCAAAGCAAAATGGCCAAGTATTTCAAAGTTACCAAAAAAGAGTAGTTTAGCACTGCAAGAGTGGAAATGAAATGGAGGAAAGGAAAAGTCTGGACTAAACACCAAGAATGACATAGTTGGTGGCTAGGAGACGAGGGCTGGGATTTTTAGATCTGGATGCCTACAAGGTGTAGCTCTTACTTCATGATTTTACTCTTCAAAATCAATCCCTAATTAATTTCAGGGAAAGTCACAGAATCATAGAATTATAGTAACAATTTAGACTGGAAGCAACCTGTGTAGGTCATGGAGTTCAACTGCCTGTCAGAGCACGATGAGCTTTAAAGTTACATCAGGCTGCTCAAGGCCTCTTCCTTTGCTGTTTTAAAAACCTTCAAATAGAGCTTTGAAAATTTGGGGTCTAGAAGTTCTGTGGAGTTTAACATGAAGGAAAATTTAAGCTAGGGAAAGGACAATTCTTTTTAATAGAACTTCTAAACAAAACTGAAGAATTTGGTTACTGGAAATTTATTAGGGTACAGTGACAACAGAATTTAATCTTCTCTCTTCTGGGCTAAAGTGCATATTTCTAAAGGGATAGAGGCCTTCCAAGGTCACGAGAAGGGGTAGAAGCCCTTGCCTGTTGGACAGGAATTCAGAATGAGCTGTGTTAAGCTTGCATCTGTAAGGCCATGTATAACTGTGAGAGGTTTTATCAGTTAAAACAAAACCCACAATTTTCRAGTACCTAAGGCCAAAGTGAACTACAACTTTTCTTAGATAAGCAGAATACATTACAATTTAATGTGTGTGGAGGAAGATCTAAGTCAACTCATTCAATGATAATTAAAACCCGTGGCATTACTGAAGGCTTCTGTAGTAATGAAGCTATACATGTGCTATCTCTCGCCAAGATACTCGGCTGTGGGTACTACCGAACTATAGCAAAAGTGTCATTTTCTCAATTTTCTGTTTCTCCTGTTTTAATTAGACAACTGAACAACTTTTTATTTAATCATGGAGTTGGAATAAAGAGCATATTTGGCTCACGTTCAGGATGCTGAACATGAAAAGGTATGTTAATTGTCTGTGGCTTACAGGATTCAAAAGTTTCCTGATGTCTAAAATTTCTAACAGGCTTTAGCTACAGATTGCACTACATTCAGTCACTGGTAATTTGTAATGAAATGGGAAATAATGTTTTTGGTAAGAAAGAGCAATCTTTTTTTTTCCCCCAACAAAATAAAAGTGCTGCTTTTTTGTTATTGAGGGTTGGGTCTAAAAGGCAGTACAGAAAAATGTCTCCCATGACAGAAGCTCAGGCCATGAGAGTTAATCAGTTTGTTCTCTATATTAAGTTGATTCTTTTTGTTCTATGAAATTCTTCAAATTGACTAGTAATTTCTATATCTCTTTTCAGCATTTCTCCGAATAAAGGGCCTGAAGAAAAATATGTTTTTAACTAGATAGAGTCCAATATCAAATGAAACTTTAAACCAAATACTTTCTTTTCAGAGAAGTATTCACTTGATCCTATATCAATGAAAAGCTTTATGTTCCTCTATTACATCAAGAGAAAAGTACAGTTTTATTTGAGTTTCCTTAAAACACACTCTGCACTAAAAAAATATAATTTTATCATGATAACTTTTGCCCTGGGAAATACTTTTTCAAAGAACACGTGAAAAGAGTTCTACTAGTAGCTGTAAACCTCCTATAAACAGGTTATACAAACAATCGAAAGGCCTTGGGCTATCTACACAAAGTGCAAATGCTACCAATAAAATTAAATACACAGTTCATGTAGCTCATATTTCACATCATTCTCTGTGCTTTTCTGAACTGGTGAAAATTTACAAGTTTGAAGCAAAGAGAAAAATAATTCCAATCCCTTAGGTGGAGATTGAATAAAGCAAAAAATTAAGTAAGACAGTTTTACTGAGGCATCAGGCATCAACACAAGGTAAAGGTACATAGGAGTACTCTATAAGAAATAACATACTTTTAAAAAAAGATTTTCCAATGGAATAACTACTTGACTTTAAGCTATAGGATGACTAATGAGTAATTTCTGAGTTTACACTCAGAGCTGCAAGAATTATATCAATCTTTCCAATGGTCCATGATATCCCAACTTTCCAACTTTAATAAATAACATTTTAAGTATTTAACCAGGATGTTGTTTCAGGATGCAATAAAAACACCTACTTATGTCTGTTAAGGAAAATTATCCTTAGCAGCAAGATTTTTGAAAAGATCTGGAAAAAGTAGTGAATTCAGGTTGTGACTTCAGGCTTCTGTATTTTAGTCTCAGCTCGTTACTGCTGCGTAATGATGACTTAATGCAATAATGTAAAGATTAAGTAATAACCTGCAAGACTACAAAGACTGCTGGTTTTTGGATTCCTTAATCTGGGAAGCTCTGGGTCTCTCTCTCAGAGCTGACGTGATAGCTAGCTGCTTCGCAAACCTGGAATGAACTTAATACTCAAACAATCAAGAAATTCCAGATGTTTTAATTCAAACAGGTAATAATGGAGGTATCGCATGTTCACTGCATAAGTTTCCGTATTAAAGAACAGGGATGGAGAATGTATAGCAGTTTGGTGACTCCTAAATTTTTGCTGGCTAGGCATGTGAAATAAATTTCCTCTTCCTTAAAAAAAGTCTCCTTTCGTTACACTAATGTAAGCTACTTTTCATCCAACACGTCACTATTCCTGTGAGAGGGACAGCACAGGGACCACACAACATATGAATGAACACGGCCTCCTCTGGGGGGAAATAGAGAGTAAATTCAACAGTGCAGTCAGTTGAGAGTTTACTCCAGAAACCAGAGTTAGCATTTGGCCAGGACCACGCATTAGCTCTAAAGGAGGCCACAAGCATCGAAGCTGACGCAAACATACAGCACTTTGGCTTCATTTCTCAAAAACACAAGAAATACCTTCAGCAACACAGCTACAACAGGTACCTCTTCAGTCTCTCAAAATACACAGTTTTGTACAGAAGTGATTGTGAGACTGAAGCCACCATCATCTCAGAAAACAGTTACATCCAAGCCACCAGCCTAAATGGCATATTTCTGCCTAATGTGATTTAAAATAACTGAACTAAAACCCTCTAGTTTTTTTTAAGTTTATGTAATAGAAATGACAACTGACCCAGCACCATACAGCACAATTATAATTAACAGGAGACTTTTCTGAAAAATGTCTGTGACACCTTGGGGAAACAATGTAGGTCACAGCATCAATTAAAAGAAGAACAACCTCTTCATTCCCTCTGTAACATTTAACCCCAAATCATTCTGTTGCTGTAAATTAAACAGCCCACACTGCATTACATCACAGGACTGAAGAATTCAAGAATAGCTAGTTTAAAAACTTATTCGGAGCTCCAGCACTCACTTTTTCCCGTATAAAATGGGCAGGCAAATACAAAATACTGATTTTTACCACTATTTTTCTCAGCATCATTGAGAAACACTACTAAACATATGTTCAGTTTTCTTATGCATCGACAGGATTAATTATACAATATCAGAGCTCTGCAGCAAACGATGTGAGGGTTACTTAGCTGAAGATTAAAAACAGAAGTTACCTTTGTGGCTGATTGCAAAGGAGAGGTAAGGTTATTTAGGCTCCAAGGTTTGGGTTTGGTATTACTTGTATCTGAAAGCTCTAATGAGCACTCTTCTAGGTAGGAAAACAGAATACAGAAATAAATCATTTCAGACAAAATGTGAGTGTCTGTAAGGGCCACTACAGACAGTGCATACGTTCTTCTGTTTGTCTAATTGCTTTTTTAGCCATACAAGAAATATCAATGGTGACTGCTGATAGAGGCCACCCAACAATATAAAGACTTTCACATTGAAAGTGAAAGCCAGCAAATAATGTCCTTTTTAACATTAATAACTTTCTGTTTCTGTAGAAAAAAGACTAGAGCAAAGAAAAAAGGTCTTTCTATCTCAGGTTTGATGATAAAGCCTCTCAAACATTACATATTTTTGCAAGTGTTTGTTCATCTAGAAATAGTGGGCAATATCTTGGATTCTTTTAATTCATTTAAAGTTTTATCATCTGCTTCAGTGGGAGCAAAATTTTTCTCAGCTGGTGAAGCTGGAAGATCAACTACACCATGACGGTAAGCCAGACTGCATAAACAATATCTGCCAAAGTCCATGAGAGAGACCACAAGGGAACATCAACTGATACCATAAGGAAAGGGAAAATAAATTGTTAAAGTGCTCCTCCATCTCTTCAACTCCTCATAAGTAATCTTTAATAATGAATAGGTACTGCAGATAAAATTAGGCCTCCTGATACTCATGCAATATTTTCAGCACAAAAATTCTGCACAGACAAATTAGTGAGTTGATAATTCCATGGTGACATGTAAGAAAGAGCAAAAACACATTTCTGAAAACTTAGCAGAGAAAAAGCTAAATAAATTATGTTTGTTAACAAATATGATGCCAAATACACAGAGGAAGTGGATCTACATCAGGGAAATTCCACTTTAATACAGTCAGGTTTTGAGCTCAATTTCTGCCAGTGTTCTTTGGTGAGTTTTTCAAGGGGTGATAAGGAGTTTAAGGAGCCCAGCTCCCCATTCCTCAGTTGAAAAGTTGAGATTAGGCAGCTTCTGATTAGACTTTATATTTATTGTTTAACATCTAGGTGTCAATGTTATGGACTGGAAACCCACTGCTGAAGGCTTTCAGCAAATCTAGAATGAAAAATGAAGTGGCCAAGCCCAAAAGACTTTACAATCTGAGAGTAAAACAAGAGGCAATAGATGGAAAGTGATGGACTGCACATAAACCATTGCTCATCAGATGTCATCAGGATTTGACCAAAGTCTTACACCCCTATTTACCTAACCATTGAATGCTTTGTAGATATTAAGAAAAAGAAGTATTTTGCTGGCAAACATAACAAATTTCACACTTTCACAATTCACAAAATTTCACAATTGAGCAATAGGCCCTTGCATCCTTGCCCAACTGGAAATGAGAGTCAATCTCTTCCAGTGAACGATATAGGGCAAGCAGGATGGGAACAAGCTTTGGAGAGCCTCAAAAGTAAAGTAGGTATTTTATGTTAGACGCAATTCAGATGAGGAAGCCTGGGAGGAGGGAAAACATAGCTAATTATAATTATACTTTCTCTAGCGGTTGATCAGTGCAACTACACAGTTGTAGAAGATAAGGGGCCTCAGTTTCTTCATACCTCCAAATGTGATAGTATTTATTGTATGAGAACAGATCATTCAGCGCTCTGAAAGTATGTGTAATGGTTGTACAATAGTAAGTTACTTATATGTAAAATAGATAAAAAATTGCAAAGGCTTTTGAGGCAGTACTACACTTTCCTTTCATCTCAAAACACTTTTCAAAAGAAAGGAAAATGTTATCTCCCTTTTACAGGTAGGAAAACAAAGGCAAAGAGAATTAAGTTGCCCAGAATGACTCAAGATATTAGCAGCAAAGCCAGGAATAGAAACGACATATCCTAAGTCTAGAGTCTGATTTTAAAGACCACCCAATCCTCAACAAGTTATACAAAGAACCACAGACACGTAGGCTGTAGGCAGACACACAGCACTGAAACAACGTCAAAGTCGCAAAGTCACACAGAACCACAGAATGGTTGAGGTTGGAAGGGATCTTTAGAGATCATCTAGTCCAACCCCCCTGCTCAAGCAGGATCACCTACAGCACGTTGCAAAGGATTGCGTCCAGGCGGGTTTTGAATATCTCCAGAGAAGGAGACTCCACCACCTCTCTGGGCAACCTGTTCCAGTGCTCTGTCACCCTCGCAGTGAAGAAGTTTTTCCTCATGTTCAGATGGAAGTGTCTGTGTTTCAGTTTGTGTCTGTTGCCTCTCGTCCTACCGCTGGGCACCACTGAGAAGAGTCTGGCTCCATCCTCTTGACATCCTCCCTTCAGATACTCATACACATTGATAAGCTCCCTGCTCAGTCTTCTTTTCTCCAGGCTAAACAGGCCCAGCTCTCTCAGCCTTTCCTCATAAGAGAGATGCTCCAGTCCCCTAATCATCTTCGTAGCCCTTCGCTGGACTTGCTCCAGTAGTGCCACATCCCTCTTGTCCTGGGGAGCCCAGAACTGGACGCAGTACTCTAGATGTGGCCTCACCAGGGCTAAATAGAGGGGGAGGATCACCTCCCTTGACCTGCTGGCAATGCAGCCAAGGAAACTTTTTCAAACACAGGTTGCTGTTTTAAACAAAATTTAGCAATTCCAGATTACCAAATCAATAAAGGGAAGTTAATTGAGACGTCAATACCTTGGGGAGATTCAGCTTTCATCCTCCTCACATTTAGGCCATGAGACAGCTATACTGAGCTCTTTAGGTGATCTGGAATTAAAGAGCTATGGAATTAAAAAAAAAGAAATACGTATCTCCAACAAAAGGAGGAAAAAGTCAATCTAAAGACCTCGACTGTGGATGAGGGAGAGTACAGATGTTGCTTATTTTCTTCTAGAAACCTCTTTAAGCAAATGGCCCACAGCAATTATTTCTACTGAAGTTTCAAAAGGTAGCTCCAGGTAGCATGTCTTCTAGCAGTCTGATTGATTCATGCTTGCATTGAAATGCAAGCTGCAAATCTCTGGCCAAGCAAAATGCAAAATGAGAAAAGCAGTCTTAGCCTCCATTCATCCACAGGGAGAAAGTAAAAAGGAAGTAAATGCTCTCATTAGATCAAGTAATATGACTCCACATTTCTTCATTCAAACTAGCAGCTGGGGAAGGAGAAGGTGATAAACTGCTTTAGTTATGTGAGTCGAATCTCCATCACTTTATCATCCAATCCCACACTTCAGCACTGAAGAAGTGTTTTGCTGAGTCTGCTGGAGCAGAGAACAGGCATCTAAAAGACTCAGAGTTTAAGGCAAAAAGTGTCATTAGGTTAGCTTAATATACTGCAGTTCATAACACTGACAACAATAATTTGTTTTAAACTAAAGTGTGTATATCTATTTCAGAAAAGCATCTAATCTAGAAAACAAAATGAGATGGAGATCCACCACACCCCTTGATAGTTTTTCCAATATTCTAACTGCTAAAAATACCTATCTAGCATTTGTTTGGTTTCACCCTGATACATATTTTTCTTTTCTCTGCTATACTAAAGAATCCTTTTATTCCTGGTCTCCCCGTGGGAATACATTGTCATTAAGTTAAGTCTTCCTGGAGGAATCTTTCTCCACTGTATCCTCTGATCTCTCTGGACATATTTAATATTGTTTAAAATATAACTTCAAAACTTTGCACTATATTTGTATAGTCACACTAGTATTGCAGATACAAAATAAATCACCTCCTTACACTTAGCTTTTAGTCCTTTATTTAACATTCAAAGTTCATGCTGTAAGTCCCTGCGGAGTCATCTATTCTTTCCTCTAAAACTTTCATGGAGTCACTCATTTCCAGTGTACGGTTCCCCTCTGTGTTCCTATGGCTGTCATTCCTTCCTTCTGACTATAATTCTCTTCGTCTAGGCAATAATCATTTTGTTTGAATGGACTGTCTTTAACAAGCTAGACTGTAACTGGATTGATCTGTATAACTGCTGTGTCCTCCTTTTTTTCCACTTCTTCAATCCCCGAATCATCTGCAAATTTTACCATTCACTTATGCTGCCTTCCGAATCATTTGTGAAAATATTGAAACATGTTGTCCACATCTGATTCCAAATTGCGGAAGGCTGTCCCTCAAAAATCCCATATAAGGATCATTTCCTATTGACTAGTACTTTGAAATGTCAGCTAATCAATTCTTAAACATTTAGGGAACACTATTTTGATACAGTATACTGTTATTTATTGAAACCAGATATAATGTAAAATTAAATTAAATGCCTTACAAAAGTCTAAACAATAATTAGTGCCATTCATTAAGCAAATTCACATTCTGGAAGAATGAAATAGGTATATTTAACATAATCTCTTTGCTTTAAAATTATACTGACTATTATTAATTTATTCTTGCCATTAATTTATTCCTATGCTTGCTTTTTTTAGCCAAATCCTTGTTAATCTTCCCGATATTTTCCCCAGGACTGACATCCAGCTAACTTGCTCGGAAGCACTGTTTAAAAAATAATGGCTTAGTACTCACACTCCATCTCTCTAGAATTTCAAAAATATTCCAACAGATCTCCTCAACCTCCCTTGTTAAGGCTCTTAGGTGAAAGTTATCAACTAATGAGCCTTCTGATTTACTTATTTTATCACTGGCAGATGTTATTTTAACATCCTTTAAAAAATTCAGTGCTGTTTGCATAGTAGGGACACTGGATGTAAAACTACCATATGGGCTTGTTAGGGAGGAAACAGCTCTTCCCTCCTACTGTGTGCTGCTCAGTATTGAAGAGGTATCAGATTTTTATTTATCTTTACATGACTAAATGATGCAATTAATTAAATAGTGACTGGCTTAATTTTTCTCATTTGACGGTGTTGTCAAAAAAGTACTAAAAAATAGTTATATGCACCTCAAACTAAAGCAAGAAATAGGCTTCACCAAACCTTTTTCAAAATCTCAGGAGGCAGAAATTGAGAGTCTCCAGAAACATACTGTAGGAGTTCTTATCCATTATATTTGCTACTGAATTCATTCTGGATTGCCACCTTAAGCACAACATATTTTGGGCCCTTATATTTATAAAAATTGCCTAGACAACATAAGCCAATATAAATTGATGTCAAATTGGTAGACGGATGTGCAAGCGTAGCTCAGAATTGTCATCTGCCCTACTTATCCCTGTGTATTAACTGTGAAATCACAGGATAGCAATTTGGGCATCAACAATATATCACTTTAGACTACTTTTACCAGAAACATCCCATTAGTGTGCATTATCATGAAATCTTAAACTGTCTCCTTTTCCTCCTGAGATTCCAGAGAACCCAGCTGGCAAACAACCAAAATATCGCATTTCTCCCATGTCTATTACCATAATGGCAGGAGGTCATACATCGAAAACAGAGAGCGTGAAGGCAGCATAAACTAAACTGAATATTTTGATAAAAGAAATGTATGGAGGTTTCTATCCTGGTTCAGTAGAGACTAGTCACAGTGATGATTCCTCTGTCAGAAAAGCTCTTTGTTAAAAAAAAATAACAACTTCAGTAATGCTTTTGTCTGCCAGGCTGCTCAGGTCCATGATGGCAACACAATTAGTCATAAAAATACTTAGTCTTGCTTTCCTATACCCCAAGTTGGTCCTGCCTGTTACACCTCAAAGACAGATTGTATCTGCAGAAGGCCAACAGATAATAAAAGGAAATTTCAAAAAGAGGGAGCTGAAATTTTCCTGACCAGATGAGATATCTAAAATTTAGACATTGACATCAAAGTTATTTGACCATAGAGAAAGTCTAGACAATGGAGAGAGACAATCATATTTAGGACGTGATCCATCTCAGACTAAATGAGACATCCCAAAGAGCTTAGAACAACTGCGTTCAAGAGGAATCTTTCTCTCCATTGACTGTCATGGGAATATCGTTGACTAGTTCAGATGTCAAGTTAGGTGAGGCCGAATTGTTTTCTGGATAGTCCAATTTGTTTTCCGTTTAACCAACATGAAGCTCATGCAAGATTTCTCATATGCCACAGTATCATGGCGATTGGTGAGGCATTCACACAAATTTGCATAGAATTTTTTTTTGGGGGGGGGGCGGGGGGGACTCGTAACAGGTGCTTTTGAATCTAGGGGAACACTGGTGAGAAAAATGGGCAAAAATGGTGCAAAGAAGGCAGGGTTGTTATTTCCTCTCCTCCCTTATTTCAGGGATTCTTACAACTAAATTCACTACTCTCACCTGTGGGTTAGTCCATTCCATTTCAGGAAAAGGTCCCAGCTGAAGGCCTGTACCTGGGGAATTCTCTTCCTCTTGGCCTTTCTGGAAGTACATAGAGACATCTACTCAGGACACGTTCCAAACTGAGAATTTTCATCTTGCTTGCATATGGTGCTTAGTTGTGTGTTTTTGCTTCCTAGGTTGTTTTTCAGTGTTTGGTATTTTTTTCTTTTTGCTGTAACTGCTTTGGGAATTAAGCTGGCATGCTGTCTATTTTCTTCAAGTTGTAAATTGGTGTTAATATGTGCTGAAGTGCCCAGAGGCCTTTTAACATTAATGAAATGGAATTATGTTATATAATATTCAAAATGTGTATGTGTATTATTGATTATAAATATCTGTGGAATAGCTATTTTTCCTTTAAGGAAGAATAAGCAAGAAATATATATTTTTCAAGAATTAACACTGAACTGTATATTTCAGTATATTTTTAGTATGCAATATCTACCAGTCTCAAGCAATTATGAGTAAATCAAGTTAAAAGGCTAAAAAGAATAAATAAATATTCTCTTGACAGGCCACCTCTTCCTACCTAAAATTAGAAATAACCCTGTTGCTTCTAAACTTCAAAAATCACTCTAATTATCATTATGAATTTGTGCAGTTTTAACAGTAGGAGACCATACATTTGCTTTTAATGAACACCAGGCTTCATTTCTTGGAAAATAGAAAATCTGCAATGAAACGCAGGCTCCTGACTAGGTGTGAGTCAATGCTACTGCAGAAAACCTATTCTTATCAAGCAACAATATGAATGAATGAGGCCTGTCATTAAAAGGAGAACTATGGTGCAAGGATCATGCATTTTGTGAACAGCAAAATTACCATGTCTGTATCTATGCATCCACTATGTATCACCCTCACCTTGTAGTATATTATTTTGATGACTTTTCTTTTTGTTTCCATATCCAAAAACAAATACAACATTTTAAAAGGAAAAAAATGACACCTTTTTACTCTGCAAGATTAATTTTTCACCTGCAAGATAATTCTTTTTGCCAGCAAGCATTACACCATGAAGCTAACAAGCCATTCAGGGGAGTCTTGCAACACTGTCAGCATAAAGAATGGCTACTAATTGTAAAAAAAATCAGCGTATAACATATTTTTCAGAACCACTGTGTACTATCTATGAAGTGTTAAGTATAGTCTAAGGAAAAGGCACTTCTGGCTCTGCTTGAAAGGATTACTGCTGTCATAAATCAGTGTTCTTAAGAACTGAGGCTTATATTGATGCTGCCAAACTTCAGGCATTTAGATGCGTCAGCTAGAAGCAGAGTTGTTTGAAAAACAGGAAACTCCTGAGAGTGGTTCAGAGCTTAAATGCACTGAATCGCTCTTTGGAGGATGCCTTCCTAACATGTCTCATTTAAGTGGGATGAATTTGGGTCTGAATATTCAGTCAAGCTCACAGGGCCAGGATTTTATTTTTAAGTGACTTAAAATCTGGGGTAATTCTCTTGGAGCTCAACGAGTGGCCGTGGATTCCCACGCCTCAGAGCCTCCCGGGAGCCGGTGACAGGCGTCCCGCTGGCCAAGTCAGCTGCTAGCTTTGCCTACGCTGATGGGTGAGGCTCTGCATATATGTATATTTAGTTCAGTTTGTAGGTTAAATTTTGGAGACTTATGAAAAGAAACATATAGTTCCATACACACAAATAGAAGAAATGCTCACAGAGCGCTACATACTGCTCCGAGGAAGGAAAAATCAAATGCAAACACGCAGAGAGGAGCCAAGAGTAAGGTCCTGTTGCAAAACAGCTTTCCTTTCAAAAATCATAGATAGCTGCATATAATGACATAGATTATAATTATTTGGTGCTGATGAAGCACCTGCAGAAGAACTCTGCCATTTTGGGGGCACTGTGTTTTCAGAAAGATACTAATGAATTGAAGGGGCTCTACAGGAGAGCAAAAATAGTGATAAGGGATTTAGAAACCATGACCCAGGAAAAAATGAAGAAAGGATACTAAATGGGACAGTGACCAGTTCTTCTCTGTCTCCACTGAGGATAGGGCCCAGAGAAGTTATCTGAAATTTGCTTTCACTAAAGAAACCTTCCAACTGCTAGGTGCGGAAACACTGAAACAAGTCCTTTCCAAGCCTGAATGTTAGGACTCCAGAGCCTTCATCCATGGGAAGTTTATTTCCTTGTAATTTCAGCAATTTTAATGGGAACCAGATGATTAATAGTCAGCCAACAGCAAAAGCCATATTCCTCTGTACTAGTTAAAAAAAAATGCTTTCAGGTTCAGATTGTAGAAATTATACTAAGTGGATATGTAGAAATGTTATGCTCTTTGTAAAAACAGGCTCCTGAATAAGCTCTACTCTAATAGAAGTGAGGGAGCTTTTATAAACAGCATTCTTCATAGGCATCATAATTTACATTATATATGTGACAACCTTAAAGGTGAGATTAAGTTTCCCAAACAGAGGTGTCCAGTGTCATTAGAGGCACTGAGGCATCACTCGGTCTCCAGCTGCTGCTCCAGAAGGATATGGGATTCCCCTCCGTCATTTTTGTGAGCCCGATGCATGGCTCAGATTTTGCAGGACATCTAGAATAGCACTAGATGCCTATCTTAGACAAGTGAAACCCACTCCAAAAAGTCTTAAAAAATCTATTTTAATTTTAGGGGGTCTCCTATATAATAATAGACAATGCCATGTTTTTGCTGTTGATACTAGCTATTATTGAATATAAATACATACTTTAAATATACAGTTTTGGTCTTTACTATGTAGAAAATCTGTTGCTCTTGAGAAAAAAAAAAAAAATCAAATGCAGGTACCCCAAATACTATGAACTATCATGACAGCTGTGATCCTTCGTGACAACTCACTTTTAAAAACCCAAAGTTTTACACAAAACCTATAGACAAGCTGCTTTAAATGTGGTAGTATTCCACCTTTAGAAGGATTTACATGCAGCTATATCTGGACCATTGTCTAGCAAAACCTGTTAATTTGAGGGCTAGGGAAGAAGCAATGTACTGTCATGGAAAAAAATGGCAGATGCTAAGTACTGGGAAGTCCCCAGATCCAACAAAAATTAACTTCATACAAGGGCATCATACACCATCATCAGCAAGTCAACCTGGGCCAAAGAAAGCTGAAGTAAATAAAGTTTTCTGGGGAAAAAAATCTTCAGAAAGTGAAGATTTCATGAAGTTCTCAAGGAACTACACAGTTGCTGTTGATCTCATGTAGACAACACTGTTATGCCAAGTAACAGCAATAAACCATGAACATAAAGAGAAGGAACATGTATAAATGAAATTGCAATAATGTTTTTAAATAAAGCAACCAAAAACTGTTGCATTCATATTCAATATACTGTATAGTATCTGGAATCACATTATTAAGTTCAAGTGTGTTTCTTATGCCAATGATGTAATTAATTGTTAGATGAATTCTGCAGAATTTACACATATGCAATTACAAATCCCACTAAAATCAGAATTTAGCATGAAGTGATGAACTTTTGTGTCAAATAATTGTTTTTAAACTCAAAATTTYGATTATGGCAGACAATAGGGGAAGACAAGTTTCAATGAATTGCTTAAAATATATAGGAAGCTACCATTTTCTTTTAAAATTTGAGTCATTCTTGTTACCAGCTTACAACAGAATAATAAATGGTTGATAGGACATTGGTGATAAGTCCAGAAATGATTTTAAAACAGAGTAGTGAATGAAATGAAAATTCAGGAGCAGCAGATGGGTTTAACTGCTGTTAAATGTGGAGTGGTTTCCAAGAACATTTGTATGTAATAATACATAGCCAGAGACACAACGTTTCTTCAGTAGTTTAAATCCTGAGTCTACAAGCTACATGCGGCTTTTCCAAGCATTTGCTCACTGAAGCATCCTTACATTTTACCCTTGTCTACAGCAGCAAAAATGCTTGTTATTGACAACGGGTGTTGGCAACGGGTGCAATTAAAGCAGCGCTGAATACAGTTTTACAAGAAGGCAGGTTTAACCAGGCTTTTTGACGCAAGAGCAGTGCTTGGCGGTGCTTGCAGGTTAATCATATTTGGCACCAGCATACTCATTGTCAGCAACGGATAATTATGTCAGTGTACACAACGCCTCAGTTTGTGCATACATTTTACATAATAACCACCTTATGACTCGCTTTCCCTTCTAATTCCTGATCTGGATGAGGGAACAGGGACGGTGGGCTGCATCTAGGCTTTCAGCATCTAGGATCTGACTGCCTCAGTCATGCCCTGTGGGTCTGAAGCCAAAGTAAGGTCTCAAAGGCCCAGGAAAAAAGCCACCAGCTTTTCTGTTTGTACATAAAACAGATCTAGCTTCGTCTCCTAGTACACCAAAAAAGAGCTTTGTCAAGTGGCAGCTTTGTGTAAGTTAAAGCTTCTGCACTTGTTACTGGTTATCATTATATTTGACTGACACAAACAAATACACGTGACATGGAATAAAGCTGGAACATATAAAGCCATATAGCAATGCGCAGAGGCACAGACAAAGAAGGGTTCAGAAGAATGAGTGCAACCGAGAGAGAGAAGAAATCTGTGCTGGGATTAAATCCCAGAAAAAAATCATTGCTTTTCCCTTCAGTTAAGCCAATTGCTTTTGTGAAAACAAAGGGTTTATTAAGAACTGTGGAAAAGAACATTGCCGGGTCCAAAGAAGTCTCTAGAGTCCAGTGCAGACCTATACTTTAATGT
Organism: Apteryx rowi; assembly: GCF_003343035.1. Classification (NCBI taxonomy): domain Eukaryota; kingdom Metazoa; phylum Chordata; class Aves; order Apterygiformes; family Apterygidae; genus Apteryx; species Apteryx rowi. The sequence goes on along the minus strand of NW_020449319.1, from coordinate 474,019 downwards.
GTACGTATGCATCTGCCTGCACAGGTGCACCAGGGACAATTCTGGGTAATATCAGTATCTGCCTAATATTATCCTAGACGAGCTGGAGGGATTGGGAGTAGTAAGCAAACAAGTGAAAAAAAAAGATGAAGAAACAAGTGGAAGAACAGTTTCAGATGAGTCCAAAGCTGTCAGATCTTCACACGGGATACCAAACTTATGCTTGCTTTGTAGCCACCCTACTGCTGCTCTAGAAAATTACATTTTCTAAAGCATCATCCCACAAAACATCCCTCTTTTTCCAATTATCGCACTAAAAACCAATATTGATATAACTATTGCAAAAAGACATCTTTTTAATCCTATCATTAGAACTCATTCACAAAATGGATGAAATTAATTCAGTTTACTGATGTGCTGCCCAGCATTTAGTGATCACTCAGTGGTTGGGGGTCTTCCTAGAGATCTTCCTTATCCCTTGCCTGGTACTTACTGCTAGGCTTAAGAGCAAGCTTATTGTTACCTTTATTGTCTGGGAAACTCAGCTGTTAAAGTAACAGTCCCCAAAGCATGCCTTTCATTAGAGTCTCCAAATTAATGGTTAAAAAGCAACAGACGTAGAAGCTCACAGTTATGCATACATTTGATCAATCTAATAAGCAACCTTACTAACAGAATTTAATTATTTTGGAGATTTCCAGAGCTGGCGCTTCAGCCCAATGGATCTCACCTGGAATATTGTTATAATTGCTGTCAAATGGCCACAAAACCATCTGTTTTGGTCATTCCCTGTTCAAATTGCTGCCTGCACAGGTTAGTTCCGCCTGCCGCAATAGTGTAACACCGTTACTGCTGGATATAGCTGTACGGGCAAAAAAAGAGAGCTGAGAAGAAGGCTCAAGCCTGGCCCCGACTGTCCACACTGTTAGCTGTTAGTTCAAGCCCTGGCTCTGTTTTGGATCGCTCCAGCTAGCCCCTTCCCCACAAAACTGCTCTAACAGTGACCAGCCTGTGCGAGCAGTGTGCGCATGAGCCCGACCCGGCAAACCGACCTTCTGTTTAGCAATGTAGACATAGCCACTTCCTTCTGTAAAAGAGGAGCACATGTTTTTCTCCTCCCGTTTGCAAGTCTCCAGTGACTTTAGAGGTGGTTTCTAGCACGGCAAATATACTTGTTTTCACATTTCTGTTAATCAGAGTGTCAGTGATGACAACTTCACTTCACTGGTGCCATGCTGGAATTTGAAAGTGCTGAATATGGATCACAGTCTGATTGATTTTGCACTAGTGGTTTCTTGTTTTGACATTATTTTCATCAGCCATTTATGCAGGGAATTATGAGGATAAGAGATTGCATGATTAGACCTAACCTTTTGGGAAAGCTACTTAAACTCATGCTCAGTACACTGTGGCCTGTTCTCAGATATTACTCCGCCAGCTATAGTATGTTCAGCAAAAATGGATCTGATATGCATGAGCTTCTCTTTCATTGGAGCACCTTCTGATGAAGTAAGAATAATTTTTTTTCCCCCAGAAARTGTAAATAAATGAGTACCTTTTTTGTTGCAGGGAGTTATTTTTTTCTGAACAACCAACAAGAGCCTCTTTTGCATAATTCAGACTGTGTTTTTGGCATATTCTGCAAAGCTTTAGATCAGCAATACTGCTCCACATCTGAAGTTAATATGAGATATTTTGCACCTTCTCTTGTGAGTTGTTCACTCTAAACGATGTTCATTTTAATATATTTTATCTGTAACATTTTGGGGATCACCTGCCTAATGCTGAACTCCCTTCAGCTCCAGGAGTTCTTCCTTAAGTTGATAATAAGGTTTAAAAACATGCCATGGCCAACTGCAGTCATTTTCCAGTGTCTCACGTTAAATCTGCTCTGGCAACCACTGTGCACATCTCTTCTGAGACCAGAGTGGTTATTAAAATCTGATTATAAGGAACAAAATTTAGGCTCAGGACAATTTTTTGTACTCATCTGTCAGATTCATTAGAAAGTTTGCCTACAACAAACAACTCTCTTCTAGCTTTATATTCAGCTCATAAAGCATACATTTTTTATTGAAAAAAAAGTTCTCCATCAGAAGAAAATAGGGGATTTCCCAAGCCCTTTTGGCAATTCCAGTAAGCGGTCTGTGGTCAATATTAGTTTACGTTGATTTCCCATGAATAGGGGCATGAAATATTTACACCCACAAACTAATGCCTCCCGTATTACAGCAAACTGATGTTCAGTTTTTATCACCTATAATGCCAAAGCTATTTCCAGGTTTCACAGAGTGGAATAAGAGGACTGGAAACAACTTAGTATTTCATTTATGAAGATCATAAATAAAATTAGATCCTTGAACTCTTTCAGCTTCCCAAACTCTTTAGTAAGGATAAAGCATTAACTTCCCCATGTTGTTCTCCATTCAAAGAAAGGCATGTCTGTTRAGGACAGCATGTGCCAACATGGATCAAAATCACTGTGATTTCTTGTACCCTCGACACAATGATACAGCAGTTAGTTCAGCTTTGACCCACCAGCCCACTTTTTTCCAGAGCTGCTGAGACCCTGACTTTCTAACCCTCTTTCTGGGTCTGCTGCTTGCGAGGATACCACAGATGTGCTCTCTGGGGAAACACTKTGGTTGCCCAGCACAACTCAAATGGCAATATGAGGAAAGAGGGGAGGGCTGTATGGTTTTTCTAAGGCATCTGCTGCTGCACCTAGCTCATGAAAATGTTTGGCGGAAAATTTTCTCCAAAAATCATTCCCTCCCTCTTTTTTTTTTTTTTTTTTTTTTTAACAAAAGCTAGTAAATGTTCTTGCTCTGCTGATAATTAAGGTAAGGGTCATTTGCCTAAACATATGGTCTGGAGATTGGTTAGTCTCCATCACCTCTTCTGATGCCTCTAGAGAATACAGTCATGTTTAGCTGCCTTGAGGTGGGTATTTATGCCATTTTAGTACCAGAGAGACTTGCCTGCCCCTTGGCTGCYGCTGCAAAAGGGCACAGGTTTCCTTGGGCGTGGTGTCACTTCTACCACAGACACAGTGGTGGATGTCTCAGATGCTCTATGACATCTCAAATGGCACTAGATGCCTATGTTCTGGTAGGTTTATCACTCATTTCCTGGAAAGCAGTTTCTTGATGAGAAAAAGCAGTTCACATACTCTCAGTTAATAAAAAGTACTTTTTCTTTAGTACCATTAAAATTTTAGACTCTTCCAAAGTGCTGTTTATCTATCCAGTTAGTTCAGTATTCTTTTAACATGGAGTCTCCCAGGTAAACACTGTTCTTCAGAGACCTCCCTGGTAACTTTTGCACACTGATGGAGCTATGTCGTCCAGCATACAAGATACCTCATGCTTTCCCTCCCTCCCTAAATGCCCAAGGTTGGAAAATACTGCTTTAGTGGGAATAGGTGCACCACTAAACCTTTTACTATCAATAATAAATTTACTATCTTGTATCCAGGCCTGAGTTTTCTAACAATGAAAACAACTGTTTCTGGCAACATAATGGTGTATGCACCATGTCCAACTTCATAAATATTCCATTAACTTTCAGTTCAATAATGTATTTATCTGCTAATGAACTGCTGTTCATTGCTCCTGTGAGGATTCATCTGAGCAAAACATGCAGTTGGTTCTTGCCAACTTTTGCTGAGTTCCATTCTACTTCTCACATCTTTTCTTTCGTGGCACCCATTGGGTTGGCTCCTGTTAACTAACATCGCTTGTGAGACTACGCATATATTTTTTTGCTGCAGTCTGCGTTCTGATGCCGTTACACTTAGCTCTCTTCTCACACAGTGTTGGGATTCTCAATCCTCCAGAATTTTGAGCATAGCCTTGATGCCTTAGTTTGTTTGCCAGATCCTTACATCTTTCTGGGACTCCTAGTCACACTTCTGAGTTTTGCTCACCATCCCAATCACAAAGGCTGTGTTGGGATGAGGGYTGGGCACGCACAGTCGCCTCTTCACCATTTCTGCTACAGGACAGTTAAGGGGGCATGATGTGCTCTTGTGAAACCCCAGCCTGCATGACTGGGAGAAGACAAACATGGGGTGTAATACTGAATGCACCGTCCGCATGTGGCCACAGTGCACCCCAAGGCATCAGCAGCGTGGGGTGCGCAGCAGACCGCACTTACGTCTCGGTGCAGATGTAACCAACGTGCTCTCTCATCAGAGACTCAACCCTCCAGCAATGCCAAACGGCTCTTCACTCACAGAGTTGCCTCAACCTTTTGTATCTCTGATTAAAAACACTACTGAAGTTTCATGCTTTTGGGGTATACAGTATTCCTCAAGTTTTACTTCAGTTTCACAGTCGCTTTGCCTGAGGCAACAAAAACTGTCAAACATACTGAGTATTTCAAAACCAGCTATTGTAAGAGAAGGAGATAGCCTTTGCTGGCATGCACTGCTTGCAAAAGTAGAGTAGAGCTGTTTTCATTGCCCTCCACCATCCTGGAGAATTTCAGCCCCAGCGAGGCTGGCTTTGAACTGTTCCACTTTTCCCATCTGTGTATTTTCTCTGCTCCTTTTTAACTCCTTGTGCTAGTTGTGCTCAGTGATCCCTTAGTTCTGCCAGTGCTTGGCAAGAGGTCTCCTTTAGACTGCGTCTGGTTTCAGCTAGCTGGGAATAACCACAAGCCTGATGTCACCTCCCACCACCCAGAGACGATTTGTGTCTTACGAATGTGAACACAGAGGCATTAACCAGTTATCTCATGGAGGACTCATCTACAAGAGCTCTGTCGCGAGACTGTTTCAAATATATGTTATTTGTAGATTTTAACATTAAATTTCACACCATTAGCTAGAGCAAAATACAATAAATTTTACAACAGACAAAAGAAATGTAATCATCATGAAGTACACTTTGAGGTCATAATTGTGATGTATTTTTGAGTGGCTTCAGGAGTATAAATACACATTTTTAGCTTTTGTACTATGTCTAAATAAATCAAATATACCAATTCAAAAATAGATTGGCAGGAAACCTTTGAGCTGTTTACTTTTAGCAGGATGCTAAGCATTAGACTTCAACCTCATGACTCACAGGAGAAAATTCTGTATTTAAGGAACAGAAATAATTGCTCTATCTCTGTAGGTCCAGCTTTTCTATATTTAAAAGAGAGTTGCCGTTTAAAGACATTCCTGGATGTAATTGTTCTAACATTTAATCCCTCAAATGACAAAATAGAATAGAATTTTTATGGTGTTCCCTCTTAGTGTCTCCTTTCTCAATATTTCTCAGTTCTCTTTAGCTGAACTCTTGGTGAGTTAAAACTTATATCTCCTTTATATATTCATGGCTCTTAAATTCAGATGAACTCTTATTTTTTTTCTGTCTTTAGGTTTCTATCTCAGGGATTTAAAAAGCTGGAAAAGAATCTTCATATTATTCTGTGAGTCTACTCAGTATATTTTTATACATATATTATATTATCTGTATATAATGTTATCTCATTATACAACAGCTCAGCAAGAATACTCTCATATTCAATAGATGCAGGGATGTATATTTATTTGTGTAGGAAAAAAATGATACACCCTCAGTTCTTCCTCTAAAGTATTAATCCTCTTCTGGAGCCACTGCCCTGAAGAACTAYGTCACTGAAAATGGAGAGTTACAGGGCAACCACAGGAAAAAAAAGTAAAATAAAAGGAAAGTGTAGTTTAGAAAAGTACTTTACACAATACTTGTAAAGCTCACTACCAAGAACATGCCATTCATTGAATCTCATGACAGCAATAAAAATGAATAGTACCCTTTAATGCTGTCACCATCTAGACACATTTCACAAGAGTATAATATGTGCTTTTTTCACATAATTTTCCCTTATTCACTCTGCCCGCACAAAATAGCTCAAATTTCTTACCGCTCTCAGTCTCTCCCCATATTAGCACTAAATCCCTCCCTCACCCTTACCACTTGTCCTCTTGCTCTGCAAAGACCTTCATTTATGAAAGACAGTTTCTCATGGCTGATGTGTGCATTTTGGAAAAAAATAACATAGGAGAGGTGGGGGATGGAAGAGGAAGAGATTAAGGGGATGTCACACGGGAACGTATGCTGAAACCACTGTTCCTTCAGGTAACGTGGGAAGACTGGGGACAATTTTGCTATGTCACCACACCACTGGAACCTCTAATCCCTGGCAGATAGGCAGACGATACATAACCCTTTTCAAAAACTTTATGGGTGAAATTAGCTCTGCAGTATTAAGTGCTGGCATCAAAGCACAATGCACAATCAAGTACATAGCTTGTGTTTGATGCTAGTGAGCTTGTCTGAAAAAAATGGTTGCCAATGTCATGTTGATAGCTCGTGGAATTCACGATTGCAGGGTGTCTGTCACAAATCCTAGCTAAATTTGAAAAATGATAGATCAGACTTCTGACAAGATATAGATTGTTCAGGCATTATGTTTTAGCATGAACACTTATCAGACTGGACAGAAATTCAGCATCCTCTCTACATTGCAACACTTGTCTAGAGAAATATCAGAAACAAACCACTTCTAGAGACAAGATATCCGGCCTGATTAATCAGCTTCCTGAACTAGCCCAGCAAGTCCTAAATCGGTGTGACCATGATAACGAATGATCCTCTTTACACAAACATAAACACACACCCAGTGCACACAGGAGGCAAAGTTAAGGTTGCCATGGGAACTTTACCTCCAGATTTTTTGATTTTRTGTGATTAAAATAACACAAAACTAATGTTTCAGTAATTTAGTTTCACCTTGTAAATAATCGTGTTCACGTTTCCTTTAGGCAGGATAATTGAGTTTATCTGATGGCTGTATAGTGTGGATCAATGAAATAACTTTATTCAAGATTTTCAAAACTTGTTTTTCTAAGCATAGGATATTTTACATTGAAGTCACCATGCAGAAGTGACTACAGTAGAGTATAAAAACAGCTGAGCCAGTGTTAGAGCAGGTGGTTTGAGTGCTGATAAGGTAACCTCCATGGCAGCACCAGACTCAGCACAAGTTGCGTGTTTGCAGTGTAGAGAGGGCCAGCTTCTGACACAGGCTGATGCTGAGGGATGGAAAGAAGAAGAGTGCTTCTGGGACTAAATACCTCAACTGCAGCAGCCACCATCCCGCACTCCTTTAATCCACAACAAGGAACCCCAGTCTTGCTCTCCAGGGCTCTCCGCTACTCACTTCCTCTCGGCTTGTCCCCTTTCTTCTCTCCTCTCCTCTCAGGCCCAGTCCCAGCTTTGCCTGTATGCTAAGAAGTTTTGAGCTAGCTCCAAGTGTAGGAATACACTCAGGCTCCTCAGTCTAAGCTTAGGCTCTGGGTTTTCAGAAGTGCTGACCTACAAACCTCACTGATGTTAGCAACTGAAAGTATGCAGAGAATAGTCTTCCTCACCAGCTCTTCCTTCCAAATCAGAGTTTCTGTGTCTTACAGAAGTTGCACAGGGATACCAGAAAACAAGGATGGTCATTGGAGTCATCTGTCTTTTCACTAAGGGGAAACTCAATCTTCTGTGCTGCCAATCCGTAGAGCAAGGCATACTTTAAAAAAAAAAAAGTAGCAGCCTTTCCTCCACCTTCGAGCATGTTATGTTGTCTAGAGACTTGGACCTTGCCATAGATTGTACCCTAAAAAAGGATACAAGCAATGTGCAAGTATCATTGATCTAACTGCAGTAGCACTGCAGCTACTGACTACTGGAACATTAGTTTTATATCCTGTAGCTGTGTTACATGTGTAGATATGGCTGTCAGCACTGCAGACATGGAAATGTGCTTTCTGAAGCCAGCTGGCATTTGAAGGGTGAAGGAAATGAGAAAAAAAAAAAATCTTAGGGACTGTAGTGAAATGAGACCCTACCATACAGGCCCATGCTGAAGAAGGAGTTTAGTTAAAATATTCGGTATAAGTCTCCTCCCTAAAGGAATAGCACTTAATACATGTTAAAATATAATTGTATAATTGGAACTCAAGTGTTTGGGTTATGTAAAAGGTGCTGTAGGCGTATCAGCTTAGACAGAGGTAATTAGATCTTGTATATTAACATTTTTTCCTTAAAGTGATCATCAGATTTATTTTTAGTAGTGGGGATGATGAAGCCTTGAAATCTGGGGAAAAAAAGGTGCTGTTTTGAACTGTTAGTGCAGCCCTGCATTAGCTTTGTTTCTACCTCTGTCACTGACTGGACTGTAATAATATTTTTGCAGTAGATTGCCTGCTTAATGCAACCCCAGCTGGGTGCCCACACAATGGCAACTCCGCTACTGCTTTTGCTGAATTCAGCATAAAACTGAATTGTCTGCAAGCATCAGTCTTGGGGCTGAAAATAGGACTAGATAGTAGCATTAGATAATACAATACTTTGCATGTATATATAGTAACAGGTCATACACTGAAGCCACAAAGGAAGTCTGTGGCAGAGCCAGGAATAGAAATCAGAGCTTTAATCTCTCCTTGAGATAAGGGTTAATATTTTATATAGAAAAGAGTAAACTGCCACACGTCACTGCTTAGCTCAATCAGTTTGAAGGATACAGTAAAAATAAATATGATTTTACTCACAATAATTTGGATGACAATCAATGGTTCTACAGCTTTTGAGTATGCAATTGAAGCCCTTGAAAAATCAAGTGGATTTACAGGAGGAGAAGTTACTATGAAGACAGGAGAATGTCACTGACTTCTTGGAGTTTTAAACACATTGCAAAGCTATCTAGAGAAGACAACTGTTTAGTCTGAAAAGGGTACACTGCATCTCTAGCAAGTGGAACAGCAGAGGAGAAATAATGATTGATGCCCAATGTTTCCTTTTTTTTGTTTTCTTCTAAGATAAAAGGATACAGATCCTCAAGCTGTAAAACAAAAAAAAACAACAAAAAAAAAGAGTTTCACCTAGCATTTTCTAATTTCATCACTCTTATCCATGCTTGGCTTTTCAAATACAAGAAAACCATCCCATGGAAGAAATTCCAGGAAAGGAAAAAAACACCACCATCACCACCAGACCTTAAGCTCCTCCTTGACAGGTTTGCACCCAATTTTTTAAGTCCCAAATCCAACAAAATCTCTATTCAGATCAATAGGTTAATCCAATCTTTAGATATTTCCTCGCTTTCCTATTTCTTCCTCCAAGCTAAGCCCTCTGAAGACCTGTCTGTCTCCACTCTACTCATACAAGGCTTTGTGAGGAGTATGAATCAAATTATCTCTCGGTAAGCGAAGGGGAAAAAGCTACTTTTTGGCTTGGTTCTAAAGGTCTCCACAGATCAAGACTTGTGGAAGGAAAGAGCTGTGTGGCCTAAACAGAGCTGACTTTCCCATGAGAGGAGAGAAGAAGCAAAGAACATCCACCGAGACCCATAGGGCAAGGATTCTTATCTTGCTATAGTTCAACCCATACCATGTACATGACAAAGAGATGCACAGTCCTTTTCCAGAGGCATTCTTCAACAACAACAAACATCCAGTAGCTCAAGCAAATTTTGCCCTGAGGTTAGTGAGTGAAAGTTCTCAATACCCTTAATAGAGAATGTTTTAAAAGGCAAACATCCATACAGAAGAAAATAAAATAAAATGCAGGCAACAAGTACAGAGCTCCTTAAAAATTCAGAGTTGTTTTCATTTGCTGCTTTTTCAAGGTGCATTTGTTCTAAAATGAGCTTTCTGTTGGGGGAACTGGACTTTATACTGATCTCTGCAGACAGCAGCAAAGCACAAGAGCACGCTTAGAAGCTGGGAATTCCAGCAAGTCGCTGTGTCTCTGAGCAGTCTGCACTCTTGTTAGGGGTCAAGTGGGAGCTGACTGGCAAGCTGCTAAGCAGCTGTTTATATCAGCTCTGCAGACAAGACCAATAGGTTCTCTGCAGCCAAAAGAGCGATGAAAACAGCTGTAGTTGATAGCAAACACAGTGAGAAGGCCAGCCACCACCTGGAGACTGGTTGTTTCCAACCATGAAGCTGCCAAGACTAGTGTAGAGAGCCTTGGGTATCTCTGCTCATATTTATGGCATTTACTGTTTATCAAAACCCAACTGAAGAAAGTACGCCTTGCTCTACTTTTGGTATCTCCTTACTTACTAACCAGTAAACAGGACAGGTGCCCACAAGGTCTCACTCTTTTGGGAATGGCACTGTAACTTTAACATCGTTATATTGGCATGTATCATACGTAGAATTGTCATGCTTGCACGCTGCATACTCAAGAATGTTATTATAAAGAGAAGAAAATCACTTCATTTTCAAAGCTTCACACACAGAAAATGCAATTTGCAGACTAACAAGCTCAAAAGCTATTCAGCTCTTTCTGGTTTTCAGTACCTTCTCTTTTGTTCTGCTTCAGCTTCATTATTTTCTTATTCTTCCTAATACACACTAGTCTTATTGGATGAAAGAAAACCACTGCATATTAGTCATGCCAGGAAAATGAATTTTGGCTTGCAGTTGGTGAATGGTTGTCAAGACTTATTACACTGTTTTTTTGCTGTCTAAATAGGTAAGGAACGCCTAAGAAATTCTGTGTTTACTCTCATTTATCACTTTTGCATGCTTTGTCTTGTACTCAAAAAGGCCATCTAATGCATGACTACATTAGTCCTCTTTGGTAAGTTTTGTGGCAAAACTCACAAGCCTTAAATCCAACTGAAATCCAACCGAAAACCATGGACCACATTTCGTGTTGTACTTTATACTTATTTGATGCTCTCTGGATTTTTTGCCATACTAATCAAAGCATGATGGGAAAAGCAAGAGGTAAGAATCTTCTAGGGCCTTCCTTYAAAATGGCAGCAATATTTTCAGACCAAATGGCCATACTTCTTCAGGTACCAACTCTCATTGAGGTCTAAGGAAATCTTGCATCTAAGAACCTTGATAAAAAGCCCTAACCCTAGTTCCTAAAGCTAAAGTATGCCAAAGGTAAAGTAAAGCTAAAGTTCCTAAAGCTAAAGTATGCCAAAGGATAGCCATCTCATTCAGGATCTTGGTCTTTACACCAGCCATTTATGTGGTTTAACCTAATTTGGAATCACTGGTATGGAGGTATTTAACTACAATATCCTTTCCCAGTCCAACTTTAGTTTCTCAACATTTAACTAGGAGAATAAATTAGGTAGGCAACTCAAAGCGGGACCTCTTCCCTGTCCCGTTCTTGGTTTATTTTAATTTTAGCAGATATTAACTCAGGGACTTAAAAATCTTCTTAAGAAAGAGACCCTTTAAGTACATTGGCAGGATCTATCTTAGAAGTTTTGACAAAAAACAATGTTATTATTTACTTCACCATGCAAAATGCTGTTTGACTTTTCATTCATAAATATAAAATTCCAAAATTTTCAACTTGAATCTTCTATGTAAGGCAAATTGACCTCTGTACCACAAACTTTTTTGACACTTTCCAATGTGGTTTTACAGCCTTACACAGGCATTCCACTTCTCCTACACTCCCACCATCTCATCCGAGGCCTACACTCACCAAATTTTCAGAATATGAGAGTGGGAGCATGGCTAATGTGCCAAGTAAGTGCAGAGTTTAGTGTCCTGTTGGCATGTACGCGCATGTAAGTGAGAGGGCAGGCACACGTTTCTCTCTTGCTGTCTCCCCTTTACTCTAAAAAAGCTCTGTTAACGTCACTTTTTTCTCCTCAACCACATCGCTGACTTGGAGCCTAACASTGATTTTTAAATGGGAGTCAGCAATAGAAAAGAAAGCACATRCGTATAGTTGAGAATTAAAGCAAAGTAGTGAGATAATACTTAGGACCAAATAAAAGAAGCACAGGAGGAAGATAAGCACTTCATGGTCAGATCCTTAGAAGGTGCCTAATTTCCATCAAAATCAGTGGGAGCTGCTACCTAATTACTTTTGAGGATCTTGACCTTAGAGTCTCACAAGCTGTACCTGAGCTTTTCCTTCTGGTTTCCTAACAGAGAAGCTAAAGCACTAACCCCTGGCAATGTTCCCAGTTTTATAAAAAAAGGGTTAAATTGATTCTCTCCACATCTTCTATGGAATCAATGGAAGAACAGAGAGCAACACAGAACATTTAACCTCCTTTCGCTTGTTTTAAACACTGGATTATGCTTCTCTTATTTTCCTTCTATTTTAGTTGAATTTCACCTGAACTGCTTAAAAAACAAACCATTTATTCTGCAAAGTGAGGTGTATGGCTGCATATTAAACCACTCCACAAATCTCCCACTTTCAGCGAGATGTCGGACTAGGTGGCTTACAGAGGTCCCTTCTTATCAGCATTTCTATCATTCTATGATTACTTTGTATACATTCTTACAATGTGAGCTGTCCCTGTCCTATCTAAGCTCCTTTCTTTCATGAATACACTGAATACTGTAGAAGAAAAATAATTAGACTACAAAACAACTAATTTTTATTTACTAACAGAATTTTTATTAACCAGTGGACCCCTCCTCTGTCATTCCCAGTAATATGTATAGTCAGGAAAATGTTAGCTGGTGCTTGCAAACAGACTATATGTTAGTTTAACAGCAGCTCCATTCCTCTGCTTAAGCACACTGAACATTTTTATTCCAATAACATTGCAGTGTAGTAGTCACTAATGCCCTGTGAAAAGGTGCCACACTACAGCATTAATAAGAGATTTACACATCAGATCCATACAGCTTAGGCAATTACAGACAGCAAATTCAATCTCTGCTTTAGGCAGCTGGCTCCAGCATGAGATACAACAGACTGAGGCTCAATTCCCAGCTCTGCGACAGAGACTTCATTCCGCAGGCCCTACAGCTGTGCATGACCTGAGGAAACAAGCATGGAGTTCAGGGGCCCTATGACAACAGCACTTTTAACACAACAGCTCCTTCTTCATAACCAGATCTTGCTATCATCTTAAGCTTTGTCTCACAAACAGTCGCGCTTTCATCTCTGCTAGCTTCCAAAATTTCCAAAGGTTACAAACTTCAAGACTCTGAAAAGATGTCCTTCATGCTGCAAAATTAAAGAGCTGCATGCCTGAAGCTCATGTGTGGGTTGATACATATAATAAAGAGTGCAAAACACCAGGGCATTAAGGAGAAGGTGCAGCAGACTTGTCTGTAATACGTACCCACACACAAAATTAGATTCTCAAGTGTGTTTTCTAGGCCATCTTCCTCTCCTCCCCCCAACCCCAGTTTCTTAACTGTTCTGGAAAGTAGTAGATATTTCAAAATGTATGGACAACTTTGGCTTATGAAAATATATTGCTCTGGTTATTTTAATCCCAAATTACTCTGTATGGAATATGAGTCATCAATTAACTTTGCCAGTGCAAAAATGACCTATGCCGCCTTATTCCACTGAATATTTAGTTCCTACGCAGTTACCCTATAATCTAACTTAAGCCATGACCAGAAATCCAAGAGCAAACAGTAACACCAACAAAGGAATGTAATGATAAAGAAAGGTATATGTTTCACTTACTTTATAGGTACAGTACAAACCACAGCTAGCTACAGCAGTGAGAAAAGCTCAGTCCCAATTCTGCAGATTGCTGTGTTCCGGATTTGATAGGACTCTATAGACCTTTTCGTAATTTATTGTAAACTGCAGAATCTGGTATTTATTGTATAGTTTAAAAGAGCCATATGGCCACGTGAACTGGGCTGAATGTCCCTTACAACTAACAGCTGAAACAGAATTCCTGAACATTCACATAATTTGTGCAATGCAGTTACTGATTTGACTCCTTGCAACAGGTTTGTATTCCTCTATTTGTCTCCTTCCTGCATTGTTTATCATCCTATGACTACTTTTAAACAAACTTTGTAAAATAAAAATTCAAAACACGAGAGCTCTGGAATGCGCTTCTCCCCTACAGCAGCTTTATATAGTAAAATAGATCAYAGTAGCACTGCTTGGACTGGTGTAGATAAGAGCCTGTCAGCACTTTCGTCTCAAACCCCCTTTTCCAGGGGCTTGTAATTCAACCATGACAATTTGCCATGGGCAAAAAATTGGGATATGAAAGCCCAGACTCAGAGTAAGAACTTTAAAAAAAGACGAACACTAGAATTTTTAAGTTATACCTGAAATAAGGACTCTGGGGAGAGGGCAGGACAGCAAAAGAGGAGGAGGAGATGCTTTGATTTTCACTTATACCATTCCATACAGTCACCTCTATCTTAGCCTGGCCAAGGCTATATTTTGGTCCGTAAAACCAATGGTGCATTGTACTCGCACTGTTCATTTCACTTCAGTGCTGTGTACATGCAATAATTACTAATTCTCAATACTCCTCTGAGGTAGGCATTACCAACTCAATTTTCTAGATAGAGATGCAAGGCACAATTTGCCCAAGGCCACAGTAGAAACTCTATGTGAGAGCCAGAAATATAAATAAGGAGTTCCAGCTTCCCTGTTGTATATTGAGGCCTCAGACCCCTCTCTGGCAGCGACTGTTTCCTCAACATGTTATAAAGGTGACTAGCCTGTTATGGGACTATGTTAAATACAGACTGGGATATCCCTCCCTAAGAATTCCAGGGTGTCTCCTGGCCAGCTGATGATACCTCTCATAAACACTGCAAGTGCCAGAAATAACGTTAAACATGGAACTTATTTTAACAGACAATCGGTATAAACTATATACCGATCTAATAAGGTGGCAGACAATAGTGCATTATTGTTTCAAGTATGTTTATATGTGTCCTTCTAATGCATTGAACTTAAACTTCTGACTGGCAGGATCTGCATGATTCAGCAGTAAATAAAGTACAAGTGGGTTAGCTAAGCTGGTGGGAAATATTCCAGGGTGGAATACCCCAAAATGCTGAACACAAAGTCTCTTGCCTTGTGCTGAGTCCAAGGCAGGTTTCTCATGGAATTGGGCCTGGAGCTCTAGCAGAATATGCAAGGGAGAGGGACTTGCTGCTTCCAGGGGGACCGTCACCAGTAAGGTGGTGGTGGGTCTGGAAGAACCAGGCCTGCCAGAGCCATTATGGTCTCTGCCCTACTTCCTGGAGTTTCCAAGCTCCCGGCTGTGCAATCACGACTGAGACTCTGATATTACCTCTCCTCCACTAAATACATCAGTTTCTCAGAGTGATCTTTGGTTCCCAGGCGAAAGGGTAGACTGAGGCCTATGTGTATGTTGCTACTAGAGTGGCACTTTTATTAAATAAAGCTGAGGAGATGTGTTGCAGGCTGTGGAACATCACATGAAGGTAAGGTGCAGGGGTGGAGGGTGCCTGAAGATACAGAACCTGATGGGATAGTATTAGAGCAGAGGCTGTAAACTGAAAGTACTCTAACCGGATGCAGTCTCACCCATGCTCCCTCTTGGAAAGGGTCCCTGGAGTGAACAGTCTTTCAAACCATGCCTGAGAATTGTCTTGAAAAAGTCAGTGGGATAAATACAGCCAAGGAATAAAACTAACAGTTCTGCAATGTGGATAATTAGAAGTCCAGTACTTAAGTATACTTACTGGCCTTCTTTTCATTTAGCAATATAAGCATACCCTAAAAATCTTGCAGCTGGTCTGTAGCTACAGGTCTGTCTCCATAGAGGATGAACTCCGATTTCTCAATGAAAGTAACCTTACATGTGTCTACATTGACTTGTTCAGGCAGATRTATATTGACTCAGGCTCTGTACCACACTTGTCACAACTACCGAGCTTCCAACTGATTCACTGTGTGGACTTCAGTGCTGACACCAGCTTGCATCTTCCCGAAATTCATATTTGGCATATTCCTTCTTAACTACACTGAGCAGCTGTGATCACCTCCTAAAGGAAATCTCCCCAAAATGATGTGTCAGGCTTCTGGAAAACAAGGTTTCTGAATTACCAGTTTGTGGGAAAACCGAAAAATAAAGGTTTCAGTGTCATTAAGACATTTCCCCAAAACTAGAAAGCCCGCTTTCTGGCATGTACAACTTGACAGGGATCATTGAGTGACTACAGTTTAAGGGGTATGATTCCTTATTAAAGCAGGGTGAGGAGGGGCATTTTTATCTCCAGGTTTTTTTTAMTGATATTCTGCACTCATGAGCCAACTGACTCCTGAGACTAGCTCAGGACTCCTTAATACTTCACCAGATCATTCTGTGCCATCTCTCCTGGGGTTATAGACCATAATCTTCTACAAGGAGTCACAGAAACCTCATTGAGCAATCTTTCTTCCCATTCAGGTTACCACTGAATTCAACACAATCTCCAAGCAAACTCTCTTGGAAAATGCTGTCCCTAATGAGTACTAATATTTTATCAGATGCTTAAAACTATGAAGAAAATATAATCATACAAGTGAAAGCAGTAAATACTGATATGCTAACAATAAAAATATTTCTGGCAGCTGCACTGAAAACATAAAAGCTATCTTTTGAAGATCAGGAGAATGCTRTTCAATGACAATTTTCAGTTTTATYGCTATTATAACTTAAATATATTTATATAACACTTCTCTATCACTATTCTTTTCTATGACATCTTTCACAGGTAAGATGAATGTCTATATACAGTCTTCTCTCAATCAATAATTAATTTGAAAAATAAACCAGCTCATCTAACTGTACATCAAGTTATCCCAGTATTTACATATTCCAATTTGAAAATGACTCATTTTATGTAATTATTAAGTATGAGTTAAGGCAAAATCATATTAAAAAAGACAGTGCCTGAGATTAAGAGCACATGCTGAAATTCCCCTTCAAAATATTCAGTAACCTTTAGCTATGTGCCTCCTGCCCTACTTTTTCCATAGGTACACCTTATCATCATTATTTATAATCTAGTGCTTGTGCAATCATGACATTCTACTCCGCTTTATTACTAGCTTAAAAAAAAATCTATTTCCCACCATGACTATATTCTCCAAGGTACAATACAGAGGATATTCATAGCCTCCTTTAACTTCAACCAAATTTGTAAGTAATTTGGAGKGCTGAGAATAAGACTCCATTGCTGAACTATCAGTAAATGCTATCGGGATGACAGGAGCATGCACAGCAAGCTCTGTGGGCCATCCAGTCCAGTGTCCTGCCTCTGATGGTAGCTAGCAGCAGATAGCTGCTAGCAGAGTGGGGAAGAAATACTTGTGTCTGAAGTACAAGATTTTATACACTTTTCAAAAAATAAAACCTAATWAAAAAAATACCACTGTTAGTGTTAACTTAACTTCTATTATCAGCACATTTGTTAAGGAATGGCTTGTCAGGGAATCTCCTGCCAGCCGCCCATCTCCTTCACAGTGCACAGGGAGCTCATGGGAGGAGAGTGGTAAAAAGTGAAACATGATATTTTCACACAAGCAGAAATATTTATAACATCTGATGTTGATGCTTTCAGAAAATGCCTGGGCATTCTCTGTCCAGACAGTGGCTATCGCCAGTGGGTAACAGCCAGCCAAGTGAGCTCACTCCAAAGAAGGCGGAAACGGTAACGCTTGTTTACCTTCCCTAACCAGTGAGGTAAGTCCTGCTTGATTGAACGGATGGGACTGCCATTTGGGGGGATTCATGATCTAATGACATTTTTTAACATTTTCAATCTAGCTAGACCTCCCTTTTGTTGTTTTCTCTTCTGCTTGCCTCCTTATGACCCTTCCCTTAATCCCAGGCCACTGTCTTCCAGCCCTACTCTTGTGCTCTTCTCTCTGCCTCTTCCTTGCTCGTGCTTTGCCAGCGCTTCCCCCACGTGGATCTTTCTGCTGCTCCCTTCTGTCTTTTCTTAGGCTTCTGCCATGCATGTATGTCCAGTAATACTGGCTTCTGTAGCAGCCGTGCTGAGTCCAAGATAAGAAATTCAGGAGCGCTTATGAAGTTACCATCTAATCACCTCTGGTACCAGCATACTTCACTAGTGAAATGCTCCTCTATGGTCGGGAACAAGAAGTTCTGAGATGAGGATGCACTACATGAACTTCTTAATACTGCCAAGGCCCCATGGCTTTGTAATTTGCTACTCYCAGCCTCAGAAAACTTCAGTCAGGYGACCTTTGAATATAATGTACATCTTTACCTACACACATTGATGATGAGTGGGAACTGTTGGGAAGGGCTTGCACCTGTTCAGGAGGTAAGAATGTGAAAGTGCAGGATGTCAGGCAATGCAAAATGGAAAAAAAAAAAGATATGACCAGTTGAAATTCCTTGGGCCTGTACCCCATGTCTAACTTGTATAGATGCTATGCCAGAGAAGAAAACTCTCCCTGCCCTGAGCTCTGTACACTAATGCACAAATCCTCTATGACATAACCGATCATTCTCAGAGCCTCTTGCCACTGGCAATCCTGCCTCTCTTCTGCAACTTCTTCTTTTGCTGAGCATTTTTATTTTAGCACAGTGGCATAACAAGAATAATATGTGGAAGTAGGTTTCTCAGTGCCACTGTCAACCGTTGTGCATAGCAAGTGGCAGTAATGTTCCAGCTGACTTACTCTGTTGATTGCCTATGAACAGGCATTAAATTCTTTCAGAGAGGTCTGGAACCCTATACAATCTATCAGTCTCTAAAGATGGATCATAGAAGTCAGAATGACGGTGAATACATYGTATTTTTACATTTATCCACTTCTACCTCCAAAACGTCAGAACAGAACACAGAAATAAGAGCGGAGTCAGAGGTTATGTCCACATTAGCAAGMAGTACAGGGCAATAGTAATGAGCCCATAGCATGAAGAGCTGCTGAGAAGGATCCAGCATCCACATTATACATATTTTGTGTGTTTTACTTTGAACTATTTCTAATCTGGCCTTATAAACTGAATACCCACTAGACTTTGGAGAACACTCACTGCGTTCCTGGAGTACATCTTTCTGCTTGGTTCAGTCAAAAAGAAATCCCATTTCCAGACTCCAAGCCTACTCTGTGATGCAAAGCAGAGCAAGATAAATGGGGAGGACTGGGGGATTTACTTCAAAAGCTCATTCCAGTGAGCTTTTTGGATTCCAATCCAAATGAAAATGTTAATCCAGATGCACTCAAAAAACACCTCAGCCCATGAAATGTGGAATCGCATTTGAGTTCACTGAGATGCATCAAGTGCCTAAAGCACGCAAGGCTTTGAGCACRGTCTAGTCGGAAAAGTATTTTCTTATCATCTCAAATGACTTCGTTTCTTTCAATACTCAGGTCTAGACTGAAAAAGGAGAACTATTCTCAATGAAGAGCTAAGYGACATTAGAGTTTGTTCAAGAGACTAATAGTGTTGGTGCAGAAAACTAATAGTTTTCTAATAGTTTGATCACAATGAAAATAGTGAGCTAAATAAATATGAATGTCAAAACATTCAGTAAATCCCTCTAATATCTGATTTAATGAAACCTTCAGTTTTGCAATGATCTTGTATTTTCAGTTGCAGATGTGCACAATATGTTTGGACAGGCAATAAGTTTAAAAAAAAGTTTTTCAGGTGTGATGTGGAAGTTTTGGCAGCTGAGAAAACAACAAGTGGTGTGACTTTCACACTCACCTTGGATAGTGGAATAGGTCCTTATTTGGCTATTTCAGCTAAAATAAAGAAACTGTAAGGGGAAGAAAAATGAAATCAGCTATTGTGCCAGAGGACTGGTAGTGATAAATGTGCTAGAAGACAGGAAAGGAGGTAATGAAGAGAGGGAGGTATATTTTGTCCCTTTTTTTAAACTGTGAAATTATGTTAGGACAGATACAAAATAGACCTAAATCAGAAAGAAAGTATGATTTATCAAAATACCCGATCAAGGTCAACAAATGGGAAGGTCACTCATCCTTTAATGCAATCTCCTCAATCACTATTTACAATATACCAAGGAACAGGAGCTAAGACTAAAAGACACTTCCACGTGAGTGTGAGAGTTGTGACTGAAATGTAATTTAAGAAACTTCTCAGTCATTCTGAAATACCTCCTGGCACTCCTAATAAGAGGAAAATGAACAGGATATTAAGAGTCAGGAGGTAAACCTTCCACAATACTGCATGAACTATTATAGGGACCAATTCAGCAAAGTGAGTAAGCACATACTGACAGTTAAGTGTGTGTTCAAGTCTCATCACCTTCAGTGGGAGTTTGATAAATGTCTTAGCACTCCTCCGAACGGAGATCTGAAGCGAATAGAGGCCTGTAACCAAAGTTTAACATAATAGTCTGGTAGCTGTGGAACAACTCTAGGACTCAGGGAAAACAAATTCAAGTCCAATCCCCGGGAGATTATGAACAAGAAAATTCTGCAAGCCATCTCCTGTCACCTGAGGGTCGCGTGTAAAAACTGCTGCCCCCTCCTTGCTTCAGTTTTGCAGCTCTGTGATGGAAACACTGGTGCTTCCCTTCCAGAAACGCGAGAGGTGCTTAAAAATGTTTAGGTCGGGTGCGACAGAGGCACCTCAGATGGAAACTAGTCTGCCTTTCAAATTAAACTGCTTTGAACTCTTTGCAGTTTCAAGGTCATAGTTCATGAAATTGGGCATCATTAAAACTGAAGGCCCAGAACAAGGTCAGCTGTCAATGTCTAGGAAAACGAGCTGAAAAGGAAAGCTTCCTGCAGCCACAGTCAGACTTCTCCACCACCTTTGCAACATATGGTGTACCAAGACATACACACCCTCTTCTGGCCCCCCAAATTAACTCCCAGGCACCACCTGTTTGGAGTGAGCAGCCTGCAAAATGTTTGCACTGGGGGCAGACAAAAATGGGTGTGATGCTTCTGATGCAGTCTGTTTCTCTTACCCACTTCTGTGCCCATAGGAGATGAAGACTGTATTTGGCACAAAATTAAGATTAAAAGCTGTAAATAAAGAATGAGAGCAATATTTCAGTCCTATAATTTGCACTGTCCTTTAGAACAGAGCTAGTTAATAACCTGACCTGGTTATTTTAGCACTTGTAGATATTTGCTTAACTTTGAGTTCCTTTGCTGTTTATCACCATCAGGCACTATATATTTTAAAACTGTCTTTCTATTCCTCTGCCTCCTCCACCTCCCAGAATACAAAGTGTGGGTCTTGTATATCACTTTTCTTCCCAAGTTCATGAGTCATGTGATTGCAGAAGTCAGATTTAATACGAGCATGCTTAGATTCATGCTTCCATGCCGTGCTACTAACACAATTCATAGAAGAAACATCCTTACTTCCTCGCAAACTTGTTTGCTGGTAAACAGTGCGTCTGCACCCATAAAGCTAGAAATGTAATCCTACTAGTCCAAAGCAAAAAGTTATGTATGTGGACAGCAGAACAAAAGGGAGGAGAAAAGGATACTTGAACTGGGACAGGCAATACACTGGCAGGTACACAGAATATTTCATGTATGCTTGATGACTGTATCAAAGCGTACTAATATGACATATGTTGAACGGACCCAAGACAAGTCAGTTCACTCATGCTCCTTAGCATCTTTTTGAAAATGATCACTGTCCCCCGTGTGTATTTATTTCATTCAAGAAGTAGTTTATACACCACCACAGGAAGATAAAACATTGATTGTGACTAACTTAATGAGCCTGAAGTGCTAAACAAAGAGGAGGAAGAAAGTTTGAAATTTATGGGTTTTATTCTCCTGCTTCTTCCTAACAGAATGAAAGAGCTTAAGTGCATCAAAGAACRTTCTTTGAAAATCATGCTTACAGGCAGGAATACAAATTGGATACCAGTCCCTAGGCCACTGGCCTACCTTTGCAGAATGGTGGCTTGCATTTAATTTCCCCTGACTAACAAGTCACCTTTATTAATTAGAATTTAACACTTGAAAACAGTGGGTTTTAACTTTCAAAGTTAAAATTAAAAAGAAACATTAATTGTTCTTATGAAAAAGATGCAATTTAAAAAAAGCTTTTAAACAATTAAACTCTAGATACTATTCATATCACTAGTGGCATCATGACACAGCAATTAAATTATAACCCTTTCACTAATAGAACGTATTTTTGCCCATTTACAATGGAAGTGAAGATACAAGAAACTTTAGCACAGGAAATACTCAAGTAACCAGAGGAGATGTAGACGGGGTGGAGTTTGGGGAAAAGGAGAAGGTGGACCAATAAACTGTAACCTAGTTTGAGTTTAAGGATATTACATGAAGCAGTAGATGATCTGTCATTAACCTCTAGCTGAATTATGTTTGGGGAACACTGGGTCACCTATAGCATATTTCATAAAGTTACTTCATTTTATTCAGCCTAGTCTGTCACAGAGGAACTTAAAAAGATTAAACTGTGTTCCCAAGGTTGGGGACTGTGTGACCAAGACTTGATTTTTGTAGCATAGCCAGTTTTGAGGATTAAAAAAAATTATACAGCGTCATTTAAAAATAGTTACTACCAATATCATTTTTTTATATAAATGTTCATTTGTTATTCTATTTTAAAGATATAGGAACAGCATTAATATTATCCAGTATCTAAGAATAGCAAGGAACAGGAATGGGACAAAATCTGTAAATCGCCTAAAAAAAATCATTGTGATTGATCCAGTGATCCTAGAACCAAACTTGTTTGCCCAAATATAATAACTTTTATAAACATGTCATTACTTTTGAATTATTTTAGTAAAATAACAAGCAACACTGGTTATACTGTAATGCCAAATCAGGATATATATATAAGGAAAAATATAGCCCAATCCAACACCTTTGCTAAAAAATTTGGGGTGGGATTGCATTATACAGCCCAAAATGAAACTTCTCTGGCTAACTGCGCCACCTTTTGATTTAAATGTAAAAGGGAGATTAAATGATTGTTCAGTGCCTAAAAGAATACACTTATTTAAAGATATTCCTGTAGACTTAAAAATGGGATCCGGAGCTTACTTTATTTATTTGTTATACAGAAGTGCAGGGCTGCATACTTTAGCATTGCTATTACAGTTAAAAGCCGTATCAGCAATATAAATGGAAAAAAATATATATATTCATTCTTGCTAGTTTGTGTTTTTGGAATAATGGTATACATGTCAAAATCAATAAAGCTGGGCAAATGGCAGAGTAATGCTTTAGTAATCTTAGCACTATTAGCTAAGTATATAATCAAGTCTAAAACAAATGCTTCATAATCCATTAGATTCTCCTATGTAAATCTATACTCGTACAAGCCCGGGAAATAAGGAAACCTTTACTTCTACTGGATTTTCTTCTAACACTTAAAATGTATCAGCTGTAAGCCCTCATTTAAAGCCAACGTATCGCAACTTGCGCTGAATCTCTATGCAGACATAAAATTAAACAGCACAGACATTCAAAGGAGTTACAGCATGCATTGAAATACATTAACCACATCCTACCTTGCATCCAAACATCAACGACAAAGTGTTGTTGGTGCATGCAACTTTGCAGTGGCAAATCATTGGTGTAAAGCAGTCAGGATTTTTAACAATAGGGCACATTCCTTTAGTGCTGCGGTAGTGGCAGCCTACTGAAGGCTAAAAACAAGTAGCTAGTGCAGCACATGGAGTGGCAACATATGCTGCTCAACAGCTAGCTTTTCTCTTGCCGGTCAGAAGCAGCCTGCTTGAATCTCTACCTGTGTCCCGTTCAGCCATCCCCTTCGTTGCTGATGAATCAACGATGCAGCATCGATCACGGATCTCAGGATTTCCCTTCCTCGGGGAAATTAGTTTTTACATTGAAAGGGAGGGAAAAAAAAGAAGAAGAAGAAAAAAAAAAGGAGAACGAAATGGAAATGAGGGGGACTAGCAGGTGTGGCAGTATTAGCATGTAAAAGGATGTAAACGCCTACTCATAACAATCACATAAGATTGTCATGCTAGCTGAAGTGGGCTGAAATTATTCCATCGGAAGAAAAATACTGCAGCTCCTGATTTGGTAAAAAGCCAGTGAGTTGCTGCAATACATAGTCATTGTGGGGAGAGAAGAGAAAAAAATTACTTATCTAACAAGCCGAATCCTCAGCCTTTATCAATATGCATTCCAATAAGGATCCCCTTCCCAGCATCTCCCCGTGAAAAAGCAGCAAATCAATCGCAACTCCACAGAAGCGATGCCCTTTGCTTTCTCCAAAAAGATGAATCTCAGCAGGAGACAAACTGTACTCAAAGCTGAAAATCCCAGATGCTGGGAGTTTGCAATCAGAGAAATACAAGTAACATTTATCCAATCCTGGCTTGCCACATGGGAGCTTTCTCCAGGCACRAATTTACAAATAGACAGGTTGAAGGATTGCAGGAGACACTGAATAAAGATATGAAGTTGCACGGAAAATGCACCAGCGTGAAGCTTAAAACGCTTTCTAAACGCTGCTTTGGAGGCAATGTAACTACCAACTATTCAGCTAGTACTGCTATCAGATGACCTGCAAACAGCTTCCTATATTCCAGAAATTTAATAATTAAAGAAGTTTGGGGGCATAACATTGGTTTGGACTCAGTTACAGCAGTCGCTGTTTCTTCAGTTAAAGCAGCACCAGCTGAAAATGCATAATAAAACATTTGGATGTGCAAACTGCTAGCTGTGCTTTTTTAAGAAGATTATTTATATCAAAAGTTGGACGAATATATCTTCCAGTTTTATGTGCAGCCACAGCGCACGGACAGATATAAAAAGAAAAGATTATGATATAGAAGGTAAAGAGATGTCTTCCACAGCTTCACAGCTGACAGCAAGGTAAACTCAGCAGTTGTTTCACAGTGACTTGACCCTGCTTTTCTGCAACTCGCTAAGCTCTGCCCATCAAATTGCAAACTCTCGAAAGAGATGAGAGCGCGTTGTCTCCCTGGAAATTGTGAGTACGTCCTAAAGGCACAGCTGAAACAATCTGCTGCAATAAATGCAAACTAAAGATTTGTTATACAACGGAACAGAGAGGTGCCTATGGCAAATGGAGGTCTCTGTTTGCAGCTAGGTCAAACAATATAGAGGGAAATGTTACAGGATTTCTAAAATGATCTGTCTGTAGATTGTGGACCGTAATGTACGAGACCTCTTCTATTAAGATTTTATATTTATATAATTATATGTATATGTGTGTGTATCGTATGTGTGTAATATATATACATAAAGTATAATTTCTTCAGTATAGTTTACCCTCATTTTGTAAAGTTCAAAAACATTAAAAAAAATAATTTTCTTAAACAGCTTTGATTCTACACTTTCTTTTACACTACACAATAACTTTATTTTTATCCATTTTTTGGTATGTAGCTAAATTTTGACTTAGTATAATATTTTGTTATTGTTTATCACACTTTATGTTTATAACTCAGGACTTGCAAGAACCTAGGCTCTGTAAAAGGACAACACTTTTCCCATTAAAACTCCAGACAGAATTGCTCCTGAGTTAAGGTTACAATCCAATTCCGCCTCTGAAGATTCCTTTCTTGCAAATAACAGGATCTACGATCCAGGGTCCTCGATTCACTCGGCTCACGGTTTTATTCTAACAGCCTGGACATCAGTTTTACCTGCTTCATTACGTCCTGGACGTTTGCTACGGGGCTGCCAGTCAGTCCCCTGTCAATAAYGGCAGCTGGTCTGAGCTGCTCTTCCAAAGCGACCTCGCCGCGGTCCTTCTTCCCGCCTTGCTCTGCTAGTTGGCGGCTGCGACCGCGGCTGCCTCTGTTTAGAGGCACGCTACGGTGCCACACAGCAGCTGGAACGTAGCCCAGTCTTTGATCTGCTTAGTCCTAGCTCGCCTGTCTCGTTATTAAGCTATATATTACACAGGTTTTCTTTCAAGTGCTGTCTCTCGCATAACCAGCACTGGTGTAAATATAGAAAAGTGTAGTTTCCATGACAATACATTCCATAGTTACAGCTAGCAGCCACTATCATTAAAACATGAACCACAGTGCTACCTTAAGGTGTGAGCACACTACATCTGTGGCCTTATAAACATTGATTTGGCGTGGCGGTGGCATGACATATTATTTTTTAGTAGGCACTACTACAAAATGCCAGAAAACTGCGCTAGTTAACTGTTTTAGCAGTTCTCATATCCGCCCATCTTAGACATTTAAGTGATCGGTAACACTCTCAATCTGTCCTAATCATTAGCATTTCTAATATAAGAATGCATTGCATCTGCACTTTCCGATGTTTTAAACATGATGTCTTGATTTAAAACTGGACCCATAATCACACAAATGTGATTTCCAATTAATGTTCACTGCGTCTAATTAAAATCACCTGCATTTAATTTCAAATTCAAATTTCAAAGAAGGGAAGGAAAAACAGCCAGTTAGCCTCTTGGATCTTTTGGCTAAGACTGCATTCAGTTGGCTCACACTCTCAGAAGAGAGAAGGCCTGCTTATTAAAATTCCCATTTCTTCCCCACTTGCTGATTTTCAACATGACACTCTTGCAGACTTCCAACCGAAACAGGTTTTACTTGTGATTTTATTTCCGTGCTAAGATGCATCAAACAGCAGTCACCTGAGTATTAAACAAGGCAAGAAACATATCCCTTCACGCTTAAACTAATTGTTGCTTTCAAGTGAAAAACAGTTACCTGATGCAGAGTCATTTGGGAAACAAACAGAAAAAGCGGATTCATTCCAATGACAGATTGGAATAATAACTCATATCACAAATGGCCAAGACATTTATGTTGATTAAGTGGCAACCACATATAGAAAACTGCCATATGAAAACACTTGCTCAAAGATCCTCCTCTACCTTTTTTTCAGATACCACTCATCACAGAAGCAGAAGTAAATTGCTAATTGCCAGGAAAGGCATTTAAATTACAGTCATACTGCAGGAGCAAGGTTCCTTGGAAAAATCTATGTCCCCATTTTCTCTCTCTCTGGCTGGATTTACAGAGGAGCAGATATTGCAGGTGTTGAGTTGAGTGCACTGATTCAGCCTACTCGCTCGCAACCGCTGCGCCGCCACAATGAAGTGCACCTCTTCTGCTGCTAGCAAAAGTGGAGACTCCCAGCAAATCGCCATGGATCGCCAGCAGCTTCTAGTAGAATGACCCCACCGGTGAACTGAAACCTCCTGCTACCGACTGAGCTTAATCTTCACAAAAGTTACTCTCTTCCTCACCTGCCAGATTTGGGAGAAACAAGAACTGTTTCCCCACCTGTCATCTCCTTTTGGTCCATTCAGCTAGTAAAATCTCTCCCGTTCTGCCAGTAATCCAATATTTCCGGGTTCTGTGATGATGTCTGTCTTTCACAGCACAGCACTATGTGGAAATACATGAATTATCTCAAAACAGTTCAGCTTTATTTCTGGAAGTATTATTGTCAAGTTTGCACATTACTTTCCCGCGTAATGCATATATACCTCCTCCTCTATTGGAGCTAGCTCACATATCAGTACTTATGGCCTGCACCAGACATACCATGTGAGAATCACATAAGACCACCATAATTAAAAATAAATACAAAAGCCTGGAGATTCACAAAGCATTGCTAGATATTCAACCTTGACTATATTGCAATATTTACTTTTAAATTCCCTATCATTTTTTATTGAGGAATTTGCTTAAGTTTTGATATTAAAAAATAGATCTGTGTATTTTCCCTTCCCATTTTCACCACTCAACTTTTAATTCCATTGCTCTATCCTGAAAAATTTCTCTAACCCCTTACCACATTCATTAGATACCGGAAGATCAACATATTCATTAGGCCCTTGGCCAAGCTTTATGCATTGTTATATTCTTCTAATCTTTCGTTAGAATTCAAAATCACCTTCTCTGTTGCTCTTCTCTGAATTCCCTATACGCTAATCAAGCCTCCTAAAAACTAAATCTGTCTCTGACAGTGATTAAAGAGAAGTTGTCTTCTCAAAGAATCATATTAGATAAAAGAAAAAAGCTTGTTACACCACAGGCAGCACATCCAGAAGGAGCTAGAAAATATAAATATAAAACAAACTTGAATGATACCCCTTCAAAACCAAAAATAACTGTACAGAACCCTGCCACATATTCATTAAGAACAAAACCACCTCAAACCTTCTCTAGCTTAAACCAAATTTTTCACAGCTGTTCTGTCATCTGGGGGGACTCTACTTAGGGCATTTCAAGGAACTCAGCTATGTCGATCCTTTACCTGAATTGGTCATTTTGGGGAATGGACTGAAGATGACAGGCCTTCTTTTTGCTGATATTTGTCTGCTGGTGCATATCAGAAGCCCAGCCTTAGTTTGCATGAAAGTCCATATGCCTTTGGAACAACTAATATTGAAGCCCACCCAGGAAAGATCCCACAGTGGCATGATATCAGCAGCTCAGGAGATGCTAAGGTAGATGGAGGAGCTGCTGCTTTGTTCCCGACCCAGTCACACCTCATGCAAAGCTGTGGTTGAGCCTGCACTAATATGAGACTGAATTTTCACCCCGGTGTTAGAAACAGGGACATGGGTGAATTTGGAGTTCAGCCAAAGAAGATGCAGTTCTAGGCTTAAAACTTCAGAGCTTGTGAGTATTCACTAAAACCAGCTCCAAACTTCAAAGTGAGAGCAAAACCGTTTTTATGTGTCCAAAGGCTCCAGGACTAGACCAGATCTGGGGCAGTCCTGCCTTAAGAATGAGACGAATAAGGCCACTAGGGTGGAGCTGGGACAGAGAGCCCAGGGGAGAGCCGTATAGAGTCAGGTCTGCTACTTCTGCAAGATGCAATTGCTGCTGCTGGGATGCACCTCTTCCACCATCACCACCAGCAGCTGCTGCATCCCATGTGGTGGCTGTGGCAGCCTGTCTGGCTTTCCCAGATCTCCATAGATAAACAGGAATGGGTTGCCACCTGGGTCTTACCGGTTCTTTATGGCAGAGCCTGCTGGTAGAGAGCTGCCTGCTTCACCTAGCTCTGACAAGGGCATCAACAGCTCATGGAGATACAAAGTTCCCCCAGAGAACCTTGAGGTCATGGCGTGGAAGCAGATAAGCAGAAAAGACAGCCTGGATGGTCTGAAAAATACCTATGCATTAAGAATTCAAAAGTAGTAGACAGCTTTGATAGCATTATATGACTCAATCTCTCCATCTGAAGATGGGGATAATGCCTTCCAATTAAATGCCCATTTCCCCAGGTACCCAGCCAAATAAACAGTGATTTTTAAGTTAATGAGAATACTCATAAAAAATACTCATGTTCATAAGTGTTTACACATTTATGTAATGTTTACACATTACCAATATAGTTTTACGTTCTTAACTAGTGAAAACTGGAAGTGTCCAGGATGTAGCATGTAACAGTAGTTTTAGCCTGAACTGCCAGCTATATCTAAAGCTGTTTAATAAGAAATAATGCAAAAAAATAAAGGCACACAAAAAAAGAGAAACACAGATTTTTATGAAAACTAATATTTATCTGTTAAATCATTTACAAAATCACCAATTGTATATAATTTTTGAAAATAACTTTCTTTAGCCAGGTACAGGTGGAAAAGAAAAATGAGAGAGAGGAAAAAGTTATTCAGATTAAATGTCAGCTAGAAAAAGAAAAAAACAAAGAGTGCTATTACTGCCAGACTTCAATAGCTACAAAACAACTCTGCTGTTTTGAAGATTCCTATTTATATCTTATGTTAGAATTTTTAAGATTTTACGTAACAAATTAAACAGAAATAAAGGCCTGGCCCTCCAGATACAGAGTGAAAACACAGCACAAGTTCTCAATTGACAACTCTACGCCCCACTTGAAAGACATATGTGGATCCACTGATTTCTTCAAGTGAGTCCAATACACGTATACCCAAATGAGCTTTAAAATAAGCAGTTTAGCTACCACACACTAGAGCTCACTAGCACCTTTCATATTTACCCAGCTGCCAGGGGCAGAAGGAGGTTTAGCCTATATTGAATTTTATGTTATGAGGATTACACCATTATTAGCACTACACTAGCTAGCTCAGTTATGTCTGTACAAGCTGAAGTTACTGCACTATACACGTACTTACTATATGCATTAAACAGAGGCATATAGCTGGCCGTGCTCCTACGCATAGTCACCAGTTCTGCAAGTACTTCCTTTTTTCTGTGCGTAAGGGGCTCCCCAAGGTGGGAAGCATAACGCTTGGTAGTAATTGTTCAGTAATTTTCCAGTTTCCCCTTGAATCCGTGTTATCTTCTACTTCCATGAGTTCCTCAGGCCTTCCACCTCTCATATGACCATCTGCTTTTATTTCTTTGTTTTTAATCTAGCTCCTAATATTTTTATCTGATGTGACAAAGTGTTGCAATGGAAGAAACAAGGAGAAGTCTACTCCTATGTGTCCTTTCCAAGCCATTCATGAATTTGGAGACCGGGATTGTATCTTCTCTAACTTGTCTCTTTTCCGTGGTGAAAAGCTGTAGTCTAACAGATATCAAGCTCTGTTACAACAACAACTTTTATATATTTCCAGGACTGTCATTGTTCATCCCAACTCCCTCTTAGTTCTTTTAAACTTCTCAACACAGCTCATACACTATAAAACCCTTAATGTTCTTGCTCTTTTCCTTCAAACTCTCTCCATCCATCTCAAAATGTACATCCAAACAATGACACGTCCAGCAGAATAATTCCTTCCACCTCTCACTTACAGTATTTCTTTAAATATATCCCAAGTTTTTTAGATTTATTTTGCAGTAGCCTCACATTCTTCACTCAGGCTCATTTTGAGATTCACTTCTAAGACACCTCACCACATCCTTCTCTGCTGCCTGGCTAATCAATATGCATTTGTTATTTGTGCAAGTGGAAATCCCTTCCTACATGCAGTACTTCACAGTTATATTTCATGCTATTGCTTTTAGGCCATTTATTTATGTTGAACTTTACATGTGCCATTCCCCTGCAAATTCCATAGTGCTAAGGGCATGGACTTTAAGGAAAAATACTTGAAAAAAAGTCTTGCTGGGATTTTGAGTAGCTACAGTGAAGAGTATTATATCCCCCCAAAGTATTAATTCTCACATGTGGTGCCCATAATTTGTTTTTTATTGGAAAGCCAGTGCCTATACTGTCACCTCTAGTATGGAGCAGTTCAAGTTCAGTCTGCTGCTGGCAACTCCAGAAAGGAACCACCAGAAACCAACCTCATTTCTTGTGTCATATGGTACTACTATTTAGAGAGGAATGATAAGCCTAAAGAAAAAGTGCTTGATGAAAGCCAAAGTAAAAATAAATCTGATGACACATCACAATTCATGAGAAACAGAGAAGGTCGGGCTTTAGGGCACTTTCGAGAAATGAACTTTTCACAAAATTACTAGCTTTCCACAAGAAACTGAAATTTTGGCTGCAAAATGTCATTAAACAAAGCAATCATTTCAGGCAGACAGACAGAAGATAAATAACAACAAAAGGACTGAACCTGAAATCTAAATCCTGCTTTGTAAAGTCTTACCATTACTGGGCTCCATGTCATTATGGTTAACCATATCACTACGGTTAAGGGCACAGAAGCCCTGGCTGGGTGTTAATCAGTCAGGCACACATTTCATGTTAGAGTTGGACCCGGACAGTAGATGCGTGTGCTAGAAGCAGGAGGACAACACTTTTAGTTTCTTCTGTGAGGATATTTTTTTGCTCAGAAATTCTCATTGTTATATGTGGAGAAAGAAGTCCTTACTACCCAAATGTCTGATTTTTTTAGAACTTTTCTATTGATAAAGTGTCTCTTTTTCCAGGTTCCCATTAAAAGTCGGTGTTTTCCAGCAGTTCCCAGAAGTGAGAACAACTGTCACTGATTTTCCTCAGATTTTTCTGAACAGGAAATGCTGTGTTCATTTCTGGCAAACGCCACTCTTCTCACAGCTTTTAGCATTTAATAGCTTTTTCAGCTATCAAATTCTCATTCCATGGGCGGGGAGAGGAGAAGAAAGACCAAAACCCAAATTTTTTTCAGTCAATGTCAGCAGAAAGCAAATGAGAGGAGATGTGATCACTGTCACAGCTAAATTCTAAAGAAAGTTTTCCAAATAGCTCCAACAAAACTATAGCAAAGATTCCTGTATGACAACACCTTCTTCTGTACTGTATTTGCAGGCTCTTCTAACTCCACCATGCTCAGGACTGGCTGCAGACGCTGGCCGTGGACACAGCAGGAGCACAGAATTGCTTTAGGTGACACTTACAAGGTCATTTAGGGGATGGAGATTGTAGAGCCCACTTTTAAACGCATCTGTTCTGCAGCTGCGATACAATCGTTTTTAATAAGGGACTCCTGAGCTTTGAAAACCATCAATGCCCATCTTTTTTTTTTTTTTTTTTTTTGGGGGGGGGAGGGGAGTGTACTGCCCTTGACTCATGCCGTAAAGAAATGTTAGCCAGCTGAGCCACTAATAATGGCAAGGGGCCATTGGAGAAAAACGCATCTGAAAGACGCATTTTTATTAAACTAGTTCAACTCCAAAGAAAGGAGTGTAGCATGGTTTATTGTCTCCAGTATAAGCTGTCTCCTCTTAGCCAAAACTGCACCTGGGTGTCACAGTGGGGAAAAAAAATGGTGATTCAGTGAAAAACACTTCTGTGTTTTTAACATTGTTGCACAGACAACAACTCTCTGCCTCCACAGGCTGATCCCCATCATCATGCTTTCAAAAGCAAGACGGCAAAGTCTTGAGAGTCTTTGGCAGACAGATGGAGGGGCAGAGGGCTTAATTCTGTGCTGGCCTGGGAATCCTATCAATCCTCTCATTCATGGGAGCTGCTCACCTGGGCAATCTCCTAGCACAGACTCTCCCTTGACACATACAGTCCTCACTTGACCCTCCACTGCAGCATGTAAAGGAAGAAGCACAGGGATGATTACAATGATCCTATTCTGCTCCTTCACGATGAGAATTGACCACTGGCCCTTTACAGCACCTTTCTGCTTCCAGAATGGCATGAAAAGCTAGGGAAGGGATTTTTCACCCTGCTGGCACAGCAGCAAGCATTTTCTGTCCTCAGGGTGGTGGGGGTACTAGCAGGGTCTGTTCCTGTTGACCTAAGTGAAACTGTTCTGTAAATCAAAGCTGTTAAAGAAGAAAGCATTGCCTTCAACTCTCTTCAATAAAAGACATCTACCTCCAGTGCCACACTATCCTGGGGGGAAAGAAAAGACCTCTGTCAAATGAACGCTATACCGAAGGAATGTCTCCGCCAAAGCTTCCATGGGAATAATAAAACGAAATAAGGCTAAACTCTGGAGAGTTATTGGAGTGCCCTGTTTGCAGTCCTCTGAAGATGACATTTTTAATGCTTAAAAGAAGAGGAGCTTAGTGGCAAATCAATGCATTTCTGCGGGAAAGAAGCCAACGCAGCTTAAACTGCTCCCCGTGGTCGCAGGCCTACGAGCGCCTGCAGAACCTTTCCGAACTCATCGCYGCCGGCTCCCTCTCGTGACTGAACACCAGCTCCTCGCCGCGGGGCGCAAGGACGGCTGCCAGGCCCCAGGACGGCAGCGGGGCTGTCATGCTGCAGGCAGCCCGGACCTCCCCAGCGTAAATCAGGAGTACCTCCACAGAAGTGATGCTAAGAAACCGCACGTGAGCGAGATGAGAAGTAGGTGCGGGAAAAGGAGTCTCCCTGTCCTCATTGTAACTAAATTCACAGCCAGCCAGCGAAGAAGTTTAAGAGACCGGAGGCCTGAAGTTGTTTGACTCTCCCCTGGCTGGGAGCTGTTGTGAGTCAGCTAGAGAAAAACAAGGAGAGGACCATAATTTGCAGGATGCCAGCATCCTTGGTGCTGTCTCCRTCCAGGTGTGGGAAAGAGCAGCTTTGTGCCAGTGGCAGCTTACCTGCGGAGAGCTGCCCTCCTGCTTCTGCTGAATCTGCAGTGCAGCTGACTTGTCTGGAGCAAGCTTCCAGGAGAAACAAAAAAAGCAGGCTGGGCAAAGTCTGCTTACAGGCTGTGCTGCAGCAGGAGCATCCATCTTAGATCCAGTGGAGGAGGAGAGCCTGGACAAGCTCCCTTTTTAAAGCAACAGTGCTCCTACTGAGCATGGCGAGTAAGGGTAGGACTATGCAACACCAGCGATCGCGCCAAATACGTGCAGAGCACTTTACAGGCATTAGCTAATTGATCTTCACAAAAACCCTTTGAGCCAGGCAGTTAAACTTCATTAGTCCAGTTTTAAGGTACAGAAACTGAGCTGCGTTAATGTAACCTTGTGCAGGAGTAGCCATGGTTTTAGCATGCTTGAGCTGACAAACTTTTGGTCTGATTTTGTAGGCGCAGAACACCCATAGGTCCAGCGGACTTGGAGAGTGCAGAGCATCCATGACTCCACTTGCCACTAAGAGTGCATGGCTTCTTTAAAAGCCAACCCCAAGGGTATTTCAAGTTGGAAATCCGCAAAAGGAGGTATCCCAAATCACAAAGCCTTTAGGTAAATTTTGGCCTTTGCATCTGAAGATATATAAGGAGAAAAGTCCAGAGCCAGGACTAATTAGAATTTGTCTCTCTGCTTTTTCTTTACACATTTAGACAGGCCACTTCCCTGTGGGCTCCCCATTGACTCCTGTGGGATTGCTGACAGAGAGTTGGGGTTTGAGAAGGGAAATAAAACTTTTCTTGGACAGGGCAAATTTTCCCCTTAGACTGCTTGAACAGAAGGACTAGACGCTCAAATACCTTGGATGGATGCACCACCATGCTACGAAAAGTGTCATCAAGGGGAGTAGTATGGTTGTTCTGATTGTGGCATTTATCCTTTTATGGCCACTGACCCCTGTAACTCTTCATTGACTTTACAGAGTGGAGAAAATGGGTACCACCAGGTAGAAAATAGGAACACAGGACACCTGTGAAAGACACTACATGACTGGGAGCTTATGATAATACATATGTGATGTTTGTTTACTCTTTATTTTCCTCGGGGCATATTTTTGCTATTTTGCAGACCCTTTTTAAGCATAACACTGTTACCTCTAAGCATGCTTAACCAAATAGATTAAAAAGAGACCTCAGAGGCTGCCTTTCTCCTGGCATGCTAGTGCTATAGTAGTAGTCTACCAAGGCCCAGATTTTTAAAGTTAGATGCAGCCTGGTACCTTGTGGGATTTTCACTTGTAGGCTGAACAAGTTTGGAATCAAAACTGAAAAACAGGGCAAGTAAGAACACCCACCAGTGCCTACTTGCACTTGTGGGTACATAAATAGCTTGGAAAAAATCTCAGGTTTTTCTCATTTAGGACTCTAAACTGAAGAATTCATTTCCCTTACAGCTATAAGAAGACAACAGTTAAGCTTTTGTTGTCCTTCAAACAGTGCTTCAAGGTACATCCACATATTCATGCAGCCTTTTTCTCCTCCAAACCTTCCAGATGTGTGAGAGTTAGAAGCTCAGTATTCTCCAAGGGACAGGCCTGAAGTCATTCAAAGTCCTTCGTTAGGCACTCTGTCAATGCTGTAAACATCGCTATTTAATTGATGTACTGTTTTTACTATATGTGCCCTAAGGGAGCGTGCTGACCAGAGTTGCTTGTAAATTGAATAAATAAACAAATAAATAAGCAAACATCCTAGCCTAGACCAGCTCCCTGTGTGACAGAAAAGTCTGTGTTGTTTAATGTGTTTTTTACAAAACAATTTTGCTGGCTAGAATGGCTTGTTTGATCTTCATTAACCCTGGCAGGCTCTTGCAACTTCTTCCTCTACCTCAGCAAAGACAGAGGATCCTACACTTCTTTGCCGGATTTCTAAGGTCATTGTGTTTATTAAATATGTCATTTTAAAAGCTTTGTATAAAGTGAAAACTGTACATTCCCTTCCTTCATCTAGAAAATGGGTGAAGAATTTTGTCATTTTCTGCTAGAAGGGATAAAGTTGTATCCCTCAGCTTCCCCCATCCCTATCCTTTCCTCCCTTATCCATCTACCCCACTTCACAATTCTGTAAAGATGTGATCACAGAATCACAGAATGGTTGAGGTTGGAAGGGACCTCTGGAGATCATCTAGTCCAACTCCCCTGCTCAAGCAGGGTCACCTACAGCATCTCCTATGCATGTTGCATAGGATCGCGTCCAGGCGCGTTTTGAATATCTCCAGAGAAGAAGACTCCACCACCTCTCTGGGCAACCTGTTCCAGTGCTCTGTCACCCTCACAGKGAAGAAGTTTTTCCTCATGTTCAGATGGAACTGTCTGTGTTTCAGTTTGTGCCTGTTGCCTCGCGCCCTGTCGCTGGGCACCACTGAAAAGAGTCTGGCTCCATCCTCTTGACATCCTCCCTTCACATATTTGTAAACATTGATAAGATCTCCTCTCAGCCTTCTTTTCTCCAGGCTAAACAGGCCCAGCTCTCTCAGCCTTTCCTCATAAGAGAGATGCTCCAGKCCCCTAATCATCTTTGTAGCCCTTTGCTGGACTTGCTCCAGTAGTGCCACATCCCTCTTGTACYGGGGAGCCCAGAGCTGGACACAGTACTCCAGGTATGGCCTCACCAGGGCTGAGTAGAAGGGGAGGATAGCCTCCCTCGACCTGCTGGCAACACATGATCTCTCATTTTCTTCTTCCTTGGATATTGTCTGGACCAAAATATTTTTCAAATA
The DNA here is from genome assembly GCF_003343035.1 of Apteryx rowi. NCBI lineage: Eukaryota > Metazoa > Chordata > Aves > Apterygiformes > Apterygidae > Apteryx > Apteryx rowi. The sequence goes on along the minus strand of NW_020449319.1, from coordinate 437,670 downwards.
TGTCTCTTAAGGAAAACTCGGAAAATATAACTGTGCTAATCAGAGCCACGTCTATGGTGCAAAAAGACGAAGCTGTGCTATTTGAGCAGATAAGCTAGCTAAGCTCAAGTACAGAAAGCAATGTAGACGTGGCAGCCTGCATCTCAGGGAAGATTGGCCACCCAATTCCCTGTGCTTGAGTGGGTGTCACAGCCCGTGCTAATGTGCCACCATGGCTAGAGCATTATTGGTGCCCCAGCTGGCTGGCTTGCGTATGTCTACAAGAACTGCAGCCACGTACTGACTGCAGTCAGATCTTCAGCCTAATGAACATTATGCATGTGAGCAATTTTACATCTGTGAGTCATCATCTTGCCTACATTCATATGTTCCTTTCCACTCGGGAAGGAAAGTGCTTTCATTCACGAGAAGAAAAAATAGGTTTCAAGCAGTATCATGATACAATCACATCCTTTTATAGTGTTCAGCACCTTGTTATGAAATTTGATTCCTCTGAGGCATGACTAGAGCTCAGAGTGTAGCAAAGTGAGTTAAGATGGAAAACAGGTTCTGCCAGCTATGCCTTCATGAATGCCCAAATCATTTCACCTAAATGTAGACTTTACTCACAGAGCTGCTTAAATTTTGCAATATTGTTAGCTATCCCAGGTTGTCTTCACGCTCAAGAGCAATAGATAAGTATCTTCAGACAGTCTTTAGTATAGGTCTTAATGAGCCTGAAGAAATGAAGGTGGACTGGACAAGAGAGGGAATGCAAAGGGACCAGAGTTCATTTGTGTACCCCAGTGTCCCAGCGCTCCACAACCCTTCCTCTTCAGCCACATTGCAAAAGTGGGGCAATGGAAGTGTGTTTCCTTTAGTCAGGCTTTTCTATGAGGAAAAAAAAAAGAGAGAGAGAGCAAGAAATGAAGGTACCCTATTCTCCCAAATTTGTGAGGCCTCTATTGCCCTTGGGGTAGATATTGGTCAAACCAGATTGAGATATTCTAAATCAGGAAAAGTGTCAAAGCAGAAGCGTTTCCCAGGGGACATTCACAGAACCAGTACATGTGGATATTTTGCTCAGCTTGTTTCACAATAGGAAAATCAGACAATGTCTAGTTCTTTCCCATGATAAACTGGTAATATATGACCTTAACATATGATTAGCTGTTAAATGACTGTCAAGGAGAGTTTCCTATCATAATGTACTTAGCCTTCAGCACACATTTATCACTCCATGGTGGAGTTCAGGGTTGATTGTAGAGAAACGCATTATTTAAAGTCTCAACTACATTTTTTTTCAATTAAGTAAATTATTCCTTTATGGGAATATTGAGAAATTTTTATGTCCTCTTTTCTTCTTGCTAATGCTTTGTTATGTCATAAATGATTATGAAAGTCATTTAATGAATTATTGTAAATTAAACACTCCACAACTCAGAAAGGATTCACCAAAAGAGCTTCTGAAGTTGTGGTCTCCCAGAAGTTTGTTAAAATATTGGTGTATTGTAGGTGTGATGGTCACCACATTACTGCTAACAGGTATCAACCTTGGGACCTTCAGAGTGCCACACAATTGTCTTGCTGCACGCATCAGGCTCTCCAGTGTGAAACAACAAAACAATCAGACACAGATAAATTTATGATGCTTATTGAGAGACTGGTTCTACGAAGAAGTTAAACAGTCCATATTAAAGCTCAAATAGTTAAATCAAAGTAAAATCTGGTATCTGGACTATGGAAGAAGATTGTGGCCACATCCACGCTAGACAGCATTTGATCTTAGCTCTTCCCAAGACATAACAGTTACTTTTGTGCTTTTCTTCAGTTCACGCTGTCAGAAATACCATGAGAGCAATGCTGCAGCCCACCAGAGTGGTGCTTTTATAGTACGACACCTGAAGGTCTATGCTTCATCCCTGCAATGCTGCATGAGGCCAGGCTGGGTGTCTGAGGATACAAAACATGCTGTAATTATGTTGGAGGACTGTGTAGTTTCCAAATGGCGGTTTCTTCCATAGCACTTGTGTGGTGGTGTCCTATCAGTGAACTAGCCCCAGAATCCTTGATTCACTTCAAAAGCCAAAGAGTGAACTAACTTTGATGCATTAGGTGTGCAGCCAGAAGACCAGGACCCTGGAATGAGCTGSGAAGTTAAAGACATGTTCAGTGAGGCTACCTTGACTAACTTGACAGTGAATCATGTAGTATTTGGAGGTTTTTTTCATTCTTAGAACTCCATTTTCTGGAGTCATGTAACCACCTGAAAATGTCAGCTGTTGCTCAAAACAACAAAATCCCAAGAGGGCATGACCAACTCCAGATTCCCAGCCCCACTAATATAGGGAAGTATATAGGGTGGAAGCATAGTGGGGTATTGGAATTGGTAAGAAAGGAGGGTTTTTAACAAAGCATATCCTAGGAATCAGCAATAATCTTATGCAGCTCCTAGGGTGTCAGAGGTAGTACTTGTGATCTCAAGATTTGGAAACTGCTGCTTCTCACAAATTCTTTCCTCAAAATAACATGGCTCTAGTGTTGCTCTGGGACATTTAAAATCTACCCAAATGCCATCTTAGACACTATGGATTGCCAAATAATACCCTGTTATTAATGTGTTAACCTTTTAAGTCTGCAAACACTTAATGTTGAGATTGATGTTCAGTTCACCCTAATTTAAAACAATTGATTGTGCCTTAAATGACTTGTAGTAACTGTCCATACGTTTGCTCTCTATCTGTGGCAAGCTCCTCCTTTACTGGAGATGAAGCTAAATTGCATTACCTCATATTTGCTGCAGGAAAAGAGCATGGGCACCGTCAGTTACCATGTGCAGCTGGCACAGGATAATTTGTTAACCTGTGGTAACCTAATCATGAGTTCAGACCTTTACATATATGGAGAGGAATGTACAGGTCTGTGATCTTTAGCTTCTGTTATTATCACCTGCATGGCTTTTTTTCACCATTATTGTTTTTAAGATGTGTCCTCTGTTAAGTATCTGTTTTAGATTGTTTCTGCACTCCTCAGCTTAAGAATTTTCCTACATTTCTCAGAGGTGAGTATCAGTGCACATCCTGCCTATATTTCTACTCTCAGTCACATTACTTCTATCTATATTTAGTGATTGTTTTTAATGTTTTGTACTGTACAGTAGGTGACAATACCTCCCCAAAGCCTAGAAATCACAGATAAGATGATGACAACAGTTGAGTGTTCTGTTGAGTTAAACTTTCTATATATAATTTAAAAATTAAACAACTCATCTGCAGGTATCATTGAAAATTACAGTCTGTGAAGAAACTGTTAGATTCATCCAGTTGTGAATACATACAGCAGCTTATTTTACTCTGGATGGTTAGCAGAGATGCTGGAATTCTGTTCTCTTAATATAAACCCATTTTTCTTAATATGATAATCTGTCAGCCACAAGTAATAATTATATCTCTTTTACTAAGGATATGTAACTGCAGCGTCTGTTTTAGACTATTGCATTTTCAGCCATAGGAAGGAGCTAAAGTTACATAAATTTCCTGGAGAAGTACTTAGACAGCTGTTTGCCTGGAAATTGTGCTCATTTCATGGGTTAATGTGACATACAAGTTATTTTATAGTTTTGGCAAAGGATTAATAAGGAAAGGGTTGAAATGTTAGTACACAATTCATACCTTTGTATACATTCTTCACAAAAAGATGCTTATGCATTCTTTACAGAATATCCCTACTGATAAAATCAATATAGCCTTCAGTTTTACTCCATTCACTGCATCTTTATGTGCAACAACAGATTTAAACAATTTAGCATATGAGAATAAATGTCAGCAAAAACCTTATGTGCAGCCCCTCAGAATTTAAGGTTGTCCATGCAGTCAAATCTTCCCGTAATGCACAAGGACATATACACTTAGCTACTCTTGCCTTCAATGGGCATTACCTGTGTAAATATTCCAGGTAGAAATTAAATACTATCTAGCTTTAAAGGGTGATATTCTGAACAACAGAGATAGTCTAGCTGAGCCAGTCTCGTGCTGGAAAGCAGACGCGAGTCAGAAGGTAGGAAATTGCCTCACAACCAAGGGCAAAATCACAAAGCCACAGCTGAACCTCCCTCGAATATCAACCCAGGATTTCTGGCTACTGATAAGAGTGGCTCTCCTAGGATGAAATGATTAACCCTAACATTCCCCCTACTTTGTGTCCTGTATTTGGGTAATAATCTGAGGGGGCTTTATGCTTATAAGCCTGAGTTGAGTTTAAATTAAGATAACTCTTTGCAGAGCTGCTGTAGCTGCAGGTAATGCTGCAGCCCCGTGAGCATAGGCAGACATCCTGAGGCTCTATCAACTGTTCCCTCTTGCCACCTGTACCCTTCCCTCCACACCCCATGCAGTTTGCTGTTCCCTCCCTGCTGGCACAGCCCATCTCTGCCAGAATATCATGAAGCTTGTGTCACATTTTGGCATCAGAACTGACACTGAGTATGTAAAGAGAAGAAGCTGAACAGGATTCAGTAGCTGTAGGAGAATTTTATCTACTACTGTGGCTGCTGATCCATTATGAATATCACAGCCAGAAACGCCCATCTGGAATCTACCACCAACTGCTCTTGGGCAGACTTCGATGCAGTGATATCAACTAGTTGAAATCTGATTCTACAGGAGTTGAGCAGAACTGGAAACTTTATCCGTAATCTATTCCTCTTATTTGAGACTTCAAGGTGACCTTAGGTTATATCTTAAAGTATTTTTCTGTAGTTATGTGGGTTAGAAACATCCTACAAACAAAGGAAGGTTAATTTTGACTTCCACCAATCTGTCCTAAAGGATTTACTGAAAAATATCTCAGACAATGAAACATAGTTCTCATGAACCTGGCTGTTCCTGATATTACAGGCTTCTGTAGAGGTTTCTCAGAGCTATCTTGCATCATGGAATATATTGCCATTTTTTCAGTGCAAGCATATTTCTCATACTATGAGAAAATTTGACAGTTCTAAAAATGTTTCTTTCTTATAGGAAGAAAGACAACAGACCAGGATGTTTTTACTAGGAGCAAAGAATGTTCTATGCCATGCATTATTTAGAGTGAAGAAATTTAGAATTACAGAATAATTTAGGTTGGAAGGAACCTCAGGAGGTCTCTAGTCTAGGCTGCTCCTCCAAGCATGGTGAAACTACAAAGTCTGACCAGGTTTCTCGGGGCTTTATCTAGCCAAATCTTGAAAACCTCCAAGGATGGAGACTCCACAACCTCTYTATGTTCCTGCTCCATTGCTTGGCTGTTCCAGTGGTGAAAGTTTCTCTTTATATCCAATCTGAACCTCTCTTCTTTCATCCCATATCCTCTCATCCTCCCACTATGTGCCACTGAGAAGAGCTTGGCTCTGTCTCCTTGATAACCTCCTTGTAGGCACTGCAGGGGGCTTCTGTTAGGTCCCCCCAAAGCCATCCCTTCTCCAGACTGAACAAGCCCAAGTCCTTCAACTTCTCCACACAGGGTGTCTTGGTGGTTCTCCACTAATTTGGCTCAAAATTATCAATAGCTTTGTTGTACTAGCACACCAAGAAAGAGACTCCACAGACTCTTCACTTCCCTGGATCTACTGGCTCTGCTCCTGTTCATCCAGACYAGGAGCCTGTTGGCCCTCTTTGCTGCCAGGGCACATGGCTGGCTCATGCTCAGCTTGCCGTCCACCAGGACCCCAGGGCCCTTCCTGCAGAGCTTGTTCCCCAACCCTTCAGTCCCCAGCTCATATTGTTCCAGGGACATTTTCTTCCCAGGCACAGAACTTCACATTTGTCTGTGTTGAATTTCATGAGGTTTCTGTTGGTCCCTTCTTTCAGCCTGTCTAAGTCCCTCTGGATGGCAGCCCTGCCCTTGAGCATATTGACTGGTCCCCCCCGTTTGGTGTCATCTGCTGACTGTGTACTCCTCACCTCCCCCAGGTCATTGATAAAGATATTAAACAGGACAGGTCCCAGGACAGACCCCTGTGGTTCCCCACTTGTCACTGGCCTCCAGGTAAAGTAGGACCCATTAACCTCTACTCTCTGAGTGTGATCATTCAACCAGTCTGTTAGCCATGTAGTTGTCTACCCATCCGGGCAATAATATTCTGACATGGATACAAGGGGAGACAGTGCTGAAAGCCATGCTAGAGTTGAAGTAAATGACATCCACTACTACTCCTCATCCATAAAGCCTCATCCATGTATTATATCATAGGTTTATGACAATCATAGCCATATCTGGTGTAATAAACGAAGTCGTATGGACACCACTGCATTTTAGCAGTAACTTTAATGACCTAGAAGAAGCTGGATTAAACAGAGAACTGAAACCAGGATCATTCTGCAGACATCAGAAAGATCATAGAAAGTGGCCATGGTCACATGCTGTCCTTAAACAGCCTCTCCTAGAGCCACTGCACTGGTCTGCACCTAACTAAAACTTAAAGCCCTCCCAGGGAGAGAAAGAATGAAAGGTGAGCAAGGAAAAGGGAGGTGGCAAAGGCACAATTGAGAAAAGGAAAAGGGTACAAGGGCTGTAGAATCAAAACTGTGTGGGTAGAGAACCAGAGGGGGGACCAGAGCAGAGCACCTGCAACAGCACCCATGGAGGTACCCAACGAGCTAGCGGACATCGGTCCCTGGTGCTCTGCCCAGAGAGGTGAGAGGATGAGGGAAAGGAAACAGGGCTCAGAGCCAATGCAGTCCCCACCATCAAGTTCCCTCTTTCAGCCAGTGCCAATGCCCAAAGGCCAGGGAGGTTGGTGAGGATGTCCCATGGCTGGTTGGTACCCTGATGGGCAGAGACTTCACAACCAGAGCCAAGATATGGGGCAAAGGAAGCATAGGTCCATAGTGGCCTGGGACTCAGTAGGACGGTTCTTATGTTCTTATGATAAGAAAAATATGACCTTTTAAAAACTAAGCTTTTAAAAATCATATTTGTTAAGATTTTAAATCGACTCTATTTTTATTTTTAAAAATAAAAGTGTTAAAATTCAGACTGATGACAACTTATGCTAAACCTAGACTTACTAAAATTACTACAGCTACTTAAAGAAATAAGTGTGTGTGGCATCAGTGATTCATCTCCAGATTTTAAGGAGTTAAGGAATGCTACCTTTTTCCATAGTGTATATAGCTGAGGCTAAGAAATCTCTACTTTTTATGATAACTCAAACTTTGTAAATAGGTCATGTTATTGTGTATTGTAGCTTTTACAAAAGACTGAATGCAAATATTTACATGTTTTCCAAAGACCAGTACATTCTACTTTTGTTGTGTAAATAAGCATTTACCTTCATTCCTTTTAGTTTCTATTTATTAGCAGATGCAGCAGGAATATTTTCTTCCTGTGAACTAATCCATTCAAATCTGAGAAAATGATTCAAAATTAGCAGACATGCTGTTCTCTTCTTCCAATTTATAAATAAAATCCAGACAGGAGAATATGATATCTACAAGTGCTAAAATTTAAAGAACACATGGCCAAATTTCTAAAGGTAATTCGGCACCTAAAAATATGAGATTTTCAAAAGTATCTCTACCAAGATTAGGCACCTAATTATCATTTACTTCAGTTAAACTTCTGTTAGTGAGAATAAAGTACCTGGCTGCTTATTGTCTTTGAACATCCCATTGAAAATCTATTTGCTCTATAAGATACCAACATCCTGTGGTGTCCACAGGCCAGATTTTCAGTCCACTAACTCTCTGGTTAACTTAGCAGCTGGTTAAATTCAAATGCAAAATAGTTTTGATTTTTATTTAGTTGTTGGACACATGTGAGATAGTTTCACTCAACATATAAAGATATTTAAATTATATTTTTGTATATTTTAAACAGAATTTCAATTTCCATTTAAATGAATCCTGATACAGTCAGACAAAATATATTATCTAATGAATAAGAAAAATTGCTAATTTTCTAATGTAAAAATGCAAAAAATAAGATTAAAAAACTTATAAACTATTTAACTTATTAAATGAATGTGTAGGTTTAAAGCATCTTTCTCAATGCATCCTTCTTACTAGAAAATAAGGAGAATCAAGTTCACTGTAAAAGCTATATCTGTCTGCATATCAACCCATTTGAGTGATTGGACCAGTCAATGAGAAAGTTTCCAAACAAAACAAAAATCACAGATCTAATTGAAGATTTCCTGTCACGGATTTAATACATGATTAAAAACAGTGATTTAACTCGCTTTGATTTAAATCAATCTGTGCTACCTCAGGTTCCCTATTTATCTACGTCACATCTAGAGAATGTTTCCTATTAGGGTGAGTTTCTTCCTTCTGCCTGTGAGTCTCATTACAAAGAGTAAAGCCTTACACAGTTGAAGGGGACCCTGCTCTTCTCCATGGGTCCCTTGGTCCTTTACTGATTCTTCTTACAATGAAGTCAGCCAGAAACAAAAGCTTTTTTGTGATGTGGACATTTGTCCACTAGATGCTGCACTAAGCCCACCTACTTATTTCACACGCTGGCACCCTGCCTTAGACAGAGCCCCGTACTTCACAGAATAATTCCTGCAGGTATCTGAGATACCTTGGCAAAGAACGGGGTGCATGAGCCTATGGAGACAAGGTGTCGCAATTCAGTCTCCCAGCTTGGTTTCACCTTTGGTCTTGGACTGGGTGATGGTCAAAAACCTCTACAGTGACTTGCCAAAGTAGTATACTGGTTAGCGATTATGAGTTAAACTCTCATATATGCGTGTATCTCAGAAATATTCACTCTGTCATACTGTATCAGGGTTAATTGTCTCTTTCTCCCATTTTATTCCCCTTGACACAGGAGACGGTTTTAAATGCATAACTGCTGACTTCTGGGGAGTGCTCTAGTAACACAGATTTGCAATAAGGAGGAGCTGCAGCCTTTGCTGGCTGCTCTTGGGGTCCAGGATTGCCCAGGGTGAAGCCCAGCTCCAGCAGAGCAGCCGTGGCTGTAACTCACAGGCAGAGGGAAATGCCTACATTCTGCAGCAATGGGAGATTTTAGACATGCTCCTCTCCTCCAAATTTCCTGTTGCCTGTCTCAGATAGCAAAATCCTGCCTGTTGTGACTCTCTGCCATCTAATTCTTCCCGTTCAAAAAACAGCCAGTCCAAACATCTTCCAGGAGGGAAGATTACATTGGGGTGGCAAGAGATGGCCAAGCAGCAATGAGGTCCTTTCACCAGCACCACCAGGAAGGTTATTGGCCAAAACAGTGGTTTCTGCAGACTCATCCAGGACCAGGGAGCTGCAGAAGTTTTGACAATTCAGTTTCACACTCAGGTAATTTACATCTATTACAGGTTTAATCTTGCCCAGATCTCTTTCAGCCATTTCCTCCTGAAATGATTTTTTAATTCAAACAAATATTTCCAAAGGAATATAAAATATGCCTCCCCCCACCAGAACTTTTCCTTGGTACACCTCTTTTCCCCATACAACTGCCATAGGAGACCATGGCATTCCTGTACTTCTCATATTGCTTTCTCAACAGCTTGAAGAAGATACTAGTTTTCTTCCTCAGCTACATTTCAGCCTACTTGTCCTTATTGGGACAGATCAAGTTGTCATAAGAAGCTTAAATTTCATTAACTTTCACTATACTGTTTGAATATTTCATATGTGTGTGCACTGGTATTGGAATTTAAAATCCTGGTAATACTGAAAAATGAATCTTATTCACCTATAACTTAAATGACGCTAATCAGAATCAAAAATCACAATTTCTATTTATCACCCAACATTGCTACAGCACAACTTTATATAGTCAGTCTTATGACGGAATAGACATTTTTATACTGAAACCCTACAAAAAATGGTGGTGTTCTTCTAGGACCACAGGGGAGACATATAGGGTCCAGCAGATATCTGGGGTAAGCCTACGCAGTGTGGACATGACCTGCCTGCTCTAGAGGAGTTAGGTACTATGTACCCCAAGACCTGAGAGCCAAGGATGCCCCTCTGGGAAGGTTTCCTCTATAGCACAGGCAAAGTCAGCACGGTTAATGTCATGCCAGCTAAGACTGCCCTACACTGAATAAACCTAAATAGTCCCATGAAAGCGATTATCTGACCACTTCATACTGTCGTGGCAGAGCGAGTTAACAATGTTCGAGGGTGAGGAAGCTTACCCAGGTCCCACTGTACTCTGGTCAAATTGGCACTAGCTGTCTCAGGAGTAGATCCTCTTAAATCGATATTAACAAGGCTGGCCCTAAATTATCCCCAAAATGAACACCAAATTCTAATTAAACAACACTATTGCATCATATAGTCTCAACCTACAGTTTCAAGGTCATTTAACTACACAGAAAGTTTGAAAGAAAAACATGAAGGAAACGTTATACAAAAGTTTTAATTTCAACCTTGGTTAGGCACACAACAAAAAGATTGGCACTTTGTTTTCAAAGTTTGCAGGAAAATTCCCCACAACCATCCTGAAATTCCTTCTGCTTTTAACTGTTCAGGCCAATGTAATTTGCCAAGTCCAAGTTTTATGTTTAATACCAGAAGGGATGATTAGATGACCCAGACTGAGCTCTGTAACACAAGACATTAATTTTCCTCCATTTGCCTTGTACTGAGCCCAGTAATTTGAATTAAACTACATCATTTCAGCCCATGAAAAACTGAATTATTAAGTGCCATAGGCAGGGGATAGAAAAGAACAAGGTGTTACCTTGGGCTCCAACAATAACAGGGAATTTATTAGGTGAGAGATGATTCATGCTCCAAACTGTAAAGAAAAATGAAAAAAAATCCCAAGGTCCCTTCTAATCTGACTTGTGGAAAATTCATCCCTGTCCCCAAGTCTCATGACCAGTCTAATCCTGACCAGGTGGCTAAGATGTACCAGCCAAGCGTATAAAACAGAGTATTCTCAATACTACTTCAAAGTGGTATTGAGTGGTATTGGCCTACTGCGTACAGCATGTCTTCTCCAGTTGTGTCTCAGCTTGGGTCATGGAGGAGAATAATCCTTCCCGAACCTAGTGATCAGCTGGATAGTCTTAAAGTATGAGGTTTAAGGACAGAAGGGATACGATACTGGATCAAATAACCACCTAATCTACCCATCCTGATTCTGACAATAATTCTGACAATGAATATGTGGCAAGGATTTTGCAAAGAAGGCATATATGTATGTATGTATGTATGTGTATATATATATATATGTATATGTGTATATATATAGATATAGTAAACTTAGCTTCCAACAATTAGTATTTTCATGAATTACATACAGTATCTGGGTCATCATGTTTTCTAGACCATTCAGAATTATATATATATAATATTATATATACATGCCTGCCATATCCCCCAAAATTTCAAGACAGAATATTTTATTATAGCCATTAATATTAGTCATTAAGACAATGTGATCATTGTCATTGTCTTAATATTGAACAGGAAGCATTAGGAGCATGTTGCAAGCAGTGCAGACCCTCCCGTGTTCTAGCTTCGACCCATAATATGAATAAGGGGATTTGTAGCTTCATGGACACCGCAGTGAGAACCAGACAGACAGACCCCCTGCGAGCACAGGGCACAGAATGTCTCCGAGAAGCTAGACTGAAGGCACATCTTTAAGAGGGTTATCTAATCTTATTTTAAGAACTGGTAAGATGTTCTGCTGTTTACTCTTGCTGCTAAGAAGCGCTGTCTTATCTGACTTCTGCTTTCAGCTCATTGGATCATTCTAAACCTTTGCCAGTGAGCTGGAAAGCCCCTTCATTTTTTCTCTTGATGCAGGAATCAAAGCCCGGAAATCAAATCACCTTCACCCTTTCAAGAGTGGAACAGATTGAGGTCCATTAGCCTTTTATGGGGGAGGTTATTCTTCCGTCTTCTTTTGAACTCTCTCCACTGCCTCCATATCTGTCTTAAAATACAGACTTAAACCAAAGTCTCGCACATGTCTTATTAATGCCGCATACAAATGTTAGACCACATTTCTACTTCTTGCTATTTTTTTTTTACCCAAGGGTCGCACCACAGTATTACACTGAGAAGAGCATTTTGGAAAAGCAGTTTACAGTGTTTCTAGAGTCCTTCCTGASATTTGTATCTGAATATCTAAACAAGGTTTTTTCCTTGTTGTTGCAGTTCCCAGTATATAAAATGGACATCTATCTATACACATTTTGCCTGTCTTTGCTTCTAATTTCAACAGTCATAGACATTATGTTCTGTATTTAGCTTCTTTTAGTAACAACAGTTTTGTATCTTCTGCACACTTCTTTTTGCCTTTTAATCCTAGCTTTCTGTATCAATTTGGTTTTACTGTTGCTTTGCATTTCCCTTTAGTTGGGATTTTTTTTTGATCAAAGAAACCTTTTCCTTCCTGTTTTCTGAGCTGTGACTGTAAGAACATTCAACAGTTCCAGGATCTGTTAATATTTCTCATTAAGATATATTACCTTTTGCTAGATATGTGGGAGTTATTTTAGTCCTTGAAAAATGAYACATTAAAAATAATTATTGGTTGATGTCACATTCTGTTTGTTTAAATATAGCCAGATCATGATTATTGCTACCTAGGCAACTGCTAATTTTTTGTTCAGAAATTAACCATTTGTATGTCACAAAAACATCCCATGTCACAAAAACATCCCATGTCGAGTTACTGGGGAGCTAACATTAAGTTTCTTCCTATTGAACATATTTGGAAGTTTTGGGCGCCATCATAATGGCAATTTTGGCAATGCAGCCCTAAACTAGGCGGCCAAAGATCGTATGCAGGCATTCCAGGCACCACGCTGGACTAATACACTATGTGACAATATCTGCTAATTTCCACAAAACACTAATGCCAAATTCTGCAGTTTATTCTAATTTCTGGGGAAGTGCTAGCTGATTGCACTGTCATTCCAAAATACAGGAAAATCAAGTCAGGAAGAAAAAAAAAAATCTAAAAATACCAAAACCACTAACTATGGTAGAGAATCTGAAACATTTCCCCACACAATGTTTGTGATTGTGCAAAAAGCACCATCATCAGTCTCCATTATGTTAACATTTCTGGACTCCCTGCGCTGGAGCCACGGAGGGAGCTGCGTGGCRTGCGCTGCCTGCAAAGCGCTGCTGTTGTCCCTTCCTCATCCAGGTGTCAGAACCGCAGGAAGGGTCCCTTTGTCTGCTCCCTTCTGGCATAGGAGATGGCACTGACACTATTTTTACAGTCCACTCATTGGTTTAAGGTAAGGCAGCAGAAAATAGGAAAAGCCAGTGTACCCCAGGAAAAGAAAAGAAAAAGATTATCGCCAGGAAAATGGAGATATTTAAGAACCAGAAAGGTTAACATTTAAATTAAAATAGGGAAATGGGACAAAAGAAGTTACAAAAGCAGTCCTGCAGGCAAAAGAGACAGGAAAGTCCTCCATAAATAAGATCTAAACAAACAAAAGAAGGCAAAGACACCTTTGACACAAAAGACACAAAAGACAGAGGGTGGTAGCTCTGAAGTGTATGTTTGCTATACACTCTTTTCTTTTATCATAGCAGCAGCAAAGACAGATGACTTGAAGCCTGTAAAACTAGCTCCCAGCTGCAAGACCTGCTTCCAGGGAAATCGGTGGCAACGCTCCAAAGGATCAGCTCCTTCACTGAAATTTTGACACCACTTGATGAAAGTGGCAAGAGGAAATTTGATTCAAAAATGGAGAACAAGAGGTTTTGAAGGCAACATCTGAAGTCAATTCTTCAGTCTCAGAATCAGGGTAAATACTGGGTTTTGCGCTCTGTCACAGTTTTCATGGCACTTGCTGTGGTGAGACGGTGCCATGGCTCAAAAGGCCATTCAGCCAGGTAGGCGGTCGCAGAGAAAGGACATGCAGCCCCTCCACGCATGTCACCCATTGACTCTGCACTACCTAGTGCAGAATAGGTCCCATTGAGGGGCTGCAAACATGATCACTGCTATATGCCACTCTGCCCTATGCTCTGACACTAAATAGTTGCATAAAGAGGGGCTTACATTTCGGTTAGTGGCAAAGGCTGCAGAAGCCCTCATTACAAATGCTGCTGATTGAACTATAGACTGAGCTGGAGCTGACCCCAGAAGGACAATATATAGGGCCAATTGACCTTTTACACGAGGGAACTCCCTAATTTCATTTAATATGGTGACATAGCAACTCAAAGTCATCTGGGGTTATCACGTTAGATGATATTTTAACTATATCGCTGATTAAATGCATGAGATGTCAGCCAGTGGAGACCYTGGATCTCACCACTGGAATAGCAAATCACTAAAGCTGATTTTGGGGATTGCTAAGACCTTCCTGGGATAGAACAATGTCTGAATTTAGCCTGTGAGCTATGTGAAAACCAAAAATTCTGGCATGACAAATTTAGGCTTAACTAATGCTGATTGCGGTAACATCAAAACCATCAATAACTTGGAAAGAATTATAAAACAATTAAAATACTAGTTGCCAAGTGCTAAAATAAAAAGCTTGCACAGCTTATAACCTGTAAATTCATGATAAAATACTATTTCTGAACTTCCATCCATCTGAGCACACAGATTGAAAACCCAACATACACCCTGATCCTTGCAAGAGGGTTTTTTTCCTGAAGTATCAAATAAAACCTATCTGTTGATTTTTCAAGTCTGAAAAATCAGAGAGAGATTAGAGATAGTCCTTTGCTTGTGTATCTTTAATTTCTCAAGATTCTCTAACATTTCTAGAAAGCTTTGTAAAAAATGTACAATATTCCTTCCGTTAATATTTCTTAGCACTTCTTACCTTCTTAGACACAATTTTGCTTGCTAAATGCTGTGCAGGAAAGGGCCAGTTTGGGGAACTACTCCAGACTTTCCCAAAGTATAATAAGTAAGAGTAGGCAGAAAAAAAAAAAACCATAGTAGACAGTATTACTAAGAGGAAGGAAGCTTGTGAGATATGCTTTCTCCTTCTCTGGCTAATCCACTGCTTGTAACTATTATGTTCCTCCCTAGCAAGCCTTTCTTCTMGGCGAATGCTGACTCCTTACCCCGCTCTCCCCTCTATTCCCCTTTTGCTCCTCCTTCCGTCTGCCCTGGTAAATTAGTTAATTCTGCATTAAGGACTATGAAGAAAACAATATTTCACAAAATGGCTTGACTGATGCTAGCTGTGTTATCTTCTGCTGTCATTTGCCTCCACTGCTGTCAACATAAAAGGTCAAAGAAAAGAGCAAATGTAGCTCTTTAGGGGCAGTCACGCTGGGGAACATGCTGGCATCTCTGACCATCTGCAATAGTTGAATTTGTTATAATAGCTTTACAATGTTCAAAAGTTTCTGTCTCCTGTGCCACTCAAGTCTCAAAATTGGACTCAGCATTTCCACAGTTTAGGTGAATTTTTCTGCGTTATCATTTTTGTGTACCCAAGTACAAGTTCACCAAAGCTTTAATCACAAATGAGTTTGGAATCTAAAATTGCCTGTCCCTGCAAGATTGCATGATTGGCCACTGATACACTAGGCACTGATAYTTAAACACAGAAATAGATTTGTCATTATTACAGGATCTGTCAAGAAATAAATATTCTTGAAATTCAGAACTTGAGTCCATTAATTAAAATGTCAAATAAAAATCCAAATTTTAAGCATGGCTATGTAAATTTAGGTCATCAACACCAGTTTATTTGCTGATGGAAGTGAAAAAAAGATGTGTAATAAATGCTTTCAAATTAAAAGATTTAGCTGCATAATCTTATGCACAAACATTTAAAAACTAGTCCCTATTTTATTATCGTCCCCGTACACTTCAACAGACAGTGAAAGGAGACTAAAAGCCAAAATCATACAGCCATATCTCCGTATGACATGATCCAGTTAAAGACTACTTTTTCTATCTCTTCCCACCCCCTAGACTGCTAAACTGTAAAAAAGTTAATATGCACAATAAACAGGAATTTTTCACTTAAAGCCTCAAAGATGCAGGTTTTGCAGTGGACTTAAAGTATAGTTTACTAATAGCAAATGTTTCTCTTCCTATTTATGCTCCTCATTTTGTATTTAAGATATAATCCTTTTCCTCAATTTTCTATGAAAGCAGCAGTAAAACATATTTTTCCATTTTTCTGACATTTCCAGTGTGTACCCTTTCCTGCATTATTATTCTGGCTATCTCTTTTCATACAGCCTTCTCTTTTGCAATTCTTGCCAATTTTATTTTGTTTTTTTTTAATCTAGTTCTTGCCAATCTATTACAAACTTCTCAGAAGTTGCATTTGGCACAGGATTTTTTTTTTTTACTATAATCTTAAACTTTCATATCTTTCCCATCTGTTTTATATGACAGTAATGAGTGTCTTAAAATGGGACTCTATTTTTGCAGTGTTCCAAAAAATGCCTTCTGTGCTTTATATTGTTTAGTAATATTCTTTGCATAGTGCCATTAATCTCTAAGGGCCAGATGCTGATGGTAGGCTTTAGTGCCCTCAACTTCCATTAGAGTCAGAAAGACTTGAGGATACTTATCTTTTTGCAGGAAGCGATCAGTGCTTGGCAGACGCAGACGCTAATTGGCCTATTGGGAGAAACATAAATGCACAGATATGTGTAAATGTCCTTGTTTTTGTTCAAGACTAACCACAGATTAACCTCATGGTTTAATAGCAGTTGCTATTTTTTCTGAACTTTTATAGTCCTGTACTCAGAAGCTGCAGTAAAAGACTGAAAGCTTATCTCACTTCAGTTTTCTTCACTGAAAGCTTCTTTTTTTTTCAGTAATAAAAAAAATGTATTCCCTAAAAGAATGAAAATGAGCAAATGTATCTCTCAACTTGAAAGTGTGAATGGTGAAAACAGCACAAAGTAACATTACAAAATCTTCCTCATCTAAGCTGTAATCGAGACATTTATCAACTTGACTAGGTTCCGCTAGGCCAAAAGGAGAAAATCTGTAGACATTTCTAACCCATTTGTTTCTCATTACAAGGAAACCTAAAGTACATATGATCTACAGCCTAGAACCACCACCCCAGATGTTGGCAGCCTGAACGACATGGAAAAATAATAGATTCAATTTATGCACAACTGTATTTCATAATACTAATGAACCAACCCACACATTGGTAATTATATAAACACAGATTTGGTCTTCTCTTTTTTTAAAAAAAGAAATCTTTTTAAGTGAGCTTCCTTCAGTAAGCTAGGAGTCTATGGTATTTTTTTGTTTCCTTGCTGGTCCATTCACAGTGTAACTGGAAATGCATTGCTCAAGCCCTCAAAGACATCCAAGTTCTAGAAAAGCATACCCACATTTCACCTTAACTACCAAAGGCATTGCTTGCACTATCACACTTTTAAAGAGGTAGAATCCAACTGAGATCAAATAGCACAATTCAGTTCATCAAGGTATTACCTCTGAAAAGAAGTCTGAGATCATAAAGGCTGATATAGATGAGATATTGAATCATACAGGACTGAGGGTACAGAAGTACTGGGCAGCGCTATCTTCCAAGCTACTACATCCATATAGGCATGACACAGGATAATTTCTCCAGATTTTTCATCTAAAAAATGAATATTAGTGATTCCTTCCTTGTGTGGTAATGAGGTAATATTTACCTCTCAAAAACAGTGGAACAAACGAAAAAAATCCAATAAATATCCAGAGCTGATCAGAAATAGGCTTATTTCTACCAGAGATACTGGATTTCCCATTATTTAGTGGAATTACAGGTATGATCCCTGTCATACCAGACTGACATAGTCCTCCTTTTACACCATCAGTAAAATCTAAACTAATTTATTTGTACAACCTTGCTGGAAGCAGTGAGAATAGAGATATGTTCTTGGAAGAGATCTTTTTTGCATTGGGCAGTCTCTGCAACTGCTGATTGTTTGAGAAGACGATCCCAGTTTGAATCTCAGGATACCTACTGAATACCTTCGCGTTTACAGTCATGGCATTGCATTGTTACATACAGACCATCAGTACTGCATATGACAATTGCTAATGGTAAAATTAATCTTATTTAAATTGAGCTGCCTAAAATGTTGGTGTTTAGCCTAAGTTAGTCATCTTGGCTACACCTATACTAGAAAATTAGACAGGACTAGGAACTTTTCCTGGATGCTAGAAGTCAGTTCTCTATACTGGTACATTTTTAAAGCTTCCTAGCAAGGTTTTGACCTAAACCAACTAACACTGTCCCAGATCATTCCTGGGTATGATTTGGTAGCTAGCACAGGCCAAATCCCATTCCCAATAGGTAATTTAGATGCATCTGCACCACTTYGGAGAGCAGAAGAGCTTAACAATGTGGGTGTAAGATCTTCCATGCCAAAGAACAATCCTGAGATGATATTTACTTGTGTATACCCTCAGCTCTTCTAAAACCGATGAAAAGAGATAGGCACCTCCAGAGGGCAATTTTTTCACCTATCCTGGGTACCTATTTAAGGTATAAGTATCCTTCTGGAGATGCCCCTTTCTTCTCTATCTACACTGACTGCAGAAGGAGTTAGATGTTTATTTTTTAGACAACTAACATTAAGACAAATCCCTCTTTAAAAAAAAAAAAGCATAAACACAAAGCTCCACCAAGACTACCCAGCTGGACGCTTTCTCCAGATCTGTGTTCTTACTGAAATAACTGGGAAAGGCTTGGAAGGGACATGGCTGTGATATTATTATTGTTAATATTATATCCGTTATAACTATTATTTCTTATTTCTCCTACAGCATCTGCAGACTCCAGATGGAGCTGGTGCACCATTGTGCCATGCATTGTGCAAACACAGGACAGGACTAAAGAGAAGTATTGATGGGGAAGTGAAGCCTCAGCCCTAAGCTCTCAGCCTAGGCTGTGTAGACTAAGAATTGGCTAGACACTCAAACTCTAGATACTCAAACTCAAGTAACAGCCAGGAGAAAATGGCTCTTTCAGACGTGGAGGTGTTTGATGCCCACTGAAAGGGATTCTTGATTTCCTGAAATGTTCCCTGTGAACTGGGGCTTACCTTCTGCCATCCCAGAAAAGGTTTTGTGAGTTTAATGAAACTGGTCCTTGTAAACAGAGCAAAATACAGCTCATTTTTTCTTCTCCGCTCTCTTTTCCTTCCATCACAGCTTCCTTCCCCCTTCCTCTCCCCACAGAAGAATTCCCCAATAGGAAGAGGACTCCTCTATATTCGCTGCCTGGAGAAGTGGCCTGAGCTTCACAGGGGGCAAAGCAGGAGAAGAGGACATTGCTGTGGGCCTGGCCTGTGTCACTCCAACAGAAGGTGTTGATCCTACTAGAAGAGAGTTGTGGGGATGTAATAATTCACCAAGGCAGATGATCCATTGCCTCCCTGGACATAAGGGAGTTTATAGACAGAATAAGCTGGCAGCCGTCTTCAGGGAGGATATCGAGGAACAGCCAAGCCTAGAGGGGATGCTGCTTCTCTATTAGCTCACAGTTTGTTGCCTTTGTTAATGAAGCCAAACCCCTAGAAAGGGGTGAACTAGGCATTTGCTATATGGGAATTGTATTCTTAGAGTGAGCGCTGACATTCCTAGCAACATGCCAGATTGGGTGCAAAAGTCCTGCAGAAATGAATTGGGAAAAGGCAGCTGGAAAAAGAAGACAGCTAACAAATGTGGCACACAATGACAGGACAGCTTTCTAAAGGGACTGAACTTCCTCTACTTTACACTATTTCTGAAAGAAATATAAAATAACTCATGGTAATGGCATACTTTTTAATGTATTGTAATGTATTAAAATAATAGAGATTAAATCAAAGTGGAAAATACTGAATACACACATGGAAGCAAACATAGTTTAGACCTCCATGCAGCCCAGGTCCTATTTATGGATGAAATTCAATCAGTTTACATTTCGTGTTCTAATCCAGTCTTTGGCTGACAACAGCCCTATTTTGGCTTTTTTTTACTGTTCTACATCACCAGCCTTCCCATGCTAGAGACTGAACAGCAGCTCTTAAAAAGTACAGTGTCTTGAATTAATTTGCCACTAGATGGCAACTGCTTAACTGTCTGACAGCACTGCAGAAATAAGTAATGCATCAAACGTTTGCCTTCTCCAAACAGACTGTTCTGGTATGGTTTCATAATATTACTTCTTTGCAGCTACTAAAAATTAGCTATTGTTCAATTCATAAAAAAATTTGAACAAGACGTGTGTTAAAATAGAATACCCAGTTTAAAGGCAGAGAGGTAGAAAATCACTTATTAGACAAATAAGGCAGTGTCTTTAGAGCTTTCAGCCTCAGGTTCTAGCATTGGTCTAGGGGCTGCAGTCAATACACTGACAGCAATTTCTTACTCTTATTTTATTCCCTTTACTTTGTTCTGTAAACAAAGTAAATATAGAGCAGTTATGCATAGTATCTCATGAAAGAAAGGCCAGTGTCTCACAATAAAATTGACAGTCTCAAAATGTTACAGTTCTCAGTTATTTCCCTTTTTGTTTGAAATTATTCACTGAATTCAAGTGGAGTTCAGGTGCAGGGCACATTCACAGATGTTCTGAAATTTCTTTCAGTAAAAAATGTTCTTTATAATCAATACTTCTGTACAGTCCATGCAACAGTTGAATGAAAGAAAATCATCACGTAGTCGGAAAGCCAGGGTATCCTGACTGAAACCTCCTCCACGTGCTTTCTCATTGTAAAAAAACCAACTCTGTTAGACAACGCAGCCTGCTTCTACTTTTTGTCACAGAAATATTATCTGGAATATCTCTGCTGATATTATTTGTCTTAAAATTATATAAATTATATTTGGATCAGCTATATTATTTTCAGACAAATAACAATACTTAAAATGGTCTATAATCTTTGTTTCTGTGGAGTCCTAACACATTAGGAAGAACTGGAAGAGATATCTTTTTTTTTACTGATGAACTGCCAGGGTTTAACAGCATTTTTCTCTTCTTTTTTTTTTTTTTTTCTTTTCCTACAAGAGATATAATATCTGGCACTTGTCTAACTGGTACTGATTGCATGTTGAAAAGCTTTCTCAGGATTAGCTTTTGTACCAATGTTGGGGATGTATTTCTAAAAGACACAAAGTCCATACTAGAAAATTTACTCTTGATAATGACCTCAATTATTTAGTGGCAATGTATCCTCACAAGACCCTCTGGCTCCCCTGGGGCAAGAAGCAGCTAACTCCTTTAGCAACTCTTTTAAATTTGTCTCTCGATGCGTAAGGAAGACTCTCATCCTCCCACTGAAGGAGGAAAAATATTTCTTCTTTACATTCCCTTTTCTCCTGGGAAAAGCATAAAACATGAAGCCTCATCTCTTCCCACAGAGCTGTTTTAACTGCCTACCTGTTCCTGTCTCTGTGGCTCCGTGTCAGCCAACCAGCCCACCCACGGCTGCTCTCACTCTCCCTCCGCATCTCCTCGACCTTCGCCTGGCTGCCGTCTCTTATCTGCGTCTCCCTAGGGTATGCGGGGAGGTGACTCTCAGGCAGGCTGGGAGCCTCCTGAAGCGTGGTGAGAAACCTGCAGTGATGGGGAGTCCACCCTGCCATATGCCAGAAGAAATTTTTGACTGGGACTTGTTAATTAGTGGTTTCTCTGAGAGCTTAGCTGCAATCTTCTGATGTTGCAAGAAGGCTTAGCCATACAGTGCTGTTTGAGATTCATGGGA
Source organism: Apteryx rowi (assembly GCF_003343035.1). Classification (NCBI taxonomy): domain Eukaryota; kingdom Metazoa; phylum Chordata; class Aves; order Apterygiformes; family Apterygidae; genus Apteryx; species Apteryx rowi. Next base: position 416,071 of record NW_020449319.1, on the reverse strand, counting down.
ATTGCGCAGCTACATTTCTCCATTTTTAAAAATCTCAGTTCTACTACTCAGTTCTTCCCACTTTGCTCTGTACTATTTTCTTTTTGCAAGAAGAAATCAAGTTTTTGAACACTGGTACTGAGAGCCTAAATTTTTGCTACGTGTTTTGGTCCCCTTTGAACTGTAGTTAAACTGGCTTCTTAAGAACTAATTTTCCTTCAAATGGAATTTAAAGCACCTATCAAAGAAACAGCTGCTGGCATTGACAAACATCTCAACTCCCAGGTAGTAGCATCTCTCCTGGGAGGACAAGAAGCTTAGGTAAATTTATAGCAAGGGTTACACAAAATGGTTGTCTGTGATAGCAGGGCATCAAAATCAGCAATCCTGTCTTCTACTGTTCTTTCATCAGAAAATGCCATAGAAATGTCACCCTTTAGAAGAACATCAATTAGAAGTGGTGACATGCAGTTTTATCTGTCCTGTGCACCACAATGGATGAAGACATCTGTGAAATACAAGCAACTGGAGGACACCTTTCAACTGTTTTAGGAAGGGATGTGCAAGGTGACTTTGTGATGATTACACATGGAGATCGTATAACTATATTCTTTCTTGATACTTAGTGAGAGATGTGGCATAGACCACTTAGATGGAAAACAAAACAAAACAAATGCTCAATCGGAAAAAAAAAACCCACCAAAACAAAGCAAGCCAAAATCAGGACAAAACATAAATCACAGCAATGGACGAAAGGGCACCAAACTTCAGAGTGTATTCTGAAACAACTGAGATATCCCAAAGCCATACTAACTCCACAAACAGCTTGTGGCTGAGACAAGCATCCTGCTTCAAGCGATAGTCACTGGAGAAACTGAAAAGAGCAGTGAAGTCTTACGGCATCATCAAAATGGGAATTCCTGAGGTTCAGTGAATAAAAAGGCACCAGTGGCTGAGATACTTGCCAGTTTAACTTCATTTAAATATTTCAGGAATCTGAGTTGATGCACTCTTGGCTGGAGTTTCAAAAGTTTCCTAATTTGGACTGATATTTCTTGCACCTCCAATAGCATTTACATGACTAATAACTTGGCCATAGCGACAAGTTAGCTGTCTGTGAGTCATAAAGTGCACATAGTTGAAAATGGAAGATAAACAGCCAAACTGAAACAACTTTGGAAACATAAGCTTCTTTCACCAAATAGACATAAGACTGTGTATCATTCACAACGGTCATGTTCAGTAATAAAAAAAGAGCTATTTTCAGTTGTTTACACTGGCTTCATCTGTAATTATCCAGTTAAACGTAACCCAACTAGGACTACCACAATCTGTTTTGTTTTCCGGACTATCTTTAGACCTTAAGCAAAATGTTCAAAAACGCTGAAATGGCTTAGGAGCTTAAGACCGATTGTCAAAACTCAGGTTACGACTAAAAGGCAGAGTGCAGCTTAAACGTGGTAACTCGGAAACCAAAAGCAATCTGCCAGCATGAAGCTCTGTGCGGGTTTATTTGCCTGTCAAGCAAGCGGCAAGCAGGGGCTGGAATCCCACCAGCTGGGATATTTCTAGGAATGTCAGCTCAGATTCTTTTTTCTTTCGTCTCCACCTCCCCAAGCTGTGAGGGTCAAAGAAACAACACAGAGTAGAGAGTTTATGGAGAGTGTATTAAGTTATCAGTAATTCTGTCAAAGTGGGAAATGGGTAGTAAAAAATGAGTCTACGTACCTGCATCTCTACTGGGGAATTACTACCAAGAAATAGTGTACTACAGTTGCCAGCCCTGATAGGTAACTTCTCTGCCACTTCTAGATATCCTACCATTTTCTTCTATATCTCAGATTGGTAAGCAAAGAGAGGTTAAGGTCAAATTTTAGGTCAAGCTTTGGCCCAAGAAATAGATAAAAGCTAAAAGCTTTTGTCTTAAAAGCTTGCAAGGTAAACCGTTTCAGGGTTTTTTTTTCATTTTGAAATTTATATATTCTAATTGCAAAACTAAAAGATAAAACAACACTAAAAAGGTTTAATAAGTTTCAGATCACATCCATTATTTTATTCAACTTAAATCATCATTTACTGTGTTTTCATTGGCCAGCAAAACTGAAAAGTCAGTCATTCCTACTGTCCTACATGAAAAACTGTGATCTCAAATGGAACTAGAGAAAGAATGATAATAAGCAGTCAACACATTGCAAGAAGACTTTATAAAAGCTCTGACAAATGTACCGTATAAGCCACCACCAGAGTTTTCATCTCATTTGCTGCAATAATCATTGTTTGTTTTCCTTCTAGTGAGTTAATCTTATATTATTGAACATGTTTGATTTGAATATATCCAGAAATAAACATTTCTCTTTCCCTTGTTGTCACTTCCAAAAAAGAATGAAGAGAAAATTAGAGGAAAAAAAAGAAGGATGTTCTCTGCTTCTGCAATAAGGATCCAGCAATTTTACTTGGGTCATTGCTATGAAAATTAAACAACTATTAAGAGGAAGTCTGTGACATCTGAAGAGCAAAGGGCTACGAGAAGCGGATGGCAGCAGTTTATAAAGAAGACATGATTCCATAAAGCCTGCTGTTGTCAAGGCATCACAGTCAGTCGTTTGTTCCCTGGAAAAGGATCAGCAGCGAGAGACCCTGATTTCGCTGAGAGCGCTTGCTGTTGCTGAGGCCAGACCCTTTTCTCTTTGGAATGAGGAGGCTTTTAACAATATGGAGATGATTTTGGTGAAAAAAATAAAAAATGCACTGCAGATTTAGTAAGTATTTATCCTGCTCTAATGGGAATGCAGACCATTTTGCAAAAATCATTGGTATCTGAAGACTCTGTCTTGAGGTCTGACTTCCACTAGTCACATGGCTAGTCCTACCTTTTGCCTTCATTCCTCACCCCAGTGTTTTCTTCATCTTTTTCATCTAGCCAGAACACTGGGTGTCACGTAAAACCATTTTGGGCAGGTCTTTGTAACATCCACTCTAACATCCTCAGCAGCAGTGAGCGGCCAGCGCATCCCTCCAGCACTGCCACTCAGTTCTTTGGCCTCCTGCAGAATACCAGATCCAATTCAGACTCCGGAGGTTAACTTTTAATTTGCCTCCTTTGGCAAAAGGAGAGAGATCCTCCCCTGAGCAGAGCTCTGACTCGGGCAGCTTCAAAGGGGAAACTCGGAACGTGAGACCGGAGTTTGTGGTGGTGGCCACACGCTCAGCGGAGACCCGAGCGGGGAGAGGTTCTGCTCATTTCAGGTAGCTTCCTAGCAGCAGCCATCATAAAAAGCAGTAAAAGCATGAGGAAGAACARGGGAAGATGAGAAGGAAGTGATACAAGAAGAAGGGAAGAAAAATAGAAACAGAAATATTAAATAATACCTGGAACTGCCTCAAGGGAAATAAGAAACCAAGCTTAGATAACTGACTCTCTGCGATATGGGCATCCTGTCTTGGGGGAAAAGACACCGTAATACGTGTATCCAGCAGCAGTTCATACCGAGCACCCAACCCTCTTCCCCRCCAGACAGGCTCTCCCACTGCTGCCCACTGATACAACTGCCTTACGCTGCTGCAATAAGCAGCCTGGGGCTTTTCTGCACGTCCCCTGGCTGGAGCACAGGTCATTTTTAAAGGAGGGGCAATTTCCAGTTCATTGTAAAGCCACGATACTAATATAGGCCTTTTTTTTTCTTCTTCTTCTTTTTTTTTTTAAGAAGAGGCATTGTTTTCCTCTTTGCAACATTTATTACTGCTGATCCATACTTTTCGGTGTCTTTCCTGTTTATTCCTCTCCTTTCTTATCACTTTCCCTCTTCCCAGCCTCCCATATTCATTTCCTTTAAATTCCAGTCCTTTAAGTTCAGCGAGAACATTGCCAGGATCTCCTGGAGCTGGGTTATCTCCAACACAGTCCTGTTGCCTAGTTTTGGTATCTCCATAAGGAGCCTAAATTATTTTTTTCTGTGGACTGTAAGAGGTACATTAACCATGCTTCCATGTAGCCCTGTTACGTCAGGATTAAGCTGAGGGTAGCTCTAACTTTTGGGTTTAATAAATTCATATGGAGTTTCATGAGAAGTTACCTTGCAAAGTGAGCASAACAGCATATAATCTAAATAAGCCATTTCATTTCATACCTCATGCAAAGATAAGAGGCAATGTGCCAGGTTTGGGAAGAAGGTTAGTGAAGTAAAACTGGATTGGTATTGGGTTCAGTCTTACTAAGTCCCTTTGTAATTACACCTGGAAGTGGCATTTAAGGCACACAAATTAAACTAATCTTTGGGAGTTGCTATAAATATTCACAGTCAAAGATATAATAAAAAGAGGCCTGAAGAAACTAGAAATTAAATTATATTCAGTTTAGAAATAGGGGAAAAAAATGCACCCAACAGAGGAAAAAACCTGAAACCCAGGCTTAATTTTTAATAAGCAACTTAATAAGCTTGTGATAATGAAATAAACCAGATCAGAGTATTCTGTGTGCAACAATGACAGTTCGAACTAGCTAATTTTGCAAATTTTAGAGTACGCAACAATCAGAAGCACTAAAGGGCAAATGAGCGTTCTTCCAGCTTTTTGCAGACAATCCCTTAAGAAGATTTTGGTTAACAAAAACCACTTTCAGCCTAAATTGATAAAAAACAAAAAAAAAAATCACAAGCAGATGAAAGGAAAACAGATTTCAGAAGTTTTCTCCAGCCCGTTTGTTAATCACCCAGTGTTTCCGCTGTAGTCTGGTGGTTCGCAGCCGGGTTTGCCGTGCCTCCTCCTCCCACTCACTCCTGCGGAATAGCTCTCGTTTGGCACCTTTCGGCATCAGGATCACTTTGGTTGCGGACTGATAACCCCCCTCTGCTGCACCCYCCCTCCCCCGGGTTTCAATTCATATCCAAGCACATAGAATATGTCTACAAAGTACAGCGCAGCACTATATACAGATTAATGCTGCTGTCCGTGTGGGCTAATAAATATTGTTTCTCAGCCAGCACATTCACTTTATCCATTTGCTGCATCTATAAGCACTCAGCTTTCCCTGTACGCCATGGAATTTGTGCTTACGCCTTTGCTATGAAATGAAGCAGAAGGGGAGACACTGGGCTGAAGTGGAGGAAGTCCTATTCACATCTACTTTTTTTTTTTGCTAATAGAAAAGGAAAAATGCTTGTCTCATGAGTTAGCATGGGTATAACAGATTTTTTCTTGGTATGTAGATTTATCATGTGCCATTTAGAAATTCAGGATCTAGCAAACACAACAGTGGAAGGATATATAAGCAGTTAATTGGTATACATCTATGATAAACCTCCCAGTACCCTAACTGGAACAAAAGTGTCTGCTCTAACAGATTTAGGTCCAATGGCATCATTTTTATATATCTGCCCTCTACATAAATAGTCTGCATGTGAGCCCTACTGGATAGATTTCACAAGTCCACCACTAAATTAACTCTAAAAGTCTACAGTGCTCCAATAAATACCTAAGATCTGGTCTTCTCATGTTTAATAAAGCGACTATTCTCACATATAGAACTGCTCTCATAGGACTAAGAATATGATGTCATGTAAATGCCTCACTTACTGGCACACAGACTATGCAAAGGGACTCCCACCCAAAGTTAAAATCTGCCAGCAAAGTTTGGCAACGTTCTGTACGGCCTTTTTTGCAAGCTGGAATTCCACCTCTGCGTTTCTCCTCCACCTTCCCAGACAGCGCTTCTGGTTTCTGTTTCAATTTCAGGTCTGCTACAAATTTAAAATACAGGTTAATGCCTTTGACACATTTGAAGAAATATGACTCAGCAATATAAAAGTTTGTAGACTCATAGTAACACTGGTTTTAACAACCACACAGGGAGCAAATCTTCATAAATTAAAACAAGAGAACTCAAATATATCGTTGGTCAAAATTTTCCCACTGATTCTCTGTGAACACTGAGCTTTCATTTATTTCCTAATTTGCTCCTACTGTAATTTTTTTATGACTGCTATTACAGTACACGCAATTTATGAGCATGTGCAATGAATACAAGGAAAAGCTACACCACATAAAACCTTTGGCAATAGATTGAGGACCTTTCCAGCCATATCCACCACATATACTATGTGGCGAGGCCACACCTGGAGTACTGCGTCCAGTTCTGGGCTCCCCAGCACAAGAGGGATGTGGCACTACTGGAGCAAGTCCAGTGAAGGGCTACAAAGATGATTAGGGGAAAGGCTGAGAGAGCTGGGCCTGTTTAGCCTGGAGAAGAGAAGGCTGAGAGGAGATCTTATCAACGTGTACAAGTATCTGAAGGGAGGGTGTCGAGAGGATGGGACCAGACTCTTTTCAGTGGTGCYGAGCGACAGGACGCGAGGCAAYGGGCACAAACTGAAACACAGACACTTCCATCTGAACATGAGGAAAAACTTYTTCACTGTGAGGGTGACAGAGCACTGGAACAGGTTGCCCAGAGAGGTKGTGGAGTCTCCTTCTCTGGAGATATTCAAAAYCYGCCTGGAYGCRATCCTGTGCAAGGTGCTCTAGGTGACCCTGCTTGAGCAGGGGGGTTGGACTAGATGATCTCCAGAGGTCCCTGCCAACCTCAGCCATTCTGTGATTCTGTGATATCTCTCTTTACACTTTTATCAAAGCTGATTTCTTGGTGGGTACTCTGCAAAAAGTTCAGCTCTAAAGGGTGCTGCGGGAGCAGCTACCCCAGGGCTATCACAGTACCTGCTCTGTCCATCAGCCAGAGCTCCTGCCCTGGGCAGTGGTGAAACCTCAGCTGCTCTTGAAGAACCTGCACACCTGGAGGTGGCAGCTCACCATAAGTCAGGGTAAGAACCACTTAGACACGTACGCTGCGTGTTGTAGCACCATGATCAGAGCTAGGGGACACACGGACATGACTTAGAGGTTTTGGTTCTTGCAGAGCTAATGTTACGTTCCTTTAAAGCAAAAGCTTTCTAACAGTGGATGGTGTTTCCATCATGTTTCTAACACAGGAACATGTCACGTGTCTCCTATCCACAGCGTGGATACGATTTCCACAGTGCACTTTCATGCCCCATTTTACACCATTTCTGAAATTAGCACACAGAGCTACTATTGGTGACATTTTTTAAAACCGAATGAGTTTTTAATTGTACTAAGAATATCACGCAGAGCAAAGTTTCCCAACCGTTGCTGCCATGGGGTCCTTAGTAAAGAAAGCAGCAGTTTTAATTATATATGGTATGGCTGTTAAATACTTGCCTTTCTGCACCTTTTTCAGAAAAAAAGTACAATCCACATTCGTATTAATGCTTTCTTTTTTTTCTCCATTTGCAGTGTGCTGATTCAGAAGGACAATGATTTATTAGCTTCCTTATGGAAGGTATTTTGAACAACTGAACCATAATTCTATTTTTTTTTAATTTGTTTATTTATTCCACAATAGCTTAAATCTGGAAAAAATACTTTATTTTTTTTTAAATGTTGGTGCAGTGCTTGCAGGTAAGACTATTCAAGCGAGGCAATATTTAAGAACCCATTCCTCAGGAAAAATCAGAAATAGCATACCTTAATTCATTTTACACTCATTAGACTTTTGTACAGGACAAAGAAAACACAGAATAAACATAAAAAAGTGACACCCATAGAAACAGCATGCATGTGTTCTATAAATATCTTGCTATTCTTTCTGAACCATGTAGTCTCTTGGCCACAACATTAATTTTTTTCACAGCTTCTAAAATAAAGACGCCCACAGCGGCTTTCTTTTGCATCGCCTTGTAAAATACACATGCTATGTCACGATAGCTCTGCACCACCATGTGACATCCATTTACTTTTGCATGCAGCATTTGTAATGTGGCTTTGCCCCCTATTACCAGCGCTAAGAGCAGGAGGCAGTGCTACGTAGCTAAATCTTTAATGCAGTAATTGGAAATTTATCATGGGATAAGTGCAGTTCTGTCCAATCACTTGTATATTTGATTCCTGGTACAGGCATTAGTTAAAGGATATACTCACTTGAATTTGCAATTTAATATGCACTTCTTGTGCACAGCTCTGCAAGGATACCATATGTGACTAGTTACCGCATCATTCACCCAAAGTATATACTAACCATAGCAACATAGGCATCAGATGTTGCATAAGCAACCCAACAAGGACTGTATTTTTAAATCTGCACACATAACAGTTTCCAAGCCAAATGCCTGCACATTTGCTTGAAAACACAGCTCCTGAAAAAACGAAATATGTGTTTTAAAACCACAGATAGCGATCGGGTTTGGACTTTTTGGACAAAATGTTCAAGCTTGAGTTGCTAAAATTAAATGCCTCAATTCACATTTAAGTAACTAAAGAAGTTATTAGTTACTACAGAGGCCTAGTTTTATTGAGCATTGAGTACTCGGAGCATCGTTCCTGTTAACTCCAAGGGGTCAGGGTCCCTGAAAACCTGGTGCTTGTATGTACTAAAATTAGATCCCCCCATAGTTCAGCAGCCAGGCATGGAGCACTGGGTCTACCCGTTGAAAATTGCATTTTGTTTTCTGTCTAAATGCATTTGTGATGCCGAAACTGAATAAATAGGCAGYGTCTATATGTGACAATCTCCTACGTAAAGGCAAGAATATTCCTTATCGTCCCAAGGCACCTCTTGTACTTGCTCGTTTGCATGAATATGGCGGTACATCCGATTGAACCTCACCTTGAGGGTTGCCCCGGCTACAACGTAGCTGTGAGATGCTCCTGGCACCCCAGCTTGCCGCTTCCTTCTTCGCTTGTGCGCGGCACCAATCCTGTCTAAGCAGAGATGACAATTTATCATGGTACACAGCAGTGCACCACGATGGTCTGCGGGTGCTGAGGAGGTAAACGGTGTCATCGCGGTGTCCTCGGGCACAAGTCAGCCCCGAAGGGCCATGCTCCTCTGCATGCACGCTCTGCCGAGTGCCCCGCGACCTGCTTCCCCTTCGGTTCACCTATTCCTACATAGGGAGGGGGAGACGAGAGAGTCAAATTCACTCTCTCTTCTGCTCTGCACTTTGTCAAAGCCAAAAGTCTCGGCCCCCCCAGGCAGCCATGGAAGCCATTCTTGTATTTTTATAAGCTAATTGAGCTTAGAATTGAACYAGCGTGGCACATCGCTTTTAACCAAAAGGCTCAGCTGTTTAGAGATACTCAGTTGTGAGTAATGCCTTCAGCGTTCGCAAAGGATGAGATGCTGAGCTGCCCAGCCTGTTAACGTGCTATGGTGAGTGCTCTCAAGCTGGCCAGCTCCAGGCCTTAAGGGAGTAACTCCAAAAAAGCATGATGCTGTAAGAGATGCCATTTCTCTAGAAAGTCTTCTGGTTTCGGTTGCCAGCAAATGCTATGTTTTGACCTGGAAACCCACTTCTCACAGGACTCTGCCTAAAGCCGGCAAAGGGGTCAGCGTAGTGCAGGCTAGAAAAATGAACCAAGCGAGATCTGAAAAAGGAGAGAAGCTGAATCAATCCATTTCTGCTGCAGCAAACGAGAGAGGCTAGAGGGAGTCCACGCTCCATTGCTTAGGAAAAGGAGCGCCTGGCRTAGCTTGGAAACAATCTCTGTTGTCCTGCAAGGTATGTGGAGATAATAAAGTGTGACCATGAGGAAGGCCTGGCAGAGACTTCACCAAGCCACCATGTGCTAAAACAGATGAGAAAGGAAGTTCTCTTCAGAGCTAGAGATCCCTTTCTAAAAAAGCTGCGGTTTGGAAAAAAGACCTTCAGTGAATCCAAACACAGAGCAGAGCGATACAGGAGAGCTAAACAGTGTGGAAAGTAGCAGGGGGAGCAATGGATATGAGATGGGCTTTATGAGAATTTAGTTTGGCATTATAACCCTAGCAGTTATATCTGCATCAACATTAAAGATTACTGCCGCTTGCCTTGACCATAATGACCTATCTTATGTTTTATATTGCTACCCATCAAGTCATATCAGAGCTACTGTCACATAACACTGAGAGCAGTTTTAATGCTCATGATGGATTTTATGGAATGGCTGGCACATCTCCATTTCAGCTATAAGAAATCTGCTTGGGGCAGGTTTTCTCATTTGGGTATTTTGCATTTAATTATTTTCCTACTTTTTGCTGCTGGCTAAAACAGAGAATCAGTGTCATGTCATTCTTTTAGCAGAGGGTTTCTTGCAAAGAGAAACACTCTGAAGGATTTCCTAATGTTGATCGGACTCTGAGTTTTCCTGCACGTGTCTTTTCTTCTGCTCCTAGMCGGTTCACATAATGAAGAACTGTCTGTGCACAGCTTGCATGTGCTACGTTCCAGTGTTTGCAATCTGCGTTGTCTCAAAGAAGTGTAGCTGTCACAGCGGTTCATCTATCAGCACCTCCTCTTTGAAACACCTGAAGACTGCTACATTAATTATTTTGAAAACCAGGACAAAAGCCTTACACTGCCATCAGAAACTAACTGGGAGGAATGTTTTGCATTTCTTACCTGTCTGGGGGTTAAAGAAGGTGGTTTTAAAATATAGTTGTACCAGAACAGGAGGGAAACAAAAACTGGACTTGTTCATAACAGGCTGACTGGGGCCAGCCCCAGACTTGCACCATCTAGGCAGCTGCATAGGACAACATAGAGCCAAGAGGCAGCGAAATAACCGTGACTCCACTACCTTTTTTTTTTTTTTGACCATGCCAAAGCCCTGGTAGGCCAGGCTGGCAAATAATGCTGCTGTAAAGAGAAAAATATAGCATATCTGGGCCACAGATTCTGCTGAATTTGGCTAAGGAGGAGCCAGGAGTGGAAAGTCCAGGTCTTGTAACTTTTTTCCCCGTCTCTCTGTTTCAGCCCTGCTGGCCCTCCCTGGGCCAGGAGGAGCAACATCTCATCCTTAAGCCAAGAGGAGAAAAAGTTCAGTCTTGCCTATGATACTGAGATGCTTTTAGTGGCACTTACAGCAATCAAACACATGAGATGGGTAGTTTGCATGTTTATACTGTCAGATGGTGTGTTTTACACAGATGAGGGCCAGCAGATCTGGCCTCACTCTTGCATGCCCGATCCAAGTCAGCTCTGGTCCAGGAACTCCACAGCTGCAAACAGCTGTAACATCCTGCTTCTCAGTGAACACAGACACTGGGAGGGGAGCTGAYCCATGACCATGTACTTGGCAGCATGCAGTGCAGCTCATGTCTGAGTGCATCTCCCATGTAGCTGAGCCCCTAGAACCCACCATGTGAATGTGAGTTTTAACAGAGGGGAATATAAATAACTTGAACTGGTCTAATTCTAGCAATATTCAACTGAGTAACAGCAGTGGAGCAACCTTATTTTCCTTGGAACACTTTCTACTTTGCACCTCTTGGGTATGTTCCTTGATCTACCCATTGTTTCTGGTCATAAGGTTAACTTTGAATCTTTTGGAACAGGAACCTTCTTTTTCTTACACCTCCATACAGCACCTACCATATTGGGATTCTTGTGACCTACTGCATTACAATGGATGCCAAAGAATAGTTTAGCTGATTAATGTGACTGTTACTGGCTATTTCTCATGAGGTATTCCATGTGATTATTTGCAAAGCCCTGTTTACTGCCTGGTATACTTGACCTAAATTCTGTAACACTTCAGTGCAGAAGACAGGAGATTGTGTCGGCTTCAAATAAATTACGGAAATGTGTTCTCTTTCATTAAATATAAACAATACGAGAAGTAAAGTAGCTCCATTCTATTTAATTTAAATCTGTTTTAGTTTACTACACTTTAAAATTTTTATATTTACAGAGGATGCAGATTTTTTTTTCAATTAAAAATGCATAACATAATTATAGAACTTGTCTGGGGGAAGCCAGAGGCACCCACAATTAGGCAGGTAACTGAGGGTTTGGCGTCTAGGAATTCATAAGGTACTTGAGTCTGAGTTACAGTTAATTTCATTAGATGAGGAGTAATATGATTAATGGTAGAACAAAGCCTTAATTTAATGATTTTATCAGCTGACTTTTTATGGAAGAGTGACAGAACAGAGTACTGAGATCAGGTGACTGGAGAAAAGACTGGTACAGAGACTTCTACAAGGAGAAGATGCAAGTCATACCCTCTACTCTCTGTCCTCTCAAATCCATCTTCTAGTAGGCAGGCTGAGATGGGGTACTGAAGACAGACCCTCTTTATAGTGGCAGTTTTCCTATGACTTTTGTGGCCATGGGATATTTTCACCTGTTTACCTCATTGCGTGATTCAAGCTGAAGCTGAGATGAATCAGACAGATCACTCCTCTGAGCTATTGTTTCAAAGGATTTAGCAGTATACACTTGGCTCGCATTTGGAGTAAAACAGACCAGAACGGGGCAGGAGGAAGGGTCCCTTGGACCATGGACTATGAACCTGAGGGACTGGGGAACGGTTCCCAGGGGACGGTGGAGTGAAGAGTCAGCAGGAGCTCAGTTCCTCCAGGTTAGGGTAGTCTGCACAGGTAGCAATTTCTGTCTGCAAATATTTATAGAAGCCAAATGCACTAGTTACCTTCAATCACTAGCAGCAACTTGTTATCTTCCAAGGTGGGAAAGTGAAGAGAAGCATTTGTTTTCCCCCAAATTCTGGAGGTCATATGAGCCAAAAAGGCTTGCACAAAGACAAAAAAGCCCAAAGTCTGAGAAACTAAGGGATTTGATCATGCCCTCTGTTATATTAGCTAATATTACACTGTCCTGTGATACTGCTTCTGATCACTGATGAAAGAAGTGAAATCAATAGCTAACAGAATATGCTTCAAGTATGAAATTTTCATTGAACCAGGCTGACATTTTTTGGAGACATGAGCATTGTCAGAAGCTCCCAGTAGTTGTATATTCATGAATACCAAAGCATAGGACCTTGCAAAATTTAGCAAGTCACACTCAGATCTATCATTCACTAAAATATTTGTGAATCGATAGCATTATTTTACCTACTCCGCTCATTAACAAGTTGCTCTAAATCTTATTAAATTGAGATATTTTTAGAAATAAATGAGAGTATAAGAACCAAGAAAATTCTGAAAAAGGAATGATAGAGATGCAGCTTTAGATGACAAGCATTAGCAACTTGTTCATAGTTTAAGAATAAACAAGATAACATCCACAAACTGAGGCATAGACAGCATTCAGCACTGGAATGTAACCAAAAGGCGACCCATGTCACTTGCATTCAGTAAACTAGAGGTATTTGTATTTTTAAGACCACGCTGTAATGATATCTTCAAGTCCATAAGAATTCTTCTCATAAATATGCTGATCCTTGTGCAGATTCATATTAATCAGTCAGACACTCAGACGGTTAATCCACTTCAGCAGCTGGAAAATTAAGAGTACTCCCTGCAGATGTGTTATGATATTGACTCTCCAGAGTGTGTCATTCTTTTGGAAGCGCCAGATGACCTTTGAATGAAGAAGAAATGACACAGGAACCAAAAAGAATTCAACATGAACACTACTAAACTCTTTTATCAATAAAGCACCCTATGCTTTAGGGCTGAGAGTGATTTACATGCCTTTATTTGGATTTCTCCTCAAATGGCAGTTATGCCCTACATGTCCTTAAYAGAGAGCAGATATTTCCATTTAACTTGTTTTCTTCTGTGTATACTGTGGACTGTATCGAATTCACTTAGGAATACTATACTAGCCAGCCCACCATTCTTTCATACAGCTTTCAGTTTGTGTGAGATACAGAACATGCACATGCATTAATGTTGCACTAACTAAAAATAGTTTTCTTTCTTTAAGTAGAAAGCCAAAGCCTAAGAAGAAACAAATCTCACATGGACAGGCTTGATACAAGTTTATCACATAACATTGACTTTGTTGGTGAATTTTATCATACACAATCTTCTTGTCATTCAGAATGATCCCCCAGACAGAAATTGCTGTGATGCTGATAGCACTCCAGCTTGTTTCAGGCTATTTGAAACTTAAATGCTCTCACATTACCATAATGGGACAAATAGCCTTTTTTGTAGAACTATGATGCTTAAGGCTGATGCTTAATTATAATTTTTTCTCAGTAGGAACTTCTCTGTAAAAAAAATAAAAGGTAAGTAGAAGAGGTAATAGAAGAGGTAGAACTTCTCTGTATATGAAAATATGAAAAATATGAATTTTTGTAAATAATACATATTCTTCCTTGTGAATGTCACTACCATTTTTACTATTATTGCTCAAACTCCTTTTGAGTCAGTCTACTCTTTGAGTCTTTAAAATCTGTTTCACTTACTATACAGCACAGATCAGAGTGCTCCTACAGTCCATCTGTTCTAAGACCACTCTTCCACTGGGATACAACCTGCAGTCATGATTTTGAGGCTTCAGATATAGAAAAAAGCCCTCCTTCCCTCTCTAAATATAACACTGATTTTCTGTAATCTCTCCGTTATTCTGTGTGTCAAAGATAAGAACCATGAGCCAAATTTTGGTCATCCTGCTGCCAACTAGCACTTAAAATTTCATAGATGGCCTATGCCATCCTAATTGTGAGCTTAGCATGGATGTTAGACACCAAGAGGTAATGCACAAAAGATGCCAAAGCCCATTCTGAGTGCTAAAACAGTCAGACTGTGACAGCTGAATGCAGATTCAAAAGCAATCAAATTAGTATGAGTCTTTGCCACAGCGCAAAACAACCATTTCTGTTGGGAAAAGGGAAATGGGGCCTCTCACTAGATGAAAACCCAAATAACACCATTTGGAACTGATCCAGAGGGCTTATGCAATGGGATTACCCTCACCTTCATTTTTTCCATTTCCAGGAGAAAAACAACAGTAAATTCTCCAGATATAAGTAGGATTGGCGGAGCGTACAATTATAGATTTCATGTATTTGTAAACTATGGCCAGACAAAGCAAGAAATCTAACTTTGTTACTTTTGCCTTCCTGATTACTCCTCTAATGAAGAGTTTGAGATAGCCTTGTTATTGTAGAGCACGCTTCCAGCTCAGCTGTGAGCAATACATCTACCTATTGTTGCAATGCAGTACGGTAAGTATTAACACAGCAGAGCACTAATTTAACAGGGAATCCCAAAGTGAAGATTTCAAGCATCCTTCACTCAATTCTTAATCATATCAAGAGCATCTGTAAAACGGACTCATCAGTGACTCCATTAGAAGCTGTGATCAATTGCTAACTGTGGTATCTCTAACCAGGTCCACGTTTTCAACAAAGAGCTTTAAACAAATGCTGCAGGACAACACAGTGGAGTAGTTCTCAAACTGATCACTAAGGAAGAGCCTGAATGATTAAAAAACCGCACAGATAAGCTCAGTACTCACATTTCACAAACATCCAGTGTAGGAATGTGAAACAACTGTTAGTTACAGGAAAGACAAAATTAGGGGTACAAATAAGCTGCAAGTATGGATTTCACAAGATCCCGGCAATAGTAAAAGATCTACCATCCACAGAAAAATTACAAACCTTTAAAAATATATGAGAACTAAACTGGGACTATGGAAACCTTCCCAATGGGTTTAATATCTTACTGTTTTATCACCATGCCCTAAAACTGGAGCATGATTACCTTTCAACAAAATCTTAATTCAGTACATGTAATGAGAGTGTGTGCATTCATATTGCAATACTATAATTGGAATTCGTGTTTTACCTAAAATACAGTGTTCCTAGACTTAGTGATGAGCAACTTATGAGTAAAGAATTTCATCTTATACAAGTGATTCCTCTTTGAAAATTTTCCATGGACCGATTTTTATTTTTATTAACATTTTTTGTCACTTATGTCCAGCAATAAGCAGCACCAAGTATTTCATAAGAAGGTGAAAAATTATGCTACAGACATCTCATAGGTAATGATGCCCATGAGAAAGGTTTTTCTCATCCTCTCTATTCAAAACATAGAGATAAGCTGATACACTTAGATGGGACGCTGGAGATAGCAAAGTCATCAAATATTGCAAGCCAAGAACTTCACACTTTACGTACCTTGGCCTCATTTGCAAAATATGGACTTACAAAACAAACCAATGGCAACATTCTCAGCTAGATGGTATTTCTATTTTTACACCACTTTTATAAGCTTATTACTGGATAACTGGGAAAATGTTTTCTAATTATGTTAATCCTATAGCACAGTCTGGATATGTTTGGGTTGTTTATCTTGGACAGGACATATAATCTATAATGTAGATTAAAGTCCTTAAGAGTTCAACAGAATGCTAATAAGCTCCCCACACGTTTGTTAACTCCAGTCTTAAAGCATAAAAAGAAATTTAGAGAAAGAAGAGAGAGCTTTTGACAATGAAAGAGAAGAGTGTTTTACAAACTATCATATCAAACTAATCAAATCTTGAAATATGAAGGCCACCTCCCCTGTTGTACTACTTGCTTTAATCTTAGACTTTATTTTGACCAATTTTAAGACACCAATCTAAGACAAATATTTAAGAAGGAGGAAAAAGATCTGTACATAAACAAAAATATTCAGTGAAACCCCACCTCTTTGTTCACTAATGGCTAGAAAAATCAATGCATCCTTGGTTTTGCTGACCCATTGCTGAGTCACAGCCCTAAAATAAAAGTCATTTCCTTCCTGTTTGCTCTAGAAACTTCAAATTGCCTCTTAGCCACAAATCAGAAATGATGGAGTCACCTCAGCCATTCAAGAGATCTTCAGAGTGATTGCAATAATCAGGCAAACTTTAAAATGAAGTACAGCTGTAACGAACACTCAGAGTCAAGCTGCAGAATTTTCCATTGGGACACAATATTCTCCCTGACTATAAGTTTTGTAGTAGCCAAGGGGCAACGGCATTGGCCGTTTGGGCTATTGTATTGCTAATGCAAGAGTTGTTATGCTGTGGTTCTAGGGTCAGCTATGTCATCTTGTCTAATTTCTCTCACCAAAAAGCAATCTTTTAGAAGTCCATCTCATTTCTTTCTTCTTCTTTGTCTAATTATTCTTTACTATTTCTGCACCTCTGAATTTGAAGGCTCCCTGGAGGCTGAACAAACCCAGCTAACAACTCCCCAACACCAGATTGTTTGGGGGGGGCAGTAAGAGCCATCTTGAGCCATTCTTCACTCTTCCTGTCTGTATCTGGGCAAGAGCATGTTGGGTAACTCAACATATTCATACCATAAACATGATAAACAAAAATAACCAGGCCAACATGTGGTACTAATAAATTATTACAGGAAAGTCCTATATCTGTCACATGTTGTTAGTGAGCAAATTCCAGGGAAAGGCAACTGTCCCCCAGGTTAGTGGATCCTCACAGAAAAGCTTTTTTGACTGATTTACTGAGCATACAGTTTCTTCATTCAAAATTATAAAGCAAAAGTGAGTTGTCCACAAACCTCCTAGACATTTCTAGCATGTGTTACTATCCCATTCCCTTCCTTCCTTCTCCTTCGGCCCAGTGATCATACTCTGACTTTTACATATCTATCCATATCCTTTCAGGAAGAGAGCTGTGTTCCCTCTTCTGCATCAATGATACCTGCACCCTACCTCTTTCCGGGAGCTGGATGGAAAAAATATAGCATGCTGGCTGCATCTACATTAGCATTAAACAGCTGCATCTACAATAGCATTAGTTTTGCTTTGGTGCATTAATTCAGACCTGAAGCAAATCCCCTGTCCACACTCACCTTATATTGGTTTGGTTTGCCAAGCAGTTTTGGTGAATGCAATTAGATTCTTTTTGAAGGAAACTAAATGACAAGCCTCACTCCAGATGTGTTCAAAATGAACTCCAGCCCCTAATGGGGACAAAAAGATCCAAGGCAGTGGCCAATTTTTTGGGCCACTTTATACCCCGTATGTGATGGAAATTTACAGTCCAGGGGATCACACTGCATAGTTCAAAGTCAAATCTTTGAGCAACATATTGTGCAGATATAGGGACTTCTGTACCAACTGCTTTGAACTTCTGATCTATTTGTAAAGCTCTGAATTACTCGCTAATATAGACCCAGGATGGACTCAGTTTTGCAGTGATGCCCCCAAGTTCTTTAACGATCTGATGCTGCATAGTAGTTTCTGACTCCTGTAATGTTATATGACTTTAGTGACATATGATGCTCTTGCTAAAACTCTGGCTCCTGGAAATAACTGATTTTGCAGGCATTTCAGCTTTCTCCCAACAAAGAACAACTTTTCTAGAGGTTCTGATTGAAGAGAAAACTTTGAAAATGTAACATGAAAGCAACCGATCAACTTTTAAACTAGCATGCAAATGTAATAATCTGAAAGTCTAATGTTTTAAAAGTCTCTTGTTTTGAGACTGAGGGTAAGTATGATTTTGATTGCTTGTGATCAGGACTGACTAAATATAGTGAAAATGACAATACACAAAGAACTACCAAATGGGCAAAATAAACACATTTAACTATAGAAAATATTTTTTTGCTAATTCTTTTCCTAGTTTTTAAATAACCAGAGGTCATACAAGCAGTAGATATATCTTTGTATCTACAGGGAATTTTTCAATCTGATTTCTTCACTTTACAATGAACTTCTGAAAACAAAACAACAAGATTGCTATTGCTCACCCTGGCATTGGCTGAAAAATGGAAAGAAACCCTCAGGCATTCTGAGGAACAACCTCACTGCCAAGCGTTCCTGGTGCACTGGCTGATAGGCACAAAGATACACTGTTGTACATCTTTATGAATAACAAATCCAAATATTGTGTTTCTGAGGCAGAACAGAATACAAGAGGCAAAATATTACTGATGATGCGCGTGGTGAATACGACTCTTTTAGTGCAAAGACCAGGTTTATGCCCAGCGCAAGAACAGGCTACGCAGAACCACTTGGCGTTATCTCTCACTCCTGTTAACCGCTCGTTCCCAGGGACTAGATTGAGGGATTTAGCCATGGGCCTACGCTGCTGCTTGCACGGAGCCGTGACGGCCGAGACGGAGCCTGGAGAAGGGCAGCACCCCAGTGAACCGTGGCCCATCTCCACCCACCACCCTCCTTCTCCCTTCCCTCCCTGGCTGGCTAACGTTGCCTTAGCCAAGGCTCGCCACCCCTCCAAGCAGCAACCTGTAGGCCAACGAAGAGCAGGTTCCCTGCGGTGGTGCTGCCACGTCCACCATGCACCCAGGCGCAGACCAAGGACGCTCTGGCTCTGTCTGATAGTTCGCAGCAGCACTAATATTCCTCTATCATATCAGCATCTTAAGTCTGTGCCTATTACTTTGCAGGCTTAATCATCTCTTCAGCRTTGTTTAATCTTCTTGAAGACTTGATCTCCAGAAATAAACAGCTTGCAATAGAAAAATGTCTATCACGGCTTTATATTCATATATTCATATCCTTCTTGCCACATTTTATTAATGTGTTTATTTTAATAGATAAGATCCAGCTTATGAAACCAAATTATAGTGCGCACACTAGCATGTTCAAAATTCAAACATTGACGTGTCCTGATCTTATCATGCAGAGAATTCATTGACTATCCTTGGTTAAATGCTTTTTCTCATTTAAAGAAACAACTGGACATGAGAAATGTACTGAGAGATCAGAATAATTTAAAGTAGTCACTGAACTGTGCTAAATATTAGTTTACAGGCAATCCGGCATTTATCCTCTCCCTTCTCTTCCTCCTACCACCTTTTGTCTCATAGTGGTAAAATTATTAACAGCAAGTCACTTCCAAATAGCTGTTTTACATTTTAGTTCCACTGGTACATTAGTATTCAGTAATATTATCTTGTATTGCATTTTATACCAGTGTTGCAATGTAGTATGAAAAAGTACCTGCAGTCTGAAACCGTCTGACTTAGGAAGATCCTAATTTTCCTGTCTCTTAGTAATTTTCACACCAGAGTTTCACAGTTTAAAGACAAAGAAAAAGGTATTGTTCTCCCCCAACTGCCAGTTTTGAAGACTAAACCAGGGACTAGAAATTCATGGTGGAGTCCTTGAGCTTAATGCCAGAAAATTGCTCTAACTCAGCTACATTTCAGCAATAAAATGTCTACATTTGGATCTGTTAATTATCAAGCAATTAATGATGAAGAAAGCAATGAAGAATCTGGCAGACTTCTACTGCCTATGCAGAAATAATAACAACAAATCCAAGCTGCCACTAGCAGGCTACAGATCACACCTATGTAATATGACTATTTTGATCTCATTACCATAGTGTGTGAACACCTTGGAGTTTTATTACATTGCATTACATCCTCACAGTGGTGTGGGAATTTGGGATCTACTGACGCTTCTGTTCTACAGAAGTCAAGACTTGATTAAGGCCAAAAAAAAAGCAGGTAGCACCTGCTTAAACCTGCACCCTACACATTGGACTGCCAGTCATCTTCTGGGTCCTTTAATATGTACTTACTAAGAACTGGACAAACTAATCAGATATATGATAGGAACATGAAGAAGGCGAGGACAATTAGTGTTTTAAACCAAGGTCACAGCACACCAGCTACTTCTCTCTTGACATGTGTTTTTTATGACAAACTAATTGTTTTCAGAAAGAAAAATAGTATGTGGGTTTCTTGGAGAACAGTGGTTAACACCAGACAAATAAAACTGTCAGATATCTTGAGCTATTTTCTAATATTTCTAATCAGAACCAATTCATTAAGTACCAGTAATTTTGCTCATTCACTCTCCAGCCCTGAATAACTCCCTGCTTTTTCTTGGTCCTATATGATTTCTGCAGTTTGTCGCTAACAGATATTTAGATGTGCATTCCCTTGTCTTCCACAAATCTATGCAAAGAAACTCACTCTAAAACACTCAAGCCGAGCTGTCTATCACTGTAGGGCCTGTAAGTCACTAAGCCTCTTTGGCGACATCGCGTTCTTCCTAAAGCATCTGTGTCCACAAACACTCCTGCCCACTCCTCCATGGGGAGGACGACCTTTCCTGCTCTGTCTTTCCATTGATCTTCTGCCCCTTCCAGGTCTGCTCAGCACTTAACCCTCCAAGACCTGCCCATGGGAACTAACCTTCAACCCACCCCAAAGTAATCCTCGTGCTCCTTATGTTCCAGGGGGCATCACACAACAGATGCAAAGCTGCATAAACCCACAGCAAGCCTTTGCTGGCAGAAGGATAGACTAGAAAACCTGATGTAGCAGTAGGACACAGCGAGATATCATTGCAACATGAGCAGCGGGTACTGAGAAGAGACTTCAGACATCTCAGGAATACGCTAATAGTCAATGCCTGAGAAGGCAAAGAGCTGTTGTGGATTCACAGCATATTTCTAAAAGATGTTTAAACTATTCTTTTCTAGTGTTTTGGCAACATGTTCCTTTGGTCTTAATAGTAGCTTTTGAAAATATAAACTTGCAAGGAAATTAATTTGGTTTCATTTTTTTTCCTCTATACTTATTCATTCATTTGATTTTTTTACTTACTTTTTTTTCTTTAAATTAGCGATCCTAGCAGGATTTTTCCTGTCCCTCCATAGATCAGATTGCTGTTTCAGCAATGCCACTTGATCCATGTACTGCTTTGAAAGCTAACATCTTAATTTAAAATATGAATCAAACTTCTGATTTAATTTTTACTATAAAAAGATCAAAACTGAGCCAAAAAAGGCATGAAGGTCAAAAAAAAGAAAACCTCTTTGAAAGAAAAACAAGACTTTAGGAACTAATGACAAGAATGGCTTCTGTAATGATTGACTAAAATGGTGCAGGAGGAAAAATGGAATATTAGTCAATTATAGAATGAATGATAGAAATGTTGTAAGAAGGTAATCACAATCCTACAAAACACGGATCAAGGCATTTCCAGAAGAGAGAGCAACACTAATGCCCCTGTACAAGGCACTGGCAAGACCTGTACAGTGGTTTTCATTCCTTTTCAAGCAAGATGGTTTCAAACTGGAAAGGTGCAGAGAGGGTAGAAGCTGCAAAAAAAGACAAAGTATAATCTGACCATGAATCATTTAGTCTGGAAATTAGACTTCTAACTGTAAGAGCAGAAAGAACCTTTCACCTGGAGGACTGGAAGCAAGAAACCAAACCAATAATAGGCTGGCGCTTAATACAATTACCTAAATAATTATACGGGCTTTGTGCTTATGTCTATGCTGCCAAATTAAAGCAAGGCAGGCAATGATTCTGAGGCCAAGTGGCATGACCTGGCTCATGTCCATGTTTAGGCTTAGTCCCTTCCTAAGCAGATTCATCTTGGATAAAACTAGCTGCCAAACAGAGGTAGGGAGTAAGCTAACAGCTAAGCAGTGGGTACGATCAGAGAGCCAGCATACAGGCTTGCTCCTTGATCTTTTTTCATTTAGAGGTGTAGACGTGTTTTGCAGAAGCAGAGGACTGGAGTCCATGATTTAGCTTTCCTCCTTGGCCTGCATTCTTGCTTTGGATATATCCCTCCAAACAAAAATTTGCCCCACCCCAAAAGGGAAGCTGCTTTTTTTTTTTTCCTCTTCTGAACTTGAATTTGGAGTCCTGAATCGGCTTCATACGCTTTACAGCAGCATCAGACCCTTGGTAATGATGCCGAGCATAGTGACTGGGTTTCTGATGATGACAGATCTGTTCTGGAGGATACTTCCAACTGTTCATGTCAATGGGTAGATGTGGTCAGCACATGAAGTGGAGGGTAAAAGATGATCAGACCTAAAAGGATGAATTGAAACGGCACAGAAACAAAACCACCAGCTCTGCTCTGGGTCCAACCTCCCTGTGCTCATGCAAAGGCAAACTTACTTTTCAAAGATGAATTCCTTGTAAAATTCCTATTTCTTTCTAAGAGAAGGTGGCTCTGGGGAATAGCACCAGGAACTGATGAAAGGAATGCCCCAGTTTGAACCCTAGTGCTGCAGTGCAGGTTTAAAGGGGCTGTTAAATATGTCATCCTTTCCTACTCCTATTCAAAATATCACTCAAAATGAGTGCAGAAAAGTCTTGTTTGAGGATTAAGGCCTCCTGGTACATGGTGCTGCACAAACACATTTAGAGACACAGCCTGTGCCTGCACACGCATATGGCTAAAGCAAACTGGAAAAGGTCCTCATTGCAGTGCAGTAAGTCCTACTCAACACATAATACAAATTACATTTGTCACTTGAAAGAGAAAAAGGGAGTAACAGTTTCAGTTCTGTCTTTGTCACTCAAAAATATTGACAGTTTTAATGCTTTGTATTATCTTTAAACAGTCACGCTGAAATTAGATGCCAAAACAAGCGGTGTATTTGCCAGTTGATGCGGAGTTCTGAAACACGCAAGTTGCTTTGTGGGAGGAGAGAGGATTTCGTCCTCAGGGAAAGGAGATTTTCTGCGCTGCAGAAGTGGCTTTGTAGCACATCCTTTTCTGCCTAAACAACGTGACTCATCTGCTCTCAGTCTGGAACTCTTCAAATTATGGTATTGTAAAAACACGCAAAGTTCACACTAAGTTCACAGAGCTTCTACAAAAATAAACTGCTTTTTTTCCGAGCAATGGATGATCCAGCAAGCAGAGCACTGTGCTGGAATTCAGCAGACCTGAATCCTGTTTTTGAATATTCTACTGATTTGTTGAGTCACTTTAGAAGAATTACATCATCTCTTAAATCTCTTTTCCTTCCCTGCCCTTGTCTTTTTACGTTCTCTGTGTGTGGTGTCTGAAAGGTGAAGCCTGTGCTAGCTGTCAATACCGCTAGTCTTTTTTGCAAACTCATCATCTCTTTAAATGCAATTTTCTCTTTGGCCTTGACAGATCCTAACTTGGCCCGTTCAGATCCATTCTAGATGCCATCATAAGATCATATTTTCTGCTCATCAGACCGACCACATCACCCTTTTCTTTGTACCCCAGCATGGGCTCTCACCTCCCCGCCGCATCTAATAGAGGCTCATCTTCACTGTCAACACTCTCCGTGTGCTATCCTCAGTCATTCTCTCCAATTCGGCAATGAGGGGGAGACTCTGTTTCTGAATCGTCAACGTTAAATATCCAGACAACTCTTTCATGTCTTTTCTCATGCTGCCTCTAATGCTGAGGACACAACTGCCTTGACACCTCCAAACTAGCTCTTCTCTCTTTTAAACTCTTCTCTAAAATAACTTGCTTTCCCCACCAGGTATTCCAAAAGAAATACGAGGTTTGCTTGCTGGTATGCTGAGCTCGCCGCCTAGCCAACATCAGCTCATTGCTTCTTTTTGTTCACCATCTGTTTGTCTCCCTTTGTTGTCCCAGCTTTTCTTTGCAACAGAGACAGCCTTCTGATATGTGCTTGTACTGTGCTCTTCTGGTTCATGTGTCAGGCTCCCTGGGTGCTATGGCAATACGAGCAGTGAAGCACTGAATGACAACTTGGTTTAAGTGTCATAAGAGAAGAACAAGTGAAAAATGAGAGCTGAGAAATGCAGGAACAGTCTCCAGGTGTGTTTTCCTTTCACTAATCCACAGATATTCAGTGTGGAAGTGAATTAACTCTCTTAACAAGGCAACAGAAGTTCATGAAAGTTTATACTGAGCTTGAACCTTTCACTAAACTTTGGACTCATAGCCAGTTTCTGGGGAAGTTCAACCTTTTCTAACACTTACAGATGTACTTACACAACTGGGACCATGCAACAGGGCATTAGGCCCACACTGTGACATATAACCAACCACTTCACTACACTGGAGGTTTTAAAGCACGTTACACTTGATTTCAGGATGTCTGCTCAAAAGCCTGATCTTTTCAGAGTACCCAGAAATGCTGCCAAATAAACAGAAAATGTGTGTAAATCGTACTTAATGGAAAGAAGAAGGATGATTATTTGGTGAAGGCACTGAACCAGATTCAGGAATTAATCCAAATAATCCTCAGGCTTTGGGTGTTGTTTCTCCTCTGTCACAGACCTTCCGTGACCACAAGGAAATTACTAGCTGGCTGTGAGAAGTCAGAAACATTCCTACAGCTTTTCAGGGAGACTGAATAGTTATGGTCATGGTCACTGTCTACTCTAAGTGCTGTGCCATACATGAGGTCTGTATTGACAATAACTTATTTTTGCATACCTACCCATCTCCACAACTGACCACACACAGAAACGTTTATTGCTAAAATAACACCACTGTTCTAATACCTAGTAGAAAATATTCAGTGGCAAATATAGAAATAGATTCTGAATACAGATTTTGGCCTAGTTCTAAGTGACTTCTGCCTGACAGTATTCTTTATTCATGCACTGCTATTGCTCTCCGTGTATCTGTACCTCTTAGTAAGGTTTTCTGTCAAGCTTGACTTGAAGACTAGGTTCTGATTTTTCCATTGACAGGAGATTTTTCTAAAAAAGTCTTACAAAGAAATGGTAGGGGACAAAGCACTTGTATGGTTACTACTGCAACAGTGTAACTGGAAGTTTTGCAAATTACTAAGAACTGAAAGGTGTGAGCGTGCACCTGGTTCCTCCTAACAACTTTGGTAAGCTTCATGCAGCCTAAAAGAACCATAACTGTAACCAGGTATTTCCTGGTGACATCAATATTCTTTTCAATCAAAATTAAATTATGTGATTATTGGAAGTTAATATCCCTGAAATCAATTTCAAAAGTCAATTTAGAATACATGGTATCTCAAACAACCATAGCAGTGTCATTAAAAAAAAAAAAAAAAAAGTTTCAATGTTTTTTTCCAGCTTCTGATTCCAAAATCTCAATCAGGAGGATTGAGCTAGTATATCCAGCAATGGTAAATTCAAAAGAGATATCACTATTTTATTAAAGTTTGTATTCCTTTGCAACTGCTTGATAATTTGGCAACATGGAAACCTGTAACATACTTCTCTTTTTCCAAAATATCACTGATATAGCTGCCACAGATGAGAGGTTGTCTGTTACCTGTGGAGTATGAGTTAAATGCAAACACCTTCATTTTTTACAATAATTAAATTTCTCAAACCTATCATTTTCTCCAGAGTTACTGTATAGCTCTCTGAATGCAGAGTTCTCTGCTTTTGATGAGGAAGGAAAAAAAGGAATGATAGAGAAGCTGCCAGGGAACAGTAACTCTCTACATGTCACTGTGTAGAGTTATTTTCTCCAAACATGGTTTGAAACTATCTTCAAACTGAAGTCAGAAAGACTGCAAAGACCTAGACCTAGACCTTGTTGTTGCTATTAAACCAAAAGCACAAACAGCAAGGTGTCTCTCACTAACATTAATAAACAAAAAAAAATAAAAAAAATCAACACCTACCTGCCAATTGTACCTCTGAAAGTCTCTCCAAATGTGTTTACCTGATGGATTTGACTGTGCAACACACTGTGGGCAGGGTGGGAGAAACAATTTTCACCCAACACAATACATTTCTTCACCAAAGCTAGAAGAGGCTGCACTAATCCACCTTTAGCTGTATAAACTGATAACAGGCAGAGTCCTAAGACATGGCCAGGAGAGAGATCTCAGCTGGACACACTGTTTGGTTAAATAATTGAAATCCTCTGTATGAGGCTGCAACTCCCATTCTTTGGAGCATCTGATGTTTTGCCAAGACACAGAGGACACTGCTGGGTGCATTCATGCATAGGAATTCAGCCTTGAACAAACATTAAGGAGTTAGGAGAGCTTATTGTAGTCCCCGCTGTTGGTACCTTACTTTAATACCTTTTATATTAGAGGAGGAAAAAGAGAAAAGAAGTTTGATCTAACATAGAGCACTTATGTCTTATATATGTCTTAGAATATACCTGATGCAACCAGCCCTGCTTATTTGCTAGGGAACTTCCATAGTTGGGGGCAGAGCTACTTCTACCAAGTTTCCCAGGAACTCTGCATGGAGATGTCTCCTCCAGACTCCTTTGGGCAGTGCAAATACATTCAGCAAAGCACAAAATCTAGCCATGGGCCCTACCATCCCATATTAAGTGGAAATGGAGCATTGTCTATGCTCTCTGCATTAAAAAGCATATGTGCTGATGTTCTGCCAAGGCTGCACCATTGCTCTATCCCACCTAGCACTTACAGAAGTGCTGCGAAGGGATTCTAAATTGACTTCATATTTACTGCAATGAAAAGAAATTATTCATGGAGTATAAGTCCTTATAAGACCTTACAAACCTGGCTTTTCAAGAAGTGGGTAATGAATTGTTTTTCAATACTAGTTGGACTATACAGTGAGAGTTTAAATACTTCTCATCAACATTTAATCACTTCTCATGCAAAAACACTTTTTTTTTTTAAATATGCATCCCTTCAGTGATCTTTACAGTAAAGGCGATAAATTTTTAATGGTCTTTCAAACTTAATACATTTATACTTGAATATGGAGTTAAAGTTACACTTCATCTGGTAGTGTTTAAAAAGGACCAGCCAGTTCCGCCTGTGATTAAATTGGTATTTCTGAAGATAAAGTGCAAATCTCACTTATTTTTCTCTTGCTGGGACAAGACTTTTATTATCAGGCACATAAGCTAAGAGTCCTGTCTACCCACTGGTAAGCTCTGTATTTACAAATGTAACTACATTTCATTCTACTGCTATTTCTCACATTAAATCAAGCTTCACAGCTTTTCGTTCAAGAGTCTGTTAGTTCACCTCTGTTCTCAAGTCCTCTCAGCTGCTCCCGCGTGCTCTGTGCTCGTTCACACTTCCTCTACGCACACTCTGCTCTGCTTCCTTTTACCTCTCTGTACCATGACACCTTTCATTCACATTCAGCTTAGCTCCCTCTTCCTGCGCAGCTTTCCCACAGTCTGTCCCAAACCTGCTCCTCAGGAAGTGTTTCCTGTAAATGTGGTCTCAGGGAAAAGTACTGTCCTGTCCAAGTCTCCATCCAATCTGCATAAAACATGRCTCTCTCTTCACTGTCAGCCTGCCTAAGCACTTAGTTTTCCCGTCTTATAAATCTTTTATCTGGGTTCTGTCATAAAATCTTTCAGCCCGAGACATGTGTGAAATGGCAAATGTCATCAGTAGAGCCAGGATTTCAGCCTTTATCTTTAGGAGATAGGAGAAATCTCTATCTAGTAGGCTATGTCTGCATTATCTACAGAAGAGCAAGTACTGTCTGTGTCCTGTTCAGCAGTGCGACTGTGCACAGTTTTCTACAAATCATCAGCACTAGTACATACAACTATCCAAACTGCTCTGGGGGGAGAACACTGCTTTTACCCTCAGATAAAATATCGTGAAAACTCAGTTATACAGTGGACTATTAAGTGGACAAGTCAAAAAGTCATCTTTAAAYTCTTATTAAGAAAGTGTGGACACAAAAGGATAGTGGAGGGAAATATTGCAAAGCTCTAATATTGGGAAATTTTTCACACTACTAAACCCAGAGGGAATTTCTTTCTAAAGAAAAGAAGAATTCAGTTTCCATAGTAACTCAGTGCTAGGGCCCCCTTACAGTCCAAATTTAGCAGAATTGTATGTGCTAGTTTATTCAGCATACTACCGTGCACTTGAGGCTAGAGTGAAACCACTAACCTCATGGCATTTGGGATGTCAGGTTGAGTTTGAACTGGGACTGACAGTATTTCCAGCAAGTCCAAGTGTAACACTAAAAAGTAACAGCATGCCTTAAAGACAAGGAAGAAATTATGGGTGAAAACAGGGCATAAACTACCAGCTTGATAATTACTTGAAATGTCAAAAAAATGGCGTGAAATAAGCTTAGCATTTAAAAATGGATTATTTTCATCCCAGTCTCAACATTAATTTACTTACTCCTATGAAATAAGGTACATCAGCGACATTTCTTCACCCCCATAATGGAGAGATTGTCAATATATATAAGCTGTCCTTCCTTCTTCCGAACCCATCTGTTCACAGCGAGATATCGTATTGCAGCTTCTTGAGCAGTTATACATGATAGACCAGGACAGGGCATTCAGCCTGCAGAGAAATCTCCTCTCTTTACCTGGCGATGTTTTTTTTTTTTTTTTATTAGTGTTGGAAATTTTAAACACTTCATTAAAAAACAAACAGCTCAACACATAAACGGGCCATCTGTTTTAACCAATACATTTACCATCCTTAAAAACAAACGGAGGAATGGATTGTTGTTCTGAAACGCATCCTTTCTGTAATCAGTCAGTAGGTGCTTGGCAGAGGCCAAGTGAAGATCAGGCAGCAACAAAACAAAGATAAGAACAGAGGTACCCTAATGAGGATAAGGTTCATTAGAAAGGTGGAAAATGCTGGTGCAGAGTTTTAAGATAAAGTGCTCAAAGCACTGCTTGAACTTGGTAATGATTATATGAGCTGTAAGTGCAATATGTTTGGCTGGAACAGATAAGTAGAGTCTTTCCCTACTCTCAGCAGCACTCACAGTAYGTTAACCAAACTACACTACAAAGAGTTTGACCAGCTCTGTTGCGTTAATGGTGTTGTACAATGGGAAAGAAAAAAGAGTTGCCAATTTTCCTCACTGTGTCAGATACTTGAAAAGCCATTAGCAAACTGGGACACCAATGTGTGGTGTTTTTCAAATACCTTTACACTAAAAGGAACAAATATTTTAAAATAGACACACTCCTTGGGTTTCTTTTTCTTTTCTTTTTCTTTATTTCCTTCTTTTATCATCAATTCAATTTCAGGGTCAAATCTATAAATTCTTAGCTCTAAGTACTTGACCACAGGTTCATTCTCCTACACACTTTGTCCTGCCTTATCATGCTTTGTCTCTGCTCCACAGCTGATGAGGGAGAAAATGACCATCATAACCTTGAGCATCAAAGGAGCAAAAGCCTGACATTTGAGCTAAAGCAAAATATTGCATTAGTTATTAGTGAGTAGCTAACTTCTGGATCTATATAAGCAGGGGGAAATTACGCACATGAAGCCAATGTAATAATACCAACTGTGGTTAATTCAAAGGTGCRGAAAGAACAAGATACCTTGGGGGGGTGGGGGGAGGTCTAAGTATGCCAATAAAATACAACCACCTGCCTATGCTAGCAAGCTTTATCTTCGTCTCAGTATCAATATTTCAACCGCCTTTTTCAGTAAATAAAAGGAAAGTAAACACATTTCAGGTGATCACCTCTCAAGTGATGCCTAAAAAAAAAAAGAAAGGACAACTAAACAACAAATTAAAGCTCCTCTTAACACTTTCACCTCAGTCAAAAACACAAATTAAGGTACTTAAGCATCACTCTCTTGGGAATCAACAGTGCTGAAGCTGCAGAGAAAACTAATTGGCTGGCTATAATTTGCATATAACTATTAAATATTAATAAGATTGATGTTTTSTGAGGTTTAACTGAGAGTGACTATATAATGGCTACCCAAATGCTTCACCCACAAACAAGGTGCAATGTGTCCTGCTAAGCACGGGTGCTACCTCTAGAAATCCTGGTCTGATCTCAGGTCCAGCGAAGGCCACAGGGAGAAGGAGGAGAAGGGACATTAGCTCCCTCTTTAAACTCCTGCTGCTGCTCCACTGCACACTGGCCCAGTTCGTGGAACTGCTCGGGAGCAACGTGAGCAGTGTCCGCACCGCAGCCTGGTGGTGATGGAGTGGCTAATGTCTTCTCCATGTCCAGACCAGCCCAGGGTGACCTTTCCACCTAATTCCCATCACAGTTTGGGAGACAGCAACTGGAGCTGCACTACCAATCCTGTGCTGGTAGCGCAACCAGCTACCTGGTTGCCTGGGAGTTCGTCTCACTCTTAACACAAAACTTACACACGCAGAGGGTATTCAAGCCTACTTCTTCCCCTTCATGCAGAAGTTTCATCTCTCCCTACAGAGCAGAGTGAGATGGCTACCTCTTGGCACTACCTGACGATTTTTAAGGGTTAATTATCCAGCCTCATGTTCAAAGCCTTTTCCAGAGGGTTATATACATTGTATACTATATTGTATATACATCGTATATACATGTATATACATTGTGTATATATATTGACCACTTTATTAACCCCAAAGTAGCATTTCTGCATCAAAGCCACACTATTTCTACTTACTGTGCATGTTCAAGACCATTTTTTGTGCCAGGATCTAAGTTCAGACACAGGAGAAGTTGCCTGTGCATCAGCAGCAGCAGCAGCAGCAAAGTATGGGCTAGAGACTGGTTGTGTGATCTGGCCTGCACTTTTAACAGCAAATGTGTGGTTCTAGTTAACTCGGGCTTAAAAATGACTGAAAAAAAAAAGGGGGGAGGGGGATTTAGATCTCAAGCTCACACCAATTGTGCAGTGAAAAACATCCCTTAAAGGCAATTAATAAAAATATTGGGTCTGATAACATGAGCTAGTCTGTTCTCTATTTCTCTCCTTCCCACCCAGAATAATTGGACAGGAGAAACATGGGGTGTTCGAGAAATGCTGCACTGCTCCAGAACCTGTTTTTTTGCAGAGGGTCGTTCCTGTGAAAGTGATAACTTCCAAGCCTTGCACATGAGGGCTGGCACGTTCCCAGGCTGCCGCTCTGCACCGCTCCAAGGCCACCAGTACCTGCGCCAGCAGAGAGGATCTGCGTCAGAGGCAGCGTCAGGCAACTAACCATAAGACAGCCTGCCATCGCCGAGTAGYTTGCAAGAAACAAAACAAGTACTAGGTGTTTCTCGTTCACTATATTTCCAAAGGTGGTCAATGAAAGCTTTTAGCAGTGCACGTTTTCCCTTTCTCATGTAGTTCTGCCACCTGAATTGATGATATGGTGGCAAGTAAGTGACCCAATAAATCGGACAGCTGTCTGCACAGTCATTTTAAGGGAAACCCTGTATTATCGCCAGGCTGGAAACAGCAGTGCAAAGTTGTATTTATCCTTCTCCAACTAGTGGAAAACTTAAGTTTTTCCACAAGGTTAAAGCCACTGGACTTTTGGTTGCCTAACCAACCCCTGAGTTAGGTAGCTAACCTAACTCAAAGATCAGATTGGATGAAGACGGACAAGTGCTGAAAATCCCTTCCTGATAAAGCAACAGCGAGCAATACTGTGCCCTTGTACCTAAAAACTGGCATAAATGTGCAAGTAATTTTAAAAGGCTGATTTTTTTTTAACGCAAAAGAAAACAAAAACATAAAAATGAGCCAGCCATTTGAGGAGCCAAGTTAAGAGATACTTTCTGAGATGCGTTTTTCCTTTCCATCCAGTCTTGCATCAGAGCACACATGAAAGTCTCATTAGGCATTTATCTTGARCATCCACCTTGGCCTTTTGGATATTCCCCTCTCCTCTTGAGCTGATCTTTACTTTTTCTAMTTCAGCTGCTACTGAAGCACATACAAAATAATGTTCACAGAAATCTTTTAGGAAAGAGTATTTTGAGAATTTGTTCTACCCTTTTCATTAACATTAAGCATTCATTTCCTTTCTCTTTTTCATCAAGGCCACAGCATAACCACACACATATCCATACCCATTAAGTTGTTACAAATCAGGAGCCGATGTGTGCACATGCCCAGTTACACATCTAATTGCAAAGTGTATTGAGAATCTCAATTGCTCCCTGCACGTAAAAAACCCTGATGGATGGATGTGTACCCGTTGGGTATGTCATGGGCTACTGTACATGAGCAGCTGCATCCAATGTGAGCAGTRTATTTCCATTTGGGAGTCTCTCAACAGAAGCAGATATGCGTGCATTGAGCATCATCTGCGCTCAGTGACTCTAACGCTTCTAGGACATATCAGACCTACTGCTCATGTGTAGATCATCTATATATCTGTAAGCCACTGCTGAAAGAAGATAGGCAAATGTGTCTTTCAGGTAATTTGTCTTTCTAGGGTTTCCTGGAGCGGCTGCATATTTTGTATCGTTCATATTTTTATTTTAGGATAATAATTAATGAGTGTATTTATCTGTAGCATAGAGAATGCAGCTATTAATAGACTTTTTGAAAAAACACATTACAACAAATGAACCATATGCAATTGTGCGCAGATTTACTTTTTTGCTCTCCTATACTTGTGAGAGACCAATAAAGTCAGAAGCGTATGGTCAAAGATTATCGGTACTACTGTGAGATTAATTTATCCTACAGATTTTTAAAAACACTGGGAGCAATTTATTCACAAGGTATCATAGCTTCTTTAATGGAGAAAATCAAGAATTTTCAGGTAAATCAACTAGACAGAGTACTTAAACTTCTTTGTGAAACACATTCATTTGATAAAATAGCTGAACATAACAGGAAGAAGACTATATTCAAGGAATTCTCCTTAGTTTATTAAAACACACACCCAAAACAAAACTCTAGGCATCCACAAAATTTCTTATTCAGGCTTAATTTACTCTACAGTACCTCTTCTGCGTAAAACTTGCTTCATAATAGCTCTTTAGGACCAGAAAAGTTGAATTGTGATGCCAGTTACTCCTTGAATGTGTTGAAGGGAGGCATATATGAGATGAAGAAAAATTTCAAGCAGTTTTTGAGAGAGAAGAAAATTACTCAAAGGAACAGTTGACATTTCCCATAAGAAAGGTATTCAAAGCCATAAAAGACCTTGTCTCAACAGCTTTGTTGATGGGGCAAAGCTTCCCTGCATTGCAGCTGGCCCAAACTCGTTGGGGCTTTCTACTTCCTTGAAAGTGAATGATTGAATAACTAGCTGAGAGAATCAGCCTGCGTGGAGAGAAATCACTCAGTAAACATGTAGCTTTGAGAAGTGAGAAAAGATGTGCAGCTGGGAAGGTTGGACAAGGACACTTTGTAGTAAAGAATACTGCTGAGTCATCTCTTTCTGTGAAGGTCTCCTCTGAGTCTACAACCACCTATATCTGTCACAGCTACAGGATCCGGAGACTTCTCCTATCATGGAAAAAGAAGGAACAGGATGACACAGGTAAGAAGGCACTCCCAAGTTAGCACGTAGCTGTGGAGCATCAACTGCAGAGCACAACTCCAGTGTCTAGAGTGGCTGGAAATCCAAAACGACACACTGGCTAGATCTAACAGGAAGATTTAAAAAGCCACAAGCGAGAATTGTGGGCAAAGATGAACTGGTATTTTGTAAATTATGACTACAAGGCTTKCACTGTTTCACAGGACACTAAGAAGACCAGGTTCTTAGAGACACTGTGTTGCAAGATAAGAGAATCCCACTCACAAAACGTGTGAAGGACTACAGATATTTGATTTTGGCAACAAAGAAGGGGGATGTGCTTTGATTTTGGGAAAATGAGGCATGGTTATGAAGATATTTGTTCAGGGGAAATGCAAATAAGGATGTAGTTACAGACACTATACCGATAAAGAGGTTGGAGCATTTGTTGGAGAATTCACTCTCACTCTGGCTAATTACATAAAAAAGCAGTTTCCCAAGGAAATGCCCACCTTACCACTGTTTTACAAACAGTCCAAATCCTAGGATTTGAAAAGCAGTACGTGCTATGAATTGTGGTGACCTAGTTAAGGAATTACCTGTGATGCATATTTTGCTTCTCACAGCGTATCAAAGAACACGGGTTACATTGTCTGTCTGTGACTAGACCAAAGCTATTCATAGAAAGTTAATTAGGTCTTCTGCTAATGCTAGTACTACCACCATCATTGAAGCATTTGTTCATGTGATGACCCTGACAGAATGCAAATGATCGTGGAGCACTTTTATACATGAAGGGTTACTGGGCCCTTAAAACAGAGGAAAGAACTTGCTGGGAATTTCTATTTCATAGGAATGTAGCCAAAGGACAAAGAAATGGCTGGAAGGAAGAAGTACAGTTCAGGGGAACAGTAATGACTAGTGGTAGAGGTCAGGGAACCCAGGTCCCTAGATGTGTGAGAGCAGGATTCCCACAGGGCAAGCAAGGCAAGGGGCAGGCAAAAGGAAGTCCTTAGCCAGAAAGGGAACTTAAGTCTAGTCTCCACAGCTATTGAGAAGGAAGAACTCAGCCAGGACAACATCAAGAAGAAGAAATGTGGAGCCCCATACTAGGAGAAAAAAAGTGTCTGGCCAGGAGAGATCCTGGCAAGAAATATACAGCCTCAAGGATGACTATGAAACCCTAAATCTAGAAGGGGACCTAGTGAATCTGTCCATGGGATACATACTTAAACTGAGTAGGATATATCTTCCCAGTCCTTTGATAATATTAGACATGTTATACTCCTGAGAAATTAGTAAGTACAGCTTTCCACTGTAAGCAGAGAAATTAAATGACTTCCCAAGGCAAATGTCTGACATTAGAGCAGGGATTCAAGTAATGCCTGGCTCTGTGTCCTGTGATCAGTCCATCTAATTATTCACTTCTTTGTGCAATTACTGCACAGAAAAAGAAAAAAAAAAACCCACTCTTTTAGCATTCAGCTAAATTTTGTTTCAAATACTACATCTATTTAAAAAAAATTCCTAAGTATGATAGAAGAAGGCACATAGCTCTTGGAAATACAAGAGAAACAGAGATCAACATTTGGCATTGCCAGTTCTATAGATTTTACATCCAGTCAAATTATTTTGTAATGGAATTGGTAGCAACTTTTTTTTTTTTTTTTTAATGTCTGGTCAGCACCCTGCTCTCAATTCTTTGTACGCTTGAATAGTAAAGGGACAAGCATCACATACATCATAAAGGCAACCCAGGCATCTTTCAGCAGAATTGAATGCCAACCTTGTACTCTAGACAAGCATCTTCTTACGTGCTCTTCTAGTGCATTTGGAAACTGAGGTGCATCTGTGGCTACTAAATTACTATGGGACAGACTTCCTCAGGCGTCTGGCTGAGAGCTTAATGACTGAATAGAAAAGGTTTGGCTAAGAGCTAGGAATAAAAAAATACCGCTTGTTCTTCTATGGTTTTATTCCATTATGGTGGGGGATCCACACCAGGATAAAACCAGGTGTGGTATCCACACCAGGATAAAACTACTAGAGATTAAGTCATAATTTTTCCCCTATGCATTGTACTTCAAAGTGGGTTGTTGGTGGTGATGGTATGATTTACGCGATTATCTCCCAAGTGGAACTGGAGAGTGGGAGTACTTGGCACAGTCTTACCCCAGGAACAGAAGCTCACACTGCTCCTTGGTCATCTCTCCCCATCGCCACACCATATATCCACACTTACATTTAAAGTCAAGCCAAATTATGGTGTTCTTCCAAAATCTGGCTGCTAATACAACAGAAGAAAACTAACAAAATCCATGTGGATACTCATAATAGCTGGCAAAACATAGCCCTGAAAGGTTCAGAAGACTCAGTTAAGTCAGTTTGTAAAGGAGAAGAAAAAAAAAAAAAATCAGTCAGTTTTGTAGCCATCAAGTATACATTAAAATCATCAACCTTTCCAGACTCACTCATAGCAGATAGTTATGAAGTAAAAATAATCCCAAAATAAAGATGAAAGATGAGTAAATGTAAGCGCTAACCATGAAGGCAATACCTTTTTCTCAGCTCACACATATAAAAAAAAAGAAAAAGTAAATCCATATTGTCACAAATTCAATAAAGCTTCCTTTTTTTTTTTTTTTTTTTTCCAGTTCAGGGAAAACATACTGTAACTCTTTTAAGGGGCCTAAAGAAAAATCATTATATAGAGTATATGGTATGTCCCAGTACAAAGTCCAATTTTAACCAAAGCTCAAAGCGGTAGAAGCATAAGGAGAAGAAACAACTTCTGCTTTTCCCAAAGCAATGGCATGTACCTAAAGGAAGGCTGGTGCTGGACTTATATGTCCTTTCCTGCTATACGCCCTGCAGAGCTGCCATACTTTCCTACAACCTCCCCATCCCCATAATCAGCTTGTGCCCTAAAGAACACCCTGTGTCTAGAGATTGTACAAAGCTTGGGGAAAAAATACACTGGACTAATTCATCTCCAAATAGCCATTGATTAAGCATCTACACAAAACACTGACTGACTGAAAAGCAATTATCAATCACAGATTGGAACTCTTCCTTCCCTTGCTTTATTGGATTTAAGAAATACTATATCCTGTGATACTTTTTTGTGCACAGCTGCTATTGAAAAGACCAAYTGAAGGAGAACTGTTTTGACCTAAAAGTCACGGTGCCCACCAGTGGGATATCATGTAACAAACAAAACACGTATTATGGTATGGCTGTAGAAGAGCAGCTTACACTTAAAAAGCAACCCCGCAAGAATAGAAACTACTCAAAGGGTATCATGACAGCAGAACCACAATAGCATCAGAATTTTTTTATTGTCAAGATATTGCTTTGTAGAACTCAGTAAAGCTTGAACTGTGTTGCCGTACTTAAGCTTGCTATATTCCCAGCAAGATCCAAAGCAATTATCTTCAAGCAATGTATATTTGCCCATATAAGACATTTTACAATCTGGAGGACAACAGAAAAAAAAAAAATCAGAGAGAATACTGAGAAGACCAAGAAAAATCATTACTTTGGAGGACAGATAAGAAACACTGAAAGTCCTTAGGGGGATGTGCTTATTTCTGGTGTAACTCCAGAAATGTTACTATAGAACGTATTTTGCTTCATTAAGTGCAAAGGGTGACAACACTGTACGGATGTAGAGATATTTAGTCATCGTGTTCCAGTCTGTAAAATGAGACTCTAAACCTCAGCTCTGGTTTGGATGCCTTAATGATGGCACGTGCACACAGAGGACGGAGAAACTCCAGAGGCTACCATCAGAGAATGCAATTAGTTTCATTATCACTCAGCGAGCAATCAGAGGTAATAAGGGGCACAGAGGCTGTTTGGTGTATTCAGCACCAACTAGCCTGAGCGAGACACAATTTGGGGCAAGTTCTTTCAGTTCTGCTTGTTTAATTTGCCCTGCACAAAAGATGAATTCTTGAAATTGGAGAACGGCTGGAATCCTGCTTTTTGGCAGAGGCTTGAGTGACAAGGAAAGTGGCTGCTGAAGGTGACATTTCCTTGGAAACTGAATGAGTCTCACCCTCTAATAGCAGAGAAAAGCCATAGCACTCATGGTATGCTGCTTATTGTGCTTTCCCAATATCATGGAATATGAGATTGTATCAGCTCCCCAGAGATGACTCCAGGCATCTTATCGGCCTCAGCTTTCAACAGAGATGAAAACACATCCCAGTTCTGTGCAGTGTCCCATATCACCAAGTAACCTCAGCGTCTCTGAGTAGCTCAGTCTCTCCGCAACAGGAAATATGCTAAGAAGCCTTATCAACAGGAAAGAGGATCACAAGCTTTAAAGCATGATTAAACAGGATAACAATTCCTCAAAGATACTAGATTACATGAATATTCATCAGTGATTACTCCCAGTGTAAACTCAGAGTTCACATAAATTGTAGTGAAAAGAAGCCTAGCCAGTGGCTCTCTCCTTTTTCCTGAGATAGAAAATCAACCACCTACAAAAAGAAGACTGGAAGAGGAACAAGTGGGTAAAGAAAAGTTAGGAGAAAATAGAGGAAACCCTTGTAAGTTAAAAGTGAGATGCGCATG
Source organism: Apteryx rowi (assembly GCF_003343035.1). Lineage (NCBI taxonomy): Eukaryota > Metazoa > Chordata > Aves > Apterygiformes > Apterygidae > Apteryx > Apteryx rowi. The sequence goes on along the minus strand of NW_020449319.1, from coordinate 377,878 downwards.
GCAGTTTTGGCAGAACTACTAGGCATAACCCGTGGTCACACAGTGAGTTTTCAAAACTGAAGCAACCCACGACAATATAACAAGGTCATCAATTCACCAAAATAACCTTTTCTTTAACAGTCCTAGATGCTGTCCTAGATGCTTTCTTTATTACTATAGTCCCCCAAAAAAGACTATATCTCCTTCCGCATATCTGTTTGTACTTCCTGGATCTTTCACAGTTCATTAAGCATTAGTGCAATGCAAAATCTTATTTGCAGTTCTTTAATTGCCATGCAATCACAGTTTAGTTCTTAATCCTTCTAAGTACCAATTTTTTTTATTCTCTAAATATTCTGGGGCCCTAAAACAGAGGGGGAAAAAAGCAAGTGATTAATGACTCCCATGAGCTCACATTACTTAGGCATAATTTAAACCCAACACTGGAGTCATGAACCCCAGGCTTCTGTTCTTGGCTCCAGCAGTTGCTTGCTCTTCAACTTTAGACAAGCGAAAGCTACTGTTTTGCTTTCTCTGTCTTTGAAACAGATAGCTATTTCTTTTATCCCTTTCTTTTAATCCTGGAGTTTTAAGAAGACTATTCATTCAGGGTGAAACTTTACTACAATTACTTATGCCATACTTTGAGTCCCAGAGCAGTCAACAAACTGCCAGTGAGGAAATCTGGTTTTGATCTAGAATTAGAAGGTGTACCGGAAGGGGCCTCTGGGCCACAGCAGGTGCATGGATGCACTTGTTGACCCACATTTAACATTTCAGAGTCATGAGTTGGTGTAAACAGATTTTTAGCATAGACTTGGAGGTCAGACAAGAAAGTGGAGGCAGTCACTGAGTTAATCCTATTGAATAGGTTGTTTAGGCTGCAAAGAACATTCATCATCCTAGTTACTTTTTATATTTTACTGTTCAGTGCTTGGATTTTGTCCCGCAGATAGATTTTCAGTATAATATTCTTTTGGCCTCATATACACAACTTTATATTTGCTGATACATTTTAAGAAATGGCATCAAATTGCACAGATAGATTCAAGGGAAAAGGGCACAACAGTTCCGACTTGTAAATTTTTATGTTCTAATGGTCAGAAGAAATGAATTGCCTCCAATCAAATTTGAAGTGCAACCCTCTAAGCTGTTGTTATTGCTGATATTGTGGATTTTACATTGACAAAGTACTATGTAGGTACAGATCTACTCAGAGACAAAGAGAACTCAAGTAGAAATTAAAATCTATATAGGAATGAATATTGTAAGGACAACATAACTTGTTTATATTGCTCCATTGAGGTACACTGGAAAATTCTTGCAATAAACTTATTGTAGCTGATGTCAATAAGCTGTGAGTGTATTGAGACTACTACATGTGTAGTTTTCTGCTTAGAAATAAAACTAGTTCAGGTTTGTAGTAAGCATACATTTGTAATACATACACTGACTGATTTTATTCACCTCTCCAAATACAAATGTACTGCATGATTTTATGCTTGCCATAACGCTGTTGGAAAGTGAGGGCAGAGAGGCTGATACTACATAATTACATCAAAATATCTTTTTATTGCATCACAGTATTTGTTCATGACTCTGTGTCACTGCTGCTCAGAGTTATCAAACAGAGATGTTACACGGTGATAGGTAAAACTGCAAAGCAATGCCAGGCCATCGTTATTATTGCCTCAACATTTCTCTAACTTAATTGCATTCAGTGTTGCCACTATTTCTTCTTAGCAGATGACAGGAAGGAGCAATAGTGTTTCTCCATCCCTCTCCTGACTGCAGGAGGGAGTCTCTTCAGAAGATCTGCTCTACTTCCTAATCATTCCCCTTAACAATTGCAATTTATCACAGAGGCATAAATTTGCCGGCACCGCAGGGGGCGTGATGCAGTGCATGTGTTCACTCTTCCTGAAATCAGATGCAAGCAAATCCATGCAGTCTGAGAAAGCTAGAGCTGAGAGTGTGAAACTCCTCCATATGGCATGAGAGTCTCAGGTAAGCCAGAGATATTACTGAATTCTGTACAACAACTATGTGCAAACATAAATGCTTCAACAACCTTGGGCATGTCCATTTGAGCATGGCAAAATCACTCTAGAGAAAAGCCAAGGTAGATTCACCGTGAGGAAGAGGATGGGAAGTCAGAAGCTGCCCTCCCACTCCATTAGGTCTGTCCCCTCTTTTCCCCCACATCAAAGCTGAACTCGCCCATGAGAGACAGTGATAAATTCAAAGGAGCGACAGTAATTTGCCACAGTGGGTCAAGCTTTGCTTTCATTTAAACTCATGGTACTTCAATAACTTCGATGAGCTTCCAAGGGCTTAACTGAGAGCAAAATTGCARCAAGTATGTGTCTTACTAATGGTCTCATTACATCCCTACTTTCTGCACTTTTGTGAGAGCAGTACACTATTATCTCTATGTGAATAACAGCACCAATCAGGAATAGTTTGCAGTGTCAGTAAGTGCATACAAAATGAATATGGACCTTTCATCTCTACCAGATCCTACAGCTTAAGTATAAAATCAGGAGGTCTAAGAAGCTTATGAACTTAATGCTGACATAGCCTTATGAATATCTGCCTTATGAAGAGTGTTATTTAGACCAAAAAGCACTACAGAAAATAGTTTCAGAACAAGGTGTTGCATTCTGGACTCCCAACGGCTCCTATTGCTAAAGACAGCTAATGAAGGTAAAAAGCACAAGAAAGAGGTAATTATAAGATGATTTTCGAATCAAGAATGCTTTAAAAGGAGGTCTGCCCCAAACACAAAATTCAGCAGCAGCAGCTTCTAGCAACCAGATTTTTAGTTCAATGACTTAAAAAGCTGCCCTTGCAAAACCCCTCAGAGCGATTCAATCACAAGCAAGCAGCCTAATGGCATTAACTAAAGAAACTGGAAAAATTGTTACTATCAGACTTCTCTGATACTGAAAGAACAAAGAACTAACTGAACAGACCCAAAGGGGCTTTGACTTCCCCTGATATCGCTTCTACTGTAATTAAAGATCACCAGATCCTGCCAAGATGGAACACCTGCACCTTGCACTCTATTGAAGAAAACGCCAAATATAAACTGCATTTTTTTCTCCCAAAATGGTATGATCTCAGAACTCAGTGATGAACACAACATATAAATAACCAACCAGTCCCAAATGCTATGACCACAGAAATAGAGAACAAGACCAAAACATACACTGTCATGCCCCTCTCCTCCCCATCAAAACATTGCAGGTATGAATGGTTTGGAACAACGTGATGACCTATAAACAGTATCAGATGAGGATGCATGAAGAAGCGACTAATTGGAGTACAAATACTTACATTAAGAAGACATCACAATGAGACTGCACAAGAGGAACACCAGTATCCTGATCAAGAGATATAATGGGAGACAATAAGCAGGAATATGTCAATAGAGGGCAGAATTAGAGGATCACTGCAAGAGAGAATGCAAAGAGTTTTTTTTTCACTCTCAGTATTTACAAAAACTCACCAAAATGCATCAACACGCCAAGCTGTGATATCACCAAGGCAGTAGTTTGCAAAATATTGATGAGACATGAAGGCATCAAAATTCCAGATCATCGAAATAAACTATTTCAGAAACTGAACAGCAGTCAACACTCAGCAGTCTGCACTACAAATTAAATGACGCACTTCTTTAGGCTGGAAACAGAATCAGGTAGGATCACCCTCTCTTACAATAGGTTTTCTTTCAACTGTTCTGCTACAATGGGAATGGAAAAAGTAACATGATGACACAGGTGTGGATGCAGGTGATGCTAATATATAGAAAAGGGAGGGAAGAGATACACAGCTGTTACACAGTCTACAGTCTATAGAAATGTGGGAAAGAGTAATATTACATCAGTCTGAATTTAAGTCCTAAGGGTTAAAAACAAGTTCTACAATAACAACTGAATACTTTGTCATGATAAGTTTCAGAGCAGTGTCTGGCAAGGTTGATTGACACATGATGAAAAATGCCATTAGCGCTCACTCAGGAAGCTCTGCTCACTAATACTGATAAACCTGATATGATCAAGGCATCTTCAAGAAAAACACTCAAAATCCAAACCTGTGTGATCTTTAGGCTGAACTGTAGTTGACAAAAGCTCTGATCATACTTTAGCAGAATAAAATACTAAAGATGGTTACAATTTATTAAACATAGCACTATCAGCAATTGCAGCATGTATTCATAAAATGGAAAACACAGACTTTCAGACATGCCAGTCAAAAAGACATGCTAAAATGCAGGTCTTCCTGCTTCAAAGATGGATGGAGCAAAAATATATTGATTTATTAAAAGTTATCCCAGAACCTATGGGGATGACATTTTTAATGGTTGTTGCAATGACATTGTCTATATCCTGCTACATAAACATATATAAGGCTGACACTGATGCTCTGGCCCGGGAAACCATGCGAGCTATTATTAACACTAAATTAAAGCCCAGTCTGTTGTTTTGTTCTTTCCAAAGAGAGCAGGTGAAAAACAAGACAAAACAGAAAATGACAAAGGCTTAYGGTAAGGATTTCATTGCATCTTTCTATTCCACTTAATCACTGGCAATTTTGCCACATTTCCTTAAGTGCAGGTGTAAAATCAAATTTAGCTTGAAATTACTAGGTAGCCAGCACTAGTGATTTCATTGAGCATGAGTCATAGTATGCCTTGAGCAGGTTATTATTCTTGTATTAAAAAAAAGAATCAGCAGTCTTAATTCTTTGTTGTCTTACATCTGCCGTAATTATTTATACCAGGGTAGAGTGAGGACCAAGTGGTTTTACATCCAGCATCAATGTTTTTCAACCATTCGCTGCAAGGTAAACATCAGGGCAACAGAGTTAGGTCCAATGACTTCACAGCTGCAGAAGCCAAACGATTTGGCTTTTGCCAGAAATAGCAGACACTTCACCTGCTGGTATCTAAGTCCCTGCAGCCCCACTCTGTTTGCTCGGCAGTGCAGGACTCATTGCTCTGCTGGAGGACCTCTCCACCTCCTGCCGCTACAGCAGTGACAGGGGTCACTCAACAAGTCAGTGCTGGCAGCTCCCACGCTATGTTACTCTGTAAAGGCCTGGAAGGGGGTCTGAAAGCCAAAAGGTGTTGGACATGTTGCTGCCGTTCCCCAGCCCTTGCCTGCTGGAAGCCCAAAGCCAGGAGGCCCTGGAAGCAGAGAGGAGTCAAGGAGGCAGCCTGTCCCCCATGCATGTGTTTTGCGCACCGTCCACCAGCTCTCTGCTCCCTGAGGCTAGAGAGGGAACAATACGCGCCTACAAATTTAAGCTCAAATAAAGAGATTAAAGACCTGTTTGTGTGCTTGCTGTAATAACTAAGATTAAGACTCTGACTAGTTCAGAGCTCAGATGTAATACCAACAGGTGTTACATTTTATTTCATCATTCCACTTATCATCTCACATGCATCCAGGATCTGAGCTTCCTTGTGAAGTCCTGACATCATACCACAGCCATTTAGCCATAGCCTCTGCCTTACCGTGGAGAGAAAGGTAGTCTGAAATGCATGTCTCAGATGTGGTTGGTCTGGCTGGATCACTGGCTTTGGGATAAGGAGGGAATTTCTCTCTCCAGGCAAGGCTGACAAAGTGTCTCATGAGTTGTTTTTTTGTTTAATGTTTGCACCCACCAGCAGCCCCTTTGAGGCCTGATATTAAATTAAGGAGAAGCAGGAACAGAAATGAAAAGCTGTCGAGTCTGCAGACAATGTCCAGCACATAAGACTGAAAGGAGCCAACTCCTACGAGTCCAYGTGCAGCCAGGAGACAACTAGCAGAACCTATGGGGAGGGGGAAAAAGAGAAATATGAAACCTTCACAGGCAGCAAAACTGCATGGGCACCCTCATCCTGTTCATGGGGCAGGGTAGGAAACTGAGAAGCAGGCTCAAACAAATTGCCAGATAACTGGAGACAGCGCACCACCACATTAAAGGTAAAAGGTAATAAATTTGCAAAATTCCATTTTAAAAATCTAACTCTGTGTCTGAGCTTCATTTCCTGCATCTCATCATGAAAAAAATTATCTGAGTAAACTGTCATACCTAAGTTGAAGCTCTTGGAGTCATAACAGTGGACACGATTTGGGGCTCTGACTTATAGTACAGACTTCCCTCCCCAGCTGATACTACAGTAGCTATATCTGCTGTGCTGCACTTGCTAGTTCCCCATACACTAAGCACTACCCTTAAGCAATACTACACTATTAAAGATTGTATTCCACCATCTCTACTGTCATCTCCAGGCTGCCAAGCAACCCATCTCTGGCAATAAACTCATATTCCTTCAACCWGTCTCTGTCTGTGTTTATGAAAGCCATTCATTTCAGCTATTTACCTTCCCTTATTTTATAAACAGTGTTAAAATCCTGGCAAAAGGGTAATCTGGTTAGAGCCCAAGAGAAAAAGAAACAGCACAAAATACCAAGAAAGGGGAAGAAAGGAAAGCAATGTATAYTTGCAAATAGAGCACTAACAGTCCTAATGACTGATGATGCAAAATGCTGGAGTCAGGCAGCTTCCCCTTCTAACTCAGTATGTAGGGCCAATGTTATCGACTTGTGATCACATCGGACAATTGAGGGTATTAGCCAGCTGGTTAGCTGTTCAGACTTCTCTATACTAATTCCACAAACTTCACAAGCTTCTTTACAGTTTATCCAGCCAAAAGGAATTGCTTAATTTTTTCTAAATTAGAGAAAAAAAAGACTATTACAGGAGCTAGATTTTGCTATTTGATAGCTGTGAGTGTGAAGGCATGGCCATCTGGTAATCCTAGTGTGAAAAGCAATTCCGATCCTTCTCTCTCTTCTCCAAGGCTCAGACATGCCCTACCAGTCAGCGAAGGCTCTCCAGATACGCACTGCTCAGTAACGCATTCACAGTTCAGACAACAGCAAGCCCCAAATCCTGGCTTAGAGGTAAGTAGGCACCGTTGGTTCAAGATGCTTTGTTCTGGCTGTCAAACAGAGAAAAACCCTTTAGCTGACAGACAATTGTTCATATGCTGGGAGGAAAGGATCCAAAGCAGATCTTGTTGTTGTTGTTGTTGTTGTTGTTGTTGTTGTTGTTGTTACGATTGTTCTAGGATGGAAAAATTCCAGATAATTATCCTTTTTTTTTAACTTTATGAGCATAAAAATCCCCAGAAAGTTTTTCAGCTTCTTGTAAAGATCTGGAGTACAGGCTTTTCATGTGAAAAGGCACGTATTCCTGCCACCTTGCTTGTGGCTTTACTTTTGAAGAGGCCAATGCACACAAGTTACCCCATCTGAAGTGCAGAGTAATTTGTTCACCTCTTTTTCATTGACTAGCAACATCTGCCTTCATCCCTTCCGGATAAATCCCCAGAGTGTTCCGCAATCTGTTAGTCTCACATGATCTATTTATACACCCTGTCACCTCAAGGCTTGTGGTTGCTTCTGAACATGACTCCTTGATCATCATGGCTAGCRTCCTGGCTGATAGTGCTCCAAGCCTGGAGAAAGCCAGCTTGTCAACCAGAGAGATCCGTAGGCAGGACTTCTCCAAAGTTAAAACCCACCTCCAGAGTCACTGTGGATGCTGCCCCTTTGTGCTACGTGGTGCAGCACATGAGCCCAAGATTAGACAACACTAACAAAGACAGGACAAATTTAGCTAGACCGTCTAATCTGTGACCTTTGGGGACAGCAGTGTTAATAAGGAAATGCCTGTAACCACACTTGTGTAACCTCASCAATGAATGGCTTGAATTAACACACCGTTACTGGGGAGGAAAGTAGCTTCCTTTGCATGAAAGGGAGCTGGAAATGCTGAACTATATCCCTCCTTTTCCTATTGTTTCTTGGAGGGGTAGGTGCAAAGGGAAACACAGCAAAGCAGAAAAGCTCTCCCAGGGTTTTGATTTACGACATTTGAGTTACTGAAGGCAAATCACTGGCAAGGTTTTATCCTGTGGCACAAGCCTCAATGTAGGTGGAAGCAAGGAGTAATCTGGCACAAACAAAGTGTGAAGGGTGGGAGTACGCTGTGGATGCCCAGTTGAAGACTTCAAGGACAGAAAAATACCCTTTCAGCTAATCCGCTTTCTGAAATCCATGCTGTGGACCCAGCAGCAAAATCTGACTTTTATAATGCATAAAAAAAAATTAAGAGTTAATGCCTTCTATAAAAATTCTTTGTACACAGGATCAGTACAACTGGGTGATGCCATTTATAAGGAAGATATCACTTCACTTAGTTTGCTTTATTTAACTTAACTGATGTTGTCTTTGTGGAAGGAAAACAACTAAGCTATTTTTACCATGAAGATGATATCTGGTAATGATAATTTCAATTATATGTGTGAGGATGGGGTTTCAAAGGTGATGACAAAAATCCAAGCTCTGGAATATAGTCTTCTCTACTTTTCCTTAAAACAAGCAATGTCTTGCCACCCACAGCTACTATCCTACAATCACACAGAAAATGAAATTTTATTTCTGGGCTGCTTTGCTCTGCAAAAAGAAAGGAAAACCCCCCACTGGCTCCGATGCATAAGCAGGTTGCCATCTGTCCCAACCCCACTGCACAAAGTCTGGGGTTTCTTCTCAAGTGACTCCCAGATTGCGGCAGCTCACAGCCAGAAAATGCAAACTGAAATTCATTTTCCTTAAACTTTTGAGYAGAAAGTGTAGCAGTGTAGGAACCACTTCAGGAAGAGCTCAAGAGGGGCAGGGTACCCTGGGGCAGTGCTGGTTGAGAAGTCCCGCAGTGTACAGCACCTTCAGAGACAACCCATGGAGCGGTCAGTCCAGCTGGTAGACAGTACCACCTCCACTTTTCTTCTAGGAGCTTGTTGCTATGTCTTTATTTATTTCCTCAGTACGCTAMAGCACTCATCTCCAAAGCCTGGCAGGTCCCAAATGAAAGTAGTTGTATTTCTATTCAAGAAGAAATTACCCTCATGGTTTAGTACACATGCAGTTCTTATATGTAGACTCCAATTAAAATGACAACCACTACAAAGTTCAAACATCTTCTGCCTTTTCCTACTGAAAAGTTTGCTCATACATCTTTATCTGTCCATTTTCATTCACWTGCATTTGCTCTTAGGTTTGTATTTTAATGAATTACTGTGACATTCTGGTTCTGAAGCCAAGTCCAGGTTACCGAAATATATTATTGTATTCATGTATATCTTAATGTATGCAGATTCATGGAAGAATCCTAATATCTTATAATGACCATATGGGCCATATTAATGACAAGTCAATCAAGAGTTGCAATACTTTACATACTTAAAGTGTTGATTCTTATTAAAGCTAGAGTGACTTGAGCTGAAAGATCAAGGTGATTCGAGAGTATGTTTATTTGTTTGTTTTTTCTAGGAAGTTAAGGATTTAAAAGTACCACAACATAGTAGTAATATGGCAATATTAATAAAATAAGAACTTTGACAATAATAGTAACAGTTGTAGTAGCAGTAAGTACCAAGTCTCTCAAGTGTCAATATCTCATCTGCATCCACAGCATGAAGGGCAAAAAAAATACTAAACCTCAGTCAGGAATTTAACTGCCAGTTATTCCATTTCACAAGCTTGTTTAGGAGGACATAGTGCCTGAAAAAATATTAGTTATCTGGAAAGAAGTTAGTCTGCAGAAAGGTACCATCTCCTGTTCCTTTTTTTGAAGGATGTAACATGTTAAATCACTAGCAAACAAAAAGAAGCAGGGATAACCATCTATCTCTTGAAAGAGCCACAGAAAATTATTTGTACAAAGAGAACTCACGTTTTTTCATCAGCTTGTCCTAAAAAACAAAGTACATTTCAGATTTCATCCACAGTACCAGCAGAGCAGCACAGGCAGAAGAAAAAAGTTATATATCCTGTAACTCCTCTTCCCCAGAGATATTGTTGTACAATACTCTTATTCAGCCACTATTTATGAGTTTCCTTTTTGCCACCCAGTACTGATGTAGACTGATGTTGTTTCCACAAGAACATAAATAAACAAATAAAGAAGAAGTGAACAGCAGCTGCAGGCACCAACACAGCATTGCACCGAAGTGTGGTGCCTAAATCCAGTTTAAGCGCCTTAACTGTGGGAGTTAACAGATTCCCCGTATTGATAGGCAAAGGGTGGGAATCTTGAGGCCATCGATCTTGATTCAGGGAGGGAAGGATTTTGTTTACACTGTGAGACTGATGAGAAGCCTAATTAACTCAACCCACCTTTAGACACTTAATTGAGAAGTCCAGGGTAAAAACACTGCTGTTATCCAGTCACCGGTATAGTGTAAACTGTCTGAGTCTCACTTCCAGAAGGTGCCTGTGGCAGCTAAGGCCCCAACTTAGGCTTCTCGGTTTACTTGAAGGTGACTGGAAGAATCCAGGCAAGTGTAAACCCCTCCTGAATTATGCATTGGAAACATTTTACCAAGTTTTCAGATAGAATCAGAAATTTAGTTTAGAATTCTATATTTGTACAGAAAGTGTAGTTAGGGTGTGATGAGCTGATAATGTGATGGAAATAACATTCTTCTTAAATAAATTTGCTCCTACCAGTATCTTACTGACCGAGTTGATGGATATGAATTGTTTCCATTTCTAGCATTGCTGAATCTGCCCAGGCTGGGATAGCGAGCTGCCTTTTGTCATCAAAAAAATGAAAATTTGAGTTCCAGCCTGTCAAAATCTTTCAAAGGTAATGCAGAAGCTATTGACAATTCAAACTGTATTTCAGAATTCAACTTAAGTTTTCAGAATCAAAAGTTAGTGTACCTTAAATTGTAAACTGAAAAAAAAAGAAGGGGGGGGGAAAAGATTAAAGTTGATGACACTAATTACACCCCTCTGAGCACCATTTTAGGCTGGATAGTAAGATTTTGACGAACTTGGGAAGGGAAAGTAAAATCTTAGTTAATTCTTTTGTTTGCTTGCTTCTTAAATCCAAATGTAAAAGTTTGAAATAAGCCTAGGAGAAATAAGTAAAAAAATAAATAAATGAACAACAGACAGTTAAGAGAGTAAGCTACAGATTGAACCAGCTTTAAAAAATACAGACAACTCTGTGCATTACTGCTTAATAGTCCTGAACACTGTAATCACAGACATTTGAATGCATGTGCAAACTTCTCACTTCAAACAGCAGCATTACATGTAAAAGTACTCTTTCTTTCAGGGTCCCAAAATCTTTGGATGGTACTCCTTAGCCAAAAGGCATTCTTTCCTCTTCTTTACACTCTGTTATAAAGCAAATCAAATGTGGAAAGGGGTTTGAAAGACAACCAAACTTAATTGCCTATCTGTTGCAAGATCTGAGTCATTGCAGCAATTAGTTAAAGGGAGTTGTCTTTCAGCCTAGCCTACAGCTACTAATTTAAACAATAGACTATTTAAAATGTTGCTTACCTTATAAATGTAGAGTAATTACTTATTCTAAAGAAGATTCAATCTGACATAAATACTAGGTATATAAGTGAAATCTTGTGTACATCTTGCTATTAATAGTCATCATTCTTAATTCTGCAACGTGCARTTGATGGTTATCACCATCGATTTACTTATCTAGCTAAAACATCTTGTATGAATTCTGATGGAAACCTTTATAAGTTTCACAACATAATACTAACAAAAAAGTGAAGCAAAGTGCTGGGTTTATTTTTAGAAAGGATGAAGCTATTGTCTTCAAAAGATAGAAAAAAATATTCTAAAAAGTGACTGTATAAAATGGTACTGTGGGATATTACCACATTATTTAGTTGCCTCCAGACCAAACACACTCCATTTGCAAACATAAAAATGTACTTTTGATGTGCCTCGGTCCCTAGCTCAGGCAGGCCTATGAGACCCAAGCTGACTTTTTTCCTTCTCAGATTAATAAATGTTCTGCTCGCCGTTTCAGGTCTTCGGTGCAACCCCTGAGCAAACTCAGAAACTTCAAATTACACCTCTGTGACACCTCCAAGACCCCTGCTGTCTTCAGCGGGAACTTACCATAGGAAACAATTTTGTTGACAGTGCATAAAATGGGACAGAGGTCTTTGCTCACTCTCATTTAGCTATGTTGGCTCAGCAGATCTAACAGGGGCAAAAGCAGTGAAAAATGGATTTTCATCACTGAAGTGAGCAGCTATGACTCAGAATACATCAAAGTAACAGCTTTCTTGAGATAGAAGGTAGCATTCTTACTGAGTCAACTTTACTTGTAAATCCTCACCGTTCCTGTTTTCTGGATTAGGAATGTGATCTCACACACACACTGCATAACAAGTAGGCATGTTGTCACGAATAAAGCTTGAAATCGCAGATATTTGAACCAGAAAGAACTTGAACAAATCCCTTCTGCTGAGAAGACAGAGTCAGTTTTGAATACGGCATATAGCTGCCTTCATTTCTCTTCTGTTTGTATTATGGTCGCATGTGAAATTAATTCTGGTAACCCAAGGATGAAGCAGCATGTATCTCTAACTGATGGTGTAGTAAGTCACAATCCAAATAGGGAAAAAACAGAAAGTGTGTTACAATAGCATTCATGGCTTAAATCAGCAGTTGGTTCTATCTAATAGAGCAGGCAAAACCATATGAAATAAAATTAATGAAAACTACTACAAGTTACGTATTACAAGGATTTTTGGAAATACATTCTATGGTACAGGCTAGGTACTGAAACCTAGGAGAAGCAGATTTCATTTATATTTGTGTCTTCCTGGTCCAAGCTGCTCAAAGAGCTTGAAAAGGCCTGGTGTAACTAACAGCCCTTGAGTTTGCAGTATCCAGCAGCTACCCAGTACTATTGAAAACTTTTGCAGTGCTGCGGGTTGTTTTCCCACAGAGTTTACAGTTGTCTTCTATGGAGGCTTTTGCAAGCGAATATTCTTACAGCCGGAAAAAACGCCTTGAGGGGTCTATAACATCTGTGACATTTTTAAGTGCTGTAAAGTAGATACAGAAAGGACAAGGATTTCACCCAAGTAGTCACTAAAAAATGTTTTAATCCTACATTAACTTATTGTTAATGTTTGTAGAGCATTTCTTTCCTTACCTGTAGGAACAGTACGTTTTGAAATCTCGGTGAAGACCTTATTTTAATTTCATGGACATTTCTTCATAAAACTATAATGATCTAGGAGTCAATCTTGAGGAAGAAATGGAATCTTCCTTCCGATTAAATAAACGCCAAGTTCTTATTGCTAGAGGTTCCCAACCCGATTTCTACTGGAGCTCACCTACTGAATGGATTAGCACAGATGGATTTTTATCTCGCTCCAGAGACCTATTATCAATGTTTTCTAGAGTAATTTATTCTTCCCTGTAACAGTTTAGGTTTTGCATTCCATCCATGTTTTTTCTTCTTCCAGACAAATAATGAGCATTTTCTAATACTGCCATTTCTTGCAATGAGTACATTAACGCATTTTCATGGTCCCTGTCCCAACCATCTGCATGGCTAAACACTGCCTCCAAATAAAACTCTTCAACTGAAAAGGTTCACAGCTGTTGTCTGTATTCACCACTTGAGTTACATTTTTCCATAGCACATTTTTTTCTGGTTAGCTACCATTTGAAAGGTGTTTTCACTGATAAAAGGTGATAGAAGTTGTCTTGGGATTAGATCACTACAGGAAAAAAAGAAATAATTATTGCTGGGCTATGTAAGGATACAGACCTTGCTGACAGAACAAGGTTCAGGAAAAGTAATAGAAGACCCACAAGCACATGTAATGTGCTTGTATGCAAAATTTCTATTTATTCTAACTCTCAGCACTGTTTGACTGATTGTGATGTTCTTTTCTGCTGATAGAAATGTTATATTAATTACAGCTGTCACTATCTATATTTATTTAAGAACAAAGGTAATCTGTTTGATGACTTTAAGGATCTGTATAGTCTTAGTTCTCTTCTTTGGAGAGACATTTTGTGGGTGTAGAAAATTAAGGCAAAGTAACCCTAGTGATTTCATAAAAAAGTAACAAATGAGTTGAACAGTCAAAACATATATTGTGGCTCCCAGTCCAATGATTTGCCCACCGTCCCATAATACGTAATGTATGTGTGGATGAGTGTGCATGGCCAATGCTACACACAAGAATTTCAAAAGTTTTTACTGTCATTCAACAGTTTGGAAGATTTGGCATTTCTGACATCTTACTGTATATTGGGGAAGGTGAGAGAAGATACGTTTAACTAGTTTCAATTTCTTACCTGAAATGCAAAACCATTTAATCCTCAAACCTGCTGGTATTTCTATGGAGCGTATTTTTGCACTTTTGTCTTCTAATTTTTTTTTAATTTTCTGTTTCTATTGTGCATGTTCTCAGCCATGTTTAAATAAATGTTTTGAAAGGGGYTTCTTTAGCCTTAAGTCCTTACATGGGACTCTATGGTGAAAGAAAGTGTTTCCCCCCCCCCCTCCAAATTCTTAAGTTTTTTGATGTAGACTTTTCATCTCAATCTCACATTTTTGTGTATTTATTTTACGGCATTCTAAGATGTGGCATGAAATCTAAACCAGTGATTAAACCACTACTGGAGAGAGCAACCCAGAAAAATCAACCACTGTAACAAACAAGGATCAAAAGAAATAAATGATGCAGAGTTACAAAGCTGGTGAGCTTTGGGTAGACAAAATTACCAACGATGCACTGACCAAGGAGTTCTCCCTGTGAGCTCTAGGCAGTCAAAAAGTACTTTGACAGATATCTTTAGGGCAAGAGTTCTCTGTTCAAGGTTTTTAAACTGAGCTCCTCCATTGCCAGATGAGTACTCCAGACTGAAAGGACGGACAAATCAAGCCTTGGGAAAGTGGGAAAACACAAGGTCACTCAAGTAACCCAAGCTCAACTACCAAGCCAAAGACTTTCCCTACAGCTATGTGTGAGAGCAGTGCAGTCACCTGAAACCCCAGCAAGAAGCTGTGACGTGTGGAGATAAAGTTAGAAACYGAGATCTAAAAATTAAGCTCTCAGGGTGAAAATTCAGAGTAATTCTTGAACCAACAAGAACCTTCATTTAATCATCTGCCCTTCAGGTCATCATCCCAACTTTAAAAATGAAAGTAAGAGGAAAATTTTAAAGGGTAAGGGAAGATGCTCTATAGTTCTGTAGCTCTCAGCACATTTTCTCCATGTCTTCCTTATATGTAGGTTTCCAAAATCTCTCCTGATAGAGAGCCAGGTGTGTAAAAGTATGCTAAACTCACATGCAAAGTACTGGTCTACCTTCAGGCCACATCTGACTCAATCCCAGAAGATAACATTGCTTGAAAATGCCTGAGAAAACAAGTGTTGAACAGTCCTGGGCAGAATTTGACTGTCAGCTACAGTTAGGAAACAGAGAGAAAGTGATTTCTAAACAGCATCTCTCAGGTTGTGACTGTTTGAATGTTCCTTACATGTAGGACTGTTTTCCCCAAGACAAATCCCACCCTTTTTCCAGCTAGAAGCATACATTGTCTGGGCTGTATTTATTTTTATGTACTTGCAGGTAATTCTTCAGAGGCACGCAGTTAATAAAATCTAACTTTTGATTAGTCCGCACGTATTGTGAAGTAATGTACACTGCCACTTACATTTTATTCATGCTCTTGTATATTCCTATTGATGCAATGTTTGCCTTACACTGTTGGGACTGTATTTTCAACCAATCTGGGTTGTGGTAGATAAGCAAATCTCAGCAGCACTCTGCCAGACTCTTAAACAGGAGGAACAGAAAGATAAACTTAAGCCAAATATACTGGAGGTTAAAAATTCCCTTAGAGAAATGGCAGCCAGAAGAGATTCTGTTCCTTGTGCCCAAAGCTTAATTTCATAAGGCTTTTTTTGAAGGACTAATTTTCAGCAATCTTATAGTATTTTTTTATTACTATTATAACACAAAACACAGAACTGTCATGAATCATCTTATTCATTGACTTGTCTCTGGCAAAGAATAGTACCAGCTGCTTCAGAAGAAGGAAAATAAACCTGAAGATCAGTGGAATAACTTATCCATATGGGAAAACTTCCATCAATGCTTATTTTGTACTTTGGAGCATGGACCCCACACTTTGAAATCATGTCATTTTTCCAATTCTTTTCTCTTTTTTAAGTCTTTCTAAACCCTTGGTATCTGTGGTATTTTGTCCCTGAGTTCCACTGATGCACTATTCCTTTCAAAAACATCTCCCTTCATCCAGCTTAGGAGTGTTGCCTTTCAGTCTCACTGAATGTCCCTTTGGAGGAAAGGGGAGGAAAACTTGAAGAGAGGAAGGAGATTTACTTTTTTTATACTATTTATCACTTTGCGCACCTCCAGCATGGCCTCTTAATTCATCTATTCTCTAAACAAACAGCCTCAGTCTTTAAAATTTCTCATCCTGAAAGCCTCTCTTTGCCTCTGCTCACGAGTGACCTTCAGATAAACAAAAGCTGATGTGTTTTCAGATACCTACAATAGGTTTGTTCTTGCTCTAGGCTGATAACATTTCAGATCCAACAAGTAATTACAGAAAGGGAAAAACACTTCCTCTGCTTATTTTTTACTTTCACCAAGAATTGGTATTACCTGGTAAAGAAAGTGAAGAGAACAAATAATTCCTTCCCCCCCCCCCAGAAGAAATGGTGAAGGGATTAAAATGAGTGAAATAATAAAGACTTCCCTGATGGACAGCAAGAAGCAGTCAACAAAGCACCTCAGTTATTTGAGGAAAAATTTGCTGAACATGAGGAAATTCAATGAAAAACATAGGACACTGGTTTGAACCCTTGGAGGATGGACTGAGGGTTCATCGCAGGGACCTGGTGCGCGGTAGTCAGCTTTTGAGAGCCACAGAAAAGAAAATAAGGAATAAAACCTTGGAAGAAGTTCTGGAAGATTTGAAAAATGAAGGCTAGCTTTTTTTTTTTTTTTTTTTTGAGCTATGTCCCAAGGTATCCACTGAAAGATATGTACTGTAAGAGCAACGAGCAGTATTTCAATGAGAAAAAATATCGCTGGAGGTATCAGAGAGGAAGCAACTGTTTTGAAAATTAGGCCTTCGTAGATAAGGTTGATGCAAGGCAAGGAACAAGAATCAAATGTCAATAGCGAAGAGATTGTACCAGTGTGAAGAAGAGACAAGAGTCATGGCAGATGCAATTCAGGCATAATAAAACTGAAACAAATAAGACCAGAATAAACTAGGGAAACCCAGAAATGACTCATTACTTTTTACAGTCAGCAAGGAGAGACAAGAGATACTGCTGATTATTTTTATGCCTTTTTTGTATTATTTTTAAGATACGGCCTAAGCTTCAATTCTGTGCTGGTTCTGTGCAGTCGGTTGTAAGACTGATGCCTAGGGGCATTGTTATTTGAGGGTTAAGAAGTCTCTGTAATCATTTATTTGGAAATCTTATTACAGTTACTTTCTCTTTTTTTTTTTTTTCTCTCCTCCTAAAACAGGTTGGTTAAATAAAACATCACCTTAACCATTGTAATGCTGAGGGCCTTCCACTTGCACCTCTGCAGCCTTTCACCCCTRTCGTTGCAGTCAGCCTTTCCCATTGTAACCTCCCATCTCTGCATCCCTGGCTGCTGTGGCAGCACCTCTGACCCTCCTTTTCCACACTGCTCTTTCCCTCATCRCCTGGCACCGATGCATTCAGAAAACTTTGTTATGTTTGTTAGGTTGGGTTTTGTAGGAAGTTACTGCCATTAATATTTGAACTGCCTTTCCTTCCTCCCCTATCTTTTTCCACTCATTGCACCCTAGATTTTAGTTTATAACCCTATTGTAGGGATCAGACAGAACTTAGTAGATAACATCAGTAAAAGTAGTCATTTAAACAGGCACTAAGTATTCACCAATAAGATACATGCACAAGGCTTAACAGCCTCTGACTGATCAAAGAGTCTCCAATCAGCCCTATCGGCAAACTAGGCAAGAGCAACCACTGGCAGGGGGAGGATTGAGAAGGTCCTGAGAAAAATAGAAAGTTACTTTGGAAAAGATATTCCAAGCTATGCCTGACCCCTTGGAGAAGACACCTAGAAGGGAATGCTCATAGAGGGAGAGCCCCACTCCTTCTTTTCCTGGCTGGCCTTGGGGAAAATTTTCCCATTCCCTTTTCTCTCCCCTTCATTTTTTTCCCTTTTCCCCRAAGATAGCTTTTACCATTASAGTCAATGTATGCCATCAGCTACAGACCCCACAAATAAATCTTTGTGCATGAAAGCCTGTCTCATCACCCTTTGTGCAACAGCATCCTGATGGGGGCAATGCATCTATTCATGATTTATTAGACTGTCAAGAAAACTTTCAGCCATTTTGCTATATTAAATGCATAAATTTCCCTAAAAACAAAAGACAGAAAACTTTTCTCCCTTTGCTTAATACTGCTAAAAACAAATACATAGCAACAAACCACAGGTTACAATTAAATTATCATTCTTCTCTAGGTTGAAAAGTATTGCATTTTTTGTGTGAAAGAGAGTAAAATAAATATTCACTTGGCTGTCAAAACTTGTGTGTAATTTGATCTGTTTAGAAGATCATGTCAACATTTAAATCCATCTGGGGGATAATCACAGGGTCAAGTTAGCTATTTTGGTCAGATGGCTAATGGTAATTAGATCTTCACAAATCCYCTGGTAACTAGCTTCTAACAACTTTTGAAAAGTTGGTAATTATCTTAACCAGTCTCTGACACTTAAATTGCCTGCTAATTTTACCACTTGTTACAGAGACATTGCAAATTTACAGCMGAGGAATCACAAGGTACTGTATAAATATTTGTTAATTAATCCTTGCAGAATATCCCCCAAAGATGCATTAGTGACTATGTCACTGCTGTCAGTACTCTCCTGGTGAATCAGTGGAAGCAATTCAGGTCTTCCAGAGTCACACGTATACTTCTAGGCGCATGTGCAGTCTTTCTTTTTGCCTTTCTAGCCATCTTCACCCCTGAGAAAATCCAAGAGTCTGGGGTCCATTCTGAGGCTTATGACACAGTTAGCTGTCCAGCTGGACAGCTGTAGGGCCCACGTTAGGGTGAGCCAAAAACCCCTCTATAGATTGTCTATATTTGCTGACTTATAGGCACCTAGGTCAGAGGAAGAACCTCCTCCCTCAAAGACACCTTGATTTTGGTGTCTGAGAAGTGAGTCAAATCTCACTCAATTTGTGTGCTCCATGTCTTCTTCTGTTGCCTTTGCAACACATATCTGCCTACACTGTGAAAGCTGCAGAGCTCTCAGAAAAGAGCCAGGCCTAAGTCTGTTCTCYTGATTCTGGTGTCTCACAATTTTAAAGCAACAAAAATAGAACATAACAGTTGAACATCATTGAAATAATGGGCTGATCTACCAGCTGGGCAAGAGGGAAACATGCTGCAAACAGCTCAGTTCAATTACTCAGTGCTTATTTTTTGTATATTAATTAAGTAATTTAGAAGCAAAGATCCAAGACAAAAACAAAGGAAAACAAGTCAGATGATCTCATTGTCCCACAAGCTCTTGCTCTGGCCTCATCTCCAGGGCATCTTGGCTGACCCTTCACAACAGTTTGCTCCTCCCCTCCACATTTTTATGTCTTCCTTCTGTTACGTGCAAAAGGAGAGGATAGAAAGAGCTGCCTGACCTGAACTAACAATCCCATCCTTGCTGCTTTGAAGGATGAGATGAATTTGACCAGATGGAGATGTCTCTAACAGAAAGACCTACATCTCTGCTAAGTCRCCCTAAGCTCTCTTTAGTAAAGGGCGAGAAACTGGCACTTTCAGGACACAATTAGCCTCATCCTCATGTAGATATTTAAACTAGGTCATATGAATCATGCCTCAAAAGAGGTAATTCCTCTCTACTGACACTAAAGGGAGCCTGAAATTGCTAGATATAAATGTTTACATCAGTAAAGCTAGGTGAGCTGAACGCCACCTGAATTCTTCTGATTGCTCCCTTGTTTTAGAGGCAAAACACCTTATATTCACTTTCCTGTTTTGCACATGGTTAGAAACCAGCATGTGGCCTTCATCTCCCCATTTTTAAGATCTCAAGGATTGCAAGAGATGTGTGAATGTACCCAAGTGGCTCACTACAAAAGTAGGTTTTTGTAAGAAATTAATAATATCTCAAAAGTACACAGGGAGAGTAGAATATGAATATAGTGATGAACATGACTATCCTCTTAACGAGAATTCAGTTTCTTGTCTTCATGGGTCTTCTAGTCRAAATAGAATTATCTGCCAAAGGCTTACCAATTTCCTTTTCTAAAGAAGCTATATAATTTGATTTTATTTCTAATAAAGTGAGACAAAAGGGTAGCGGGTAGCTAGAACCATGTCTGCTTTTTTTCCAGCCACTGGGGATGGTCCAATAAAAGACACAATCTCTTCAATACAAGCTTTGTTTCACTCAGTTTTTGTAGTCACTTTTCCATTTTAGCTGGGAATTCCCTATTTTGCAAGAAGACGAGCCTTTCAAGAGAGTTCCTGACTTTTGTTTAGTGCACAGCTAGAGAGAAATCTTTAAACTGAGACTTAAACAAGAGTTTAAAGGGATTCATTGCTAGCAATTTCCATTGTTATGGCTATTTTTTCGAGAGCACTTAGCATGAAATTGCTGATAAAAAATATATGTTAACAAAGATCTAAATGAAAGAAGTATACATAATGCCAGGTTAATAGAAAACAGATCCTGTCAAATTAACTAATCTGCTATCTTTCTTCAGATAGGATTACAGATTTGGTTGACAATGGTAAAAATATTGATATAACAGACTTCTGTAAATCATTTGAAATGGCACTGTATGACATTTTATTAAAAACAAACTCAAAATTGAACATATTAAAAGGATTTAAAGGTAGCTAACTGACGGAGTTCAGAATGTAATTACAAATGGGACAGTTGATCAGCAGTATTTAGTGGGACCCCCAGGGATTGGCCTTTTGCTTTTAACATGTTTATCCATCACCTGGGAGAAAACACAGTCACTTATTACTGACCATATTTAGCAATGACACACAAAGAGGAGTGCAGTAAATGATGCAGAGGACAGGTAACTGATACAGATCAGTGTATTTTTAACACAGACAGAAACGAAGTCACAACTCTAGGAATAAAGAAAACAAGCGATCCTTACAGACACTGGCCAGAGAAGCAGGGTCTTCTGCTAGGCAGATGGCAATCCTACTAGCTACAGGGCAGAACATGAACTCTCCATGCAGCAGCGTAGTTAAAGGAGCCAACGTGACCCTGCACATACACGTGGGTATCTTTAGCAGGAGCCAGGACACTGATTGCGCTGGGCTGCAGCTGCTCTGGAAGGCTGCATCCAGCTGCGGCATCCATAGGTCAGAAGGCCTGTTGCTGCACTGGAGAGAGCTCAAAGACAAGTCACGAGAGGGAGGAAAGCATTGGCAATCATGCTTTGCAAGAAAAGTTGCCAGGAGCTCAGTTTATTTACTGAATCAAAGAGATGATTAGGTGATGACTTCACCATGGTCTAGAACTACTCATGTGGGGAATAACACTTTGCAGTGGACTCCTCAGTCCATCAGACACAGATGTAACAAAAGCTGGAAACCGCCCCAAAAGCTGGAAGCTGAGACTAGATTAATTCAGATTAGAATTACTGTGCATATGTTTAATAGACTAATTAACCCTTAAAATAATACATTTGTAAAAGTTGTGATAGATTCTCCCTCATCAGAAATCATTCAATAGAAACAGAATGTTTTTCTAAAAGATATGGCAGGTGTCAGCAAATATATCCTTTTTCAAACCACTCCTGGTAGTTTTATAGTCTGTGATATCAGACTAGATTAATTACGATTGTTGCTTTTACCTTAAATCTGTGAATATTTGCTGTGAACCTTTGAAATCTTGGCCACTTATTTTTGTTTGCAAACGAAAACTTAGGCTTTGGAAARCAAATCTGGAGTAGGCTGAAAATCCTGTCCAAAATATCCGCAAATATGTGTAAAGTAACTCATAGTCTTCTTCATCTGTCCTGCAACTTAGATGAAAATGCTTTTCTGAGTTTTACTTCTACAGTTAATCTTCCTGTTGTAAGGTTTTAATGATCCTCTGTGCTATCTAACGAAGGCAAGCCTTTCCAATTACTTCTCAGAGATTCCAATTTGAAATTTGAGAGTTTTACCCATTCGTAGAAAGACATACTAAAAGGAAAAAGGCTTTTGCCCAGGTTTCTTTGATTTGTTTTTTATGGTATTCAGATTTTATTTTACTTGCCTTTCCAGAAGAAGTCTGGGAGCTGCACAGTTAGCAGCAGAATTTATACTATTTCTTACACTCAGATCTCTGTCTGGAGATACAAAGGGAAATATCAGCTACYTCTTCCTCCACTGAGAAAATAGGGATAGCTATGTTTTTAATAATAGGTTGTTTTTTTCTTTTATTCTGTAGATTTCTGGATTAGTCATTAATATGTAGCTATCATTCATTATTTTGGCACGGGGAAATAGGTGGAATGTAGACTGTTTGAATTTGTTCCAGACTTCATTTTTTAATGTGTGTCCACAACTGAGCAATATTAATTCTTCTTTTGGACTTTGACATCTTTACTGCCAAAAGACACTTCCCTTGTTTCCTGCTGCATGTAAGAATATGATGAAAGGGTGTGTTCCCCCCTCCAAAAAGCAGGTAGAAGCATTTCATACATTCACCCAGTGACAAAAACATGAGGATCTCGATAAGAAGAAAACCTCTCAGTGTGTCCGAAATATATACAACCGGTAGCAGTATAAGAGAGCACACACCTGTGAAGGTTAGCCCTAGAAAAGGCAAATCTCCGTTCAGTCACAAACACAGAATATCTGCAACTAACTCAACATRAGCAAAAGGGATAGAAAAAAACAGATGAAGTTAGAAGTAAGTACAAATGGAAGGTAACAAAGAGAGATTATTAGGCAGCCTTTAATTGTTGCTAGCTGTTATCAACTGCATCCATCACAGATTAATGGTCTTCTGCACCTCTCCCCATCCTGGTTATGGGAGTCATAGCATTTCCCAAGAAAACTAAAACCTTAATTTTGCCTAAGTCTACCAMATGTTTTTCAACATTTTGTATGCAGCATTGTCGCCAGGACTGTTGATCTAATTTCTCTACAATCTCATAAAAATCACGCAAGCACAGGCATCTCTTTAGTACACAGGGCAAGCAGTGTGTCTGGTGATTAAACAACAGATTATTTCACTTTTCCTCATATTTGTGTAAATATAAAATTGCTAGATATAGACATGATACTTTATTATWGTTATTTGCATATATTAAAAAACAACAAATTTAAATTTAAATACTCTTACAGTCCTAGATCTTTTCATTTCTCCTCTAACAAGAAGGCCAATTATACATCTCTAATAAGATTAGCACGTCAAATAAGCTCTAATGAGCCCACATTAAAATGGGAGATACAAAATAGAATTGAAATATTGATATTGGTTATAGTATCTATCCAGAAATTTCTGAATGAAGGAATGTCCAGCTTCTGTGTCTTCCAACCACCATTTTTGTTACTAACTGTTCTAACTTTAAAAAATATTCAGTATTGCTTATCCCCATTGCCTAATTTTCATATTTGTTTGGTGTTCACAAAGAATTCTCACTAGTGGATTTAATTTCTAATACTAACTCTGTCACTTTAGCATCTCTGTACCTATTTGCCTATTTATAATTGCCTTTAAGGGAATATTATTCTAGCATATGGGTTAAATATAGTCCCAATCTTATTATATCTTGCAAACCAGAGCTGCTGTTGTATTACTAATCTATTCTAATTACCTCTTTCATTCATAAATTGTTATGACCATGTACTGTAAATCAACACTTGTAGCTGCGTGGAGTGGTAAACTATGTACTTAGATATTTCAAACACTTGCAAATCTGGGCAAGTTTGATTTCAGAAATGGAAAAGTCAGTCTTCAGGATTCATATGCTCTGTTTCTTATTCAGACAGAACAACTATTTGAACTATACAAGACGCAACTCAGATCTCCTATTTACCAGTGGAACAATATAACACCTATTAGCATCACTGGCCTGATTTTAAAAAACTGGCCCATRAATGAGAACATTGTCTACTTAAGCATAAGAGTGGGCAGTAGCAGTATATTTTAGTAACAGGTACGGCAAGCTACCAAAAGAAATGAATGCTGTGGTATTATTACTGTAGTAATTTGAGAGCACTCTCTTTGTACAAGCTGGTCCCAGAGATCAGTTTTTTGCAAAGAGTTATTTGCCAATGAGCTGCCCTTTTTGCAATGAGTTATTCTCTTCCCTAACACTCCCTCTCTCTTTAACAAAAGGATAACAGCAATATAAATAACTCAGCTGTGTTTATCTGTCAAGGCCAAATCCTAGAGTTGTTAAACAAATCCCTTATAAAGTTCAAGGCCTTGCTTACTTTATAGTCTAGGCAAACATTTTATTAACAAATGACAAGATATATTAGAGAAATGCAACCAGATATTCACAGCTTACATAATACTATCCTTCTCCTTGTCCCCAAGCCTCTCAGGGTGGAAACTTCACACCGTCTTTGCTTTCTATGACTAACCTACATTTTGTCTCAGTGTAATACAGTGCTAGTGGAACGGAGCTTTGACCTGCTGCTTTATTATAGCTGTGACTATGTAGTTATGAGTAGAGTAAGTCAGCCTATGTCAGACACAAACAGAATTACGAAAAGGAATATACCTGTATAAAAACCACCCCTGAGTAGAACACTTTTAGAGCCTATTCTCCATTAAATTATAGAAAATCTTTTCCTGTTTACTACTTTTTAAATGTTATTTCAAAGGCATCCATGTGACTTCTGAACTGTTCCTCAGTTGACACAGAGGAAAGAGAGGTGCTAGGGGATGTTGCGTGGTAGCATATTTGTGCATAACAAGTTGGGGACTAAATCTGGAAATCTGTGAGTGCTGAGAGCCCAAATCCCTTTGACTTCTTTTTAAATGCCAAACTTCACCCTGTATTTGCAAAGAACACCCTAAGACTACAGCAGAACGTATTTTGGCATACAGGCCTCAAAGAGTCTGAAAAAAACAGAAACTCTGTTCCTTTGGAAGACCAGAACAGTTACTGGTACAAGTGGCAAGATATGTGGTATACGCAACTTAATTACATAGATATATATCATTAGTACACACTGGGAAAGGGGAAGGATTACACTTGTGTGTGGAGATGTAGGCAGAAGTTGGTAGCTCAGATGTTTTTTGTGATGTTTTATGGCTTTTGGCAGTGAAATATTCTGCTATTTGTTACCATAATTCTTCTGCCTTTATTACTTAATTCTCTTGCTTACACTGTGATTGGAAACTGCTAAGTTAATACCATATTTTTTTAAAAGGCAGGTGGGACAAGAGGATGAGAAGAGAAAGCTAAAGCGATTAAAGGACACCAGCTTCCACCATCATCCCTAGGCCCTGGCCATACTCCATCCTGTCCCTTGCAGCTCCTCTGCATCCCCTGAAATGCTCCAAAAGTGGCAATGCATAGGTCAAAATTTCAGCCGTAAATCTCAGCGTGGCTGCCTTTTGACACCGGCTAGCAGATGATCTTTTAACTGAAGCACAAGAGACGCAAGGGATCACAGGCTGAAAACTTTTATCACCACCGCTATGACCCAAGTTAGCACTCGTAACAAGAAAGGCACTTAGCTAACCTGGCGTTCAGGTAGGAGCTCAGTCCTGTGCGGTGCCAGGAAATCCCATTAACATGAAGACAGCCTTAAACTCCTGAGGAGCTAACTCTGAACCTCTTGGGAAGCCTTTGGCACTTCAGAGCGGATGGATCTGAATTCTGAATAACAAAATCTGAATAACAAAAAAACCCTGATCTGCACGTTAAGCTCTAATGGCCACAAAGCCAATGCTGCCTGCTGCTGAGAACGACTCCTCTGGAAGAGGTGCCCCAAGAGAAGGCCTCACGCTCGCACCAAGTCCCACGCTGAAGTACCAATGAAAGATATCAGCTCTGCTGCCCACATGCCCAGCAGCACCCRCTGTGCCTCCAGCAAGACCCTCAAACTGCCCACCAGAAACAGCAGCCCAGATCCACGGCATGATTTGTCAGAACTACACACACAGCTCATCAGGGGAAGGGAAGGCAAAACTCTTACAGACTTTTAAGAAAAATAACACCCTGATCCATAAAACTTTTAAAGTTTGTCAGACTGTGTAACCTAAATATTTGCAATGTTTCCCCTATTTTTACAAGAAATTCTGCTAATACTGAGGGAATGTAAAATACTTATCTAAGCCAAGAACAGAATGTTTTTAATGGCAAACACTAAAAATCTCTTGCATATAAATATGGAAAGCATTTTCAATACACAGTGGACACAATTAAAACTACAAACATTTGACACTGGGCAGCCTGCTGCCATAGTTAGTCTGTGCTCCTGAGACTTAGTCATGCTGAAAATACAACAACATATTTAACTACTGGCATAGAGTAGGAGTTCACTTTTTCACTCACACTGCACATTTCTACTAAAACACTTCTGAACTTGGAGACACTGCTTTTAGATTTTAATTCAATTTAATGACCTCTGTAGCCATTAATGATATCTTCTACTGATGTACAATGTTGTGCATATATAAGAAAGCAAAAAATGTATCAGTTAAAAATATAATAGTTTAATAACACTATGTCTAGTAAACAGGCAGTGGTAATCAGCAGTTATATTGTTTTCATTTTAAAATTCAAACTGAATTTTATTTAAAACCTGTAGGTACAGAGGAATGCTGAAAGATATGTTGCTCGTAACTTCTCAGACATCTTTCTCCCTTTATTAATCCCTGACTTTGTTTCTGCTCAGGCAAAAAGGAATAGTAACTCATATGGGCAGGTAAGAGTTCATGGTCAGTACTATTCTTTAGTCAACTGTAAAAAATAAGCTTTGATTAAGAATGCGTGGGGCAGACCTCTTTTTCCTTTGACAAGCTTGCATATGCCAACTGAGTTCACACGGGCAGTTTCAGAGAGACTGGCAATCAAGAAGCAAGAGTCCTACCTTGAACTTGAAAAATCTGCTTTCTCTAAAGCCATAAACTGCAGCTGCCATCAGCAACAGACCCAATTGCTTTTCTTTTTCACTTTCCAGGGCAAGCAAATCTATTTCCTGTTACAGCCTGTACTTATAGTTTAATTCTATCTTATGACTTAAAGACTAAAATATTTGAGAACCACTAGGATTTTTCCACCCATTTTAAAGGGGAAAAATCCCAAACTAGAAACAGATGTTTTAAAATGTATTTCATTTATTTTGGCCACCCATAGAGCTGTGGCGTATGCTAGTGCCAGCCAAGTTATAAACAACAGAAGTCTGCAGAAATACTATGTAATATATTTAAGAATGACTGGGCATGGGGAACACCTTTCAGTAAGCCCCTATTTAATAAGTAATTTTCAAAGACTGAAAAAAAAAATAGGAATTACTGAAGATGTAAGTGGAACTGCCACACTTGGGCAGTTCCCCCAGGGATTTGCAAACTTTATGAAGCTTTTTTTATGTTATTATACCCCAAAGGATAGCTTGGAAAGCAGATGATCAATATATACTTTGAAAATGGGTGAGTTAGATGAAGTAAGGACAACTGAAGATAATCTCCTCAGAACAATATCATGTAAATAACAGCCAGTAGGTGGATACTGTATATCAAACAATTATTCCAGAGCCACTGAACAGCTGAAGTTCCAGCAAATTAAAACTATCTTGTCCAAACAGTCATTGGACTTTGGCTACTGTAAACCCTTCACCTTTTTCCTGTGTTTATGAATGGAAGCAAAGACATTTTGAAAGTTAAACCCACGAGGCTCCTAACAGTTACGGTGGCACTTACTGACAAGGTATCTTGTGAAACTTGCAGTGAAACAAGTCACATTGAGATTTCTCCTGTATCTATTCATATTTAGACCTGGAAATAATTTTTCAGCAACAGTACCAGTTTAACAGAACACCTTCAGCACAGTACTGCAGGCTGGGGGACAAAATGATCTTAACAATAAAGAATGGTTGGTCTCCAAACGTTTCTGGTTTATTAACAGTTTACTGCATAGAACACAGAGCATATAATGTGGATATAATTTACTCATCTGCCAAAAACATTATAGGGAAAGCATAAGGACAATGGTTATATTTTAAGAAGATAGAACAGCATTAAGTTTTAACTTGTATGTTTTGGCTCACTATCCACATATTCAAAAATATATATTTTTCACCTTCCTCCTTAAGAGTGGGGTAGAAAGTGAATTGCAAAAGTTCATTAGAAAGTAATTAAAATGTGAAAGCTTGGCAGCTCAGTAGAACAATCAGCAGTACAGACTTTGACCACACATATAGGATAAGATTCTTAGAATGTGCCCTTTTAATAAAATCATTCTAACTTTTAAATCAAATGACCAAAAATTATTTTGACCTAATAAACACATACTATGTTTGTTATTATCAAACCAAGTGCATATTAGAAAAAAACTCACTTTAATTCAGAAACATGCTTAAAGCAGTTTAAAAACAAAATATCCTTTACAGTTAATCATCCAGGTAAAACAGTTCTAACTGTGATTATCTGGCATTTGCCAGTGCTTTCCTTCCCAGACAGACATGCTCATCTGAACTTGAAAAAGCTGGAATGCCAAAAGTGCCTCCCCAATATGTTGACTGTAATTCATCTAAATTATCCAGCTGGATTCCCACAGCTGGCCCACAGCTTAGCTTASAGCTCAGTCCAATGCCAGTGATCCTGTCTGCTAATATCGTCCCGCTTGCAGGCAAGGTAATACATCCAGCAACTTATATTGAAGTTCTGACACTAATTAACAGAGCAAGCAAACGTTGACACGAGTGACAAAGGCTGGTTAACAGTCACCGTGAGATCAGTGCTGCCAGCTGGCATTTTTTTCTGTAACATTTTGCAGTAATACCATCTTTCTTATTTGTTAGGATATTGCTTATAATCTGTTTGTATGCATTTTGTTTCGAGTTAGAAACAAAGCAGGACAGAAAAAAAAAGCCAGCTAGAGCAGCAAGACCCCCGATTCAGACAAGTAATCAGCAAGACAGCATGCAGGCAGCATAACTTGGAGGATGCATGGGGGACCGGAGCACAGGAATTCTTATCGATATAAAGCTATGTAGCTTTGCACAAACAGCCTTTGGTTTCTTGTTTCTGGCCTACCTGGACAGCACCAAAACATGTTTATCATCTTATACAAGCCCAGAACCCGAACTGCAAGCAGTTAAAAACTGAAGGTCACTATGCTGCAAAATTAAAACATGCTTCTATGCTTAAGCTACACAGACAACGATAAAACAAAGCCTCCACAACCACCTGTAATAATATGCCTGTTCAGCCAGCAATTCCAAAGTACTCAGCAAAACAAGGTAGACATTTTCTGCAGCCGGTTTTACATGTACAGTTCTGCCAAATTGTTGTCTCGTCTCCTCTTACCTTCACATTAGTCCGGAGTGCACAGTAACATGCAAAAAACATTGCAGTAAACAAGGAGCATATGGACCAGTATTCAGCGTCTCTGCTCTGCACAAACGGTACACACACGATCCCGAGCATGTGCTACTAAGGAGCATCCGTTCTCTCTGTCAGTTTGAAAATGCATTGATCTCTGGTTTTCTGACTACAAAAAGACATGTCTTGAAGGCACTGAGTGAAAGCTACATATCTCCTCGTCGACTATATATAGCAATATGCCCAGTAATTTCAATTAGCCGAGAATTCAGCATCTGAAACTTGGACCTCAGTTGCTTTTCCTGCCAGCATTTTAAATTCAGGGGGGAAAAAGGAGGGGGAACTCACCCAGAGGGGAAAGGTGAGGAATTAAAAATGTAAGCAGCAAGTTAATTATATTCCCCCTGGCTTTGATGTTTTTCTTGTCAATATTTTACAAACATTATACAGGGAAAATGAATAAAGGATTCCTTCCAATTCTCAAATTTACTGTAGATTCTGCAATGTTTCTGTCTGGTCTTGTTAAAGATGCAGCATCCCTTTTAACAAAGACAACGTCATCAATCATGACAGATTCAACATGTTCTACTTATAAATACAGTCTCTGATTAAGGACAATGGCTGGCTGGCTTATTAATGTTTCCTCAAATGCAAGTTCAGTCCCCTGTGCTAATCTATTTTTAAAGAAAAAGTCCCACCTACTCCTTCACTCTCATTTAATAAATATGCAGCGGACTAGTTCTAAAGAGCCTGAATTTCATTGTGCTCAGAGCTAAGACACTGGACATCGTTTTAAAACTGTGTTTTCTTGCTTAGCTATGGTAAGAAACACAGTGAAAAAATTAAAATGAAAGCAGACAAATCCAAGAGAAAACTATGCCCTCGCATTTGTCACTACTGATTCTGAATCTAAAATGCTCGAATATCTTCCAGAAAGAGGAAACTCAGAACCTAGCCAGAAGGCAAAGCTTTAATTCACAGGCACAAAAAATAGGATCAAACCACTTCTTTCACTCCCGTCAACCACTGGATGCTACAAATTAACTGATTGTTTACTCCACTGCAGGGGCGCAAAGTCAAAGATTCAACTCCGTGTTTACAGCGCCAGGAACCGCCGATATTCATACTGAATTATGAAGCAGTCTTCAGGAAAGAAATCAGGAAAGAGCCTCTGTGTTTTTTCACTGCAGCAGATACCGTGGGAGGCAAAGAGTGGAAGAGGCTTTACTACCACCTTCTCTATCAGCACAGAGCAAATTGTGTAGGATAAGCAGAGCTTAATAGAAATACCTGCAGTGGCTTTTAGGGTTTTCTTAAATAATGCTTTACATGCCCCCCCCACCCCCACCCCACCACTGAAATCTGCCGAAACACTGAAGTCCTATCAAAGTCATTGGGCATCTTTTTGTGGGCAAGGAGGTGAAGAAGCTTAAGCAGAAGAGCATGCATTTAAAGAAGAAAATCTGGGGGAGGGGAGAAGACAGCAGGGTTTTTTTTTCAACATCTTCCTAAAGACAAGCTCCCAGAAACTGTCGTCAAATCCAAGTGAACAGCTATTTTTAGCCCATCATTGTTTGTGCCTTTTTTTAGGAACGAAAAAGGCAGTCGTGTTTAAAGCTAGATGTTGCTCTATAACGTATCCTAAGACAGCTACTTAATTTGATCCCCAGCTCCATCTGTCATACAAATTAGGTAATTAGTAACCACAACCTTCTTTGGCATAAGCAGTGACTTCTAGAACAGAATGGACGGACCCTGTTCTTAACTCTAATTCTGCAACTTTTATTAGTAATTAAACAGGGGTCTAGATGTCGTAGTTCAGAAAGCTGGAATATCCCAAAGTTATGGTAGTTCAGACTTCTGTTGCAGCAATTTCCTACAAATAAGCTAAAACATAGTAACATGTTGCTCAGCAAAAGCATGCAAGATTTAATTGATGTATTATTTTGACCCTCCTCAAATGAATAGAAAAGGAAAGCAATCCTGGCTTATTTTGCAGTGCAGTACATTAACAATTAAAATTAGGCATCTAATTCATTGAAAAAAAATCACGGATCTTAGGAAATGGTGATCCACTGGAGAAATGTGATTCAAAAAGCAAAGATSAATAGATGCAGAGCTCTGAACAGCTAGGCAAGGTTCAGGCAAGCATGTAGTTGCCTATGAAAATCAAATTCAAGTCTCCTTTCTGCCAAAGGAATTACACAAGATTTCCATCAGCAAAGCCTCTGAAGCAACTTTCTACTTCATGATCCTAAAAAGTTAATGTTTTTGTTTGTAGGCACACAAACCCAACATGAGGAAAACAGGGACCTTACAGAAAGAAAGCAGAGTTGTGCAAATACAAAACAATGCAGTTTATATGACTCCCAACTGACCACCTGTATAAAAGACTTCAGATTCGTTTAGGAAAACAAGAAATAATACAGTCCTAAAGTCTTTACTCGGGAAAATCTCCCACAGCTACTGAGTGTCTAGAAGGAAAAGTTGTCTAGGAAATTGCAGACCGTGACCCTCATAACACCATAACAGTAAAAAGGGAAGACTCCCATCGCTGTGGCAGATGCTTCCTATAATAACTGTGGGGCATTTGAGAATTTGCTGGAAAATTGAAACCTCTGCCCAAACCAACAAGGTATTGCTTTGATAGCAGACCAACCTAACACATTCAGCAGGGGCTACTTCAGGTAATCTACACAAGCAGATCCCTGCAAGGTTTGTTCACCTCTGCCAAAACATTTCTTATTGCAGCAGTCTAATTTTTAAAGGCAGTGTTCTCATCAAGGAACATACAGTATTCTATTATGACTAATAGCTACTCAAAAGCATCACTTATTGGTTATATTTACTGTCTGTGACGTAAAGTTGATAATAATGAAGGAGGAAAAAGCCTTGCCCGAGTCTGGCAGACATACCAAAAATAGCAGAATATTTCAAATGTTCAGGACTTCTTTAAACATGAGACCACAGGGAAGAACCCCACAGATGAAAGATGTTACTCCATTAAAATTATAAAATCAGTAGAGAGACAGTAGTCCAAAAAAGCCACAGGAAAATCTGTATGAGAGGTTCAGACCTTCTTTAAAAAGACACACAACTTGTGACCTGAGTATTCTTAGATTAGGGAAACCACTGGAGCCATTATCTTGAGCTGTGTAATTTCCTCATTACTTTATCCTCTTACGCGTTCAGAAGGGAAAAGGGGAACGCTTGGAAGGAAATCCTGGTTGTCTGCAGTGGTTCAAACAGTGCAGAGGGAACGTGCTGCCCTGGCAGAACTTGATCTCACGAGGGGGGACAGCACTCGCACCGGGCACCCTGCCAGCTCCTTTGCAGCTGCAGGCAGAGTGAAACAGCCCTACAACTGCCCAGAAGTTGTCGTAGTCATAGCTGGAATAATAATAATAATAATAATAATAATAGTGTATTGCCATTGGAAGCTGTAGTCAGGGACCAGACCTCTACTGTACTATGATACTATATAAGCACAAAACAGACAGTACTTGGAAAACCATACAGGGAAACAATGAAACCATGTTGGAAAGAGATATTTTCAGCCTCAGCAGCCTAACTGCTTTCAAGTTTTTTTCCCAGGCATCACAGAAAGGGTGATATTTTAAAGGAGCATAACAGTAAAAACAACAGACTAAAAATACAGTAAAAAAGCCAATGTTCTCCAGTGTTTGTTGAACCACAGCTCAATGTACCTCACTACACTTAAGTACCACATTTGCGGTTAAGTGTTATAAATGGCCTTTAAGAGGCTTGCTGCAACAAGACGGATCATCCAACAGTGAGCACCCCCTGATGAACAGAAGCAGAGCATGTATCATCTACAAAACCCAGTAAAGAGAGAGGGAACGGACTGAAGACAAGGGAACCTTGCACCCCAAACAGACAGAGAAGAGAGAGAATGACACTCCTGTTCTCACAAAGAGAGGAGAATACGTGTTTGCAGAGGGTTTAATGTCACTGTGGAGGTTTGCAAAGCCATCTGCAAGATCTGGCCATGCAAATCTTATCAGTATCAGTGTTGATAATCTGGGCCACTGGCGTACATTGATCAAAGGTGCAATTCTCCCTCTTTATGAAGTGATGCTGTAGGCGGTGGCTTGCACAGTCGTGGCACCATGACTACCCCTATGCTCCATCACACTCTTTCTTTGCACACTCCAGTGCTGGTACTCATCTGCCATTGTAGTCCTCTGATTGAACACCTCTGATTTAGGCACGCGAACTTGAAACTGGGATACTTTCACTCCTTTTCCTATTTCTTAGTTTTTAAATTGTCATGAGAATGTTATTTGCATGACTACTGGAAGTTCATTACACTGAAAATGTCAGTGTCTGGGGGTGGAGGGGGGGGGATACTGCAGAAAGCATTGATAGATACTGCATGTCTTGGGTGCTTTAGGGGCTACAGCTTCTTAACAGAAAACATAGCTGATTCCCGAATAGCGGATTGATCCTACAGGGCATCTGCAAACAACTGCAGAAAAGAGTATGCAGCTCAACAGCCAGAATTGGGAAGAATATATGCTTAAGTTTCCCGTTATAAATTGAACAGCAACGTCTAGTAAAACATAACAGACAGAGGAACTAGATCAGCAGTTTGAATTCAACAAATCATAATATTTCCAGAAAGAGAAAGAAAAAGGATGAATGGATTATTTACAAGCTCTCTTATTCAGTGCTGTAAACATATCTCTGGTACCCTGATATGCTGACGTAAAAGTTGCTATGTCAAACATTCTTCCTCACTTTCAGGCCAGTAAACAGCAAAAAGCTTCCCTTGGGCAGATTTAATTTAAGTCACAGTTTTTCCTGAAAACCTTCTGTTTTTTCTTTCCCACCACAAAATTTTGTTAATACAATTGTCCGATTGTTAAGCATTCAATGCTCCTTTCTTGCTGATGTCCCCAGTGGTCTGGTTTCGGTCCTCTGTGGTTGTACAGAGGAAGGTTTTGATGGGATATATGAGAAAAGCATATAATTTACTTAGAAACCATTCCTTCTCAATATTAAATACATACAACTTTTATAAACCAAGCCTTTGTGGTTACTATTTCAAGACAGAGCCATAAAACCATTTATAATAAGCAAATTTGAAGAAAGTATATGGCAAAATAATAAATAAAGAAAAAATAGGTGAACCATGGCCTGATCCTGTGAGATTCTTCTCTCTATGACTGTGACCTTCTCAGGAGTGACCTCCTCATTGCTCCCAATGACTGTAAAACTGAACAGCGCAAAACAAGGAACAAGGCCCAGAAAGAAGGGAAAGGATATAGCTTCACAAAGCATCCTAGATTACTTGAAGCCCCATTTTTCCTCTGCTGTCTCTGTAACCTGTGGATCAAGTTTATTTTGTACCTCACTGTGTGTGACTGACTGAGAAGATGTGGCTCCATTACAGCCTCTGCTGAGACAACCAGGATTTTAGTTTAAACTGTCAAGACTTTTTCAGGCCTGAAGATCCCCAGTAGAATTTCTTGGATTTCAGCCAAACTGATGACTAACACGTCTCCACAATATGCACTTTATTCTGTGACTTTAGCTGCCTGTCTTCTCACCCTACAAACTCATAACATCATAACATCTTTGAAAAGGGATTTCCATCCACAGCTATGCTAAAGGCTGTGGCAACTTAGTCTATCTTCCCATCCCAAGGGAAGGCTAACTATACCTAGCTTGTTCTTGGCAGGTGTCTGTATAACCTGTTCTTCAAAACCTCCAATGACGGGGAGAAAATCTTTGCTTGATATGGTCCCTTATTCTTATTATGGCAGTGTTTCTGTGAAGATCAAGAGGAAGGTCAACAGGAAGGCACCACCTTTTGACTTAAGGAAACTAATTCAGCAAAATAGTGACTGTTCTGTCCTGAGTGGTTTCTAAATTTCCAACTTCACAGTGGTGTCATAAGCACCTATAAATTAACAGCGAAGATTTGAAGCCCTACAATGTAGACAGTTATAAAGCATTATGAGAGCAAATGCATCTTGAAGCAACATCATCTCTGCATGGTGTTTTTTATATTCTGACCTTTGTAGGGTAAGACATCTTGGTAGCTGTGTGTGTAGATAGATAGATTCCCATTTATTTCTCTATTGCTCATATGTATACGCACATTCATATGTATACAGGGACATGCATGTGCATGAAGTGCATGTGTATGAGAGAGAATACCAGGAGCAAAATAAGAAATGAAGTATCTTCATGGTTGTTGCCTATAGAAGCTAGTCTACAAGGTGGTTGGGCCTTTCTGGTATACACAGTCTGCAATTCAACCCAGGTAGACACAGAGCTGAAGACAAGATGGAAAGTCTAGATGGCTGGAAGGCTATGCTTTTTCCCCAAAAAACTTTACATTTACCGTGATTGTTTGGAAAACTTGGGGAAAATTAGGTCTATCTTTGCATGATTTGCCAGTACTCCTCAATTATGAATTAACATTTTATTTTTATAATTTATGAACTATAATTTATGAACTAAGCTAATTCATTTAAGCATAAAATCCACATTTCCATGGTAACAGCATGAATGAAGAAGGAATGAACCTCCAAAGTTCAACTGCATTCATTACAGTATTTAAAAATAAACCTCCAACAATTTTATCCAAGAAATTACTGTAGTCTTTTTACATGAAAAAATTTTTTAAAAAAGCACTTATTGTAAGTCAGTGTAAAAACAACTTGATTTTGTATTGTACTTGATAAAGACCTGTATATGTCAAAACACCTAGAATTTTACTTTCTGTACTGTGATTTTTGTGGAGGAGATCATTAAAAGGGGACTTATTGTTAGACTGAGAAACATGATACAAATTCTATAACAGCTGAAGTAACCTATGCTTTCATGAACACACAGGTTTAGGCTTTTTTTTGTAGCCAGAATTTTCAATAATCAAGCAAATTGTTAGGTTTTACAATCCCTGGAGAGTGCAATGATGGATATTCATTAGCCATGCTGTAACTATTCCTCTTCATTCAATTGGTAGCAGTTATTAACTTAATATGTTATCAAACCTCAGCTATGAATCTGATTAGCAAGATAAATACCTTATTTTGAAAATATGTTTACATTTAGCCAGTGCTTGAAAAGTTATTTAAAACCTGCACAGCATTTTAAAACAAAGGATAATGAATTAGTGAAATGATTTAGAAGGGTATTAGTATATTTTATTTGTTAATGGTTTCAAATCAAGATTCAAGATATTTCAAGATATTTCAAGAAGTTCTATGAGTCAAAAGCAAATTATTGGGCTCAATAAAGACTAAATAGGTAACAATCTATTACCAGTCATATACAGAACAGACCAGCTGATCTCATAATTACATTTATCCTTACAACTTATAAACCTACTATATATACCTACTTTTCTTTCTCAAAAAAAAAAAAGAATTCTCAAAATAGGTATGTTATGAAGATGAAGGAGGAGAAAAATATCTTAGTAAAGAGAAAAATCTCTTAGAGAAGAGAATTCACTTTGAGATACAGCCTAATAAACCAAGATAATGTGACTCTGTAGGTGTAAATATATGATTTCCCTGCTAATCAGAGCTTTTACAAATGGAATTTGCCAATTTGTCTGTGGAATCCAGGAAAGAGTGCTTAAATCAGGCATCCATATTACCTTTGTATAATTGCACATCTAATGTTACAAAAGTCCTTGTCAGCAACCTACGAGTTAGCGATGCATGCTATATTTTCATTTCATCTGGGAGTTGTGATTACAGCAGGAGAAGACACCTTGCCAACCTAAACACTTTTTCCTCTAGAACTATCCGAATCATAAAAATAATTCCCAGACTAAGACATTGCAAACTTATCCTAGCAGGAACAGTAGAGTCAGCAAAAAACTCCTGTGTCTTGACAGAAGCTTTTCCTGTAGGGTTTGAGAGTTTTGCAAGCGATTTCCTTCCTTACTTCAGCTCCTCTTTTAGCCATCAAGTCAAAACATTTTCAGCTGTATTTCCCTCCCACTGGTTCCTCTAGAGCGGTTTCATTTTTTAAATACAAATTAGTTTAAGAAAACACTAAAGGTGTGTGTCCTTCTCAGAAATAGTACTTTTAACCACATCCTTTCACTTCTCCTTTCTGTACCTTACTTTACTACCAGAACCATTGATGGCTATTAACTGTACTGTCCTATTGAACTAGGACACCAAGAAACACAAGTTTCTTGAGAAAAAAGTTTAATTCTCCACTGCCTTCTGTCACTTATAAACTCATATGACTCTGCCGTTATTGACGTCTTCCGGCAGGCTTGATGCAATTTTACTCGCCTCCACCAAGCACTGAGCATAAGTTTTAAAACTTACTTGGGCACCACTAAAAATGGGGAAACACATACTGAGAGATACATATACATATACATACCTGCAAATATGTATATACCAGTCAGCTTTGGAACCATTAGGATGTTAATTTCCATATACTTATAATTATAATGAGAAAAGCACTGCTCACTCTTATTCCCTTCTCCAACTCAAAAATAATCTTTCCGCTACACTCCTCTATCCCTCCCACACAGTGATTGCAATATTATTTCTAAATTGCTAAAATAAGGTGAACGATACCTTCTTTCACAGGGAGATCAAAGAAGATTCATAGAACAAAATTACTACCAAGCAATAAGTGGAAAAATCTACATCATCTAAATCGTGCCCAGCTAATCAAACAATAGAGTTTTGAATCCACTGCTGCTTTGGAGAATTTCACCTGCTTTCTCTGATAACTGATGCTGAGAAAGCTTATCTCAGCAGTGTATCCTCATCTTCCTAGGGTCCGCTATCAATGGGATGATGGAAAAAAAGATTTTTTTTTGTAATTTAACATTGTGTAGTGATGCCCAGCGCTTACTAATTGAACCATTATTGTCACAGTTCTGCTGTGCTATGTTCAAGAAATACATTACCTCAAATGCTGTGGACAAGGTGTGAACATTTTTTTCTGGATACCAGACTGTTTGTAATGAGTTGAGCTGTGGAAAATTTGGCACACAAAGCCAAAATTTGAAAATTTCTTGGGACATTTTTCACTTTAACCCATTGGGATGCTTTGTTTCCAYGAGAAAAAAATGTTAAGATTATTAAAAAGAATGGAATATTAACATCTAATACTAGTTTAATATTATAAAACAAATATAAATAACAACATCAAACTAGAGGATTTAATTATTATTGGAATGAAACTAGAAAGTCAAAATGATATAAATTTTTACCGTTGAAAATCTTATCTCAACCCACAAAACATTTTCAAAAAGTTACACATCTCAATAGAAAATTTTTGCACTGATATTATTTAATCAATTCTAATTATATTATTTCCAAACAGTCAAAGGTATCCTTTTAAAATAACCAGCCTGGTACATTTCTTCCAAATATGTCTTCTTCTCACTTTAATATTCCCTTGAGTCACATGTAGCGAAGATAAGATCACTTCAGTGACTGTCTTGAGTTGAAATATCTCCTAAAATGCAAATTACTGCTATAATCTGATGGTTTCTCACCAGCTGACCGCCCTTAGCACTGCTTTCTCTGCAACCATCTATAAACTCTRAAATCTTTGGCAATATTTCTGGCTATGGGTCTGTCTATAAACATTTTGTTATTACGTCTATATGCAAAATTATTCTCTCAGTGCAGTACACAGGGTCAATCTCTCTTTTGCATGGAGGACAAGAGTGAAAGTGGCATGCATGCTGAGAGCAGAATACCAATTGACTAGAGCCGTATTTATCTGAGAGGAAAATTTTCTGTTCCTTTAATACTTTATTCAAACAGTTTTACAAATAGCATTCCCCTTGACCCAAAGAAGTTATAGCACGCCCCATTTCACACATTAACCAAAAATAACATCAAATCTCTTAGGAAAATGAAGACTGAGTTTACTGTTAATCATAATGCAAGTAACCTTTTTTAATTCCAGCAGGGTCATAAAGATCTGCAGTCCTGTAAAATATGAGAAGCTGGCCCAAAGTATAAATAAATTCAAAATAAATTATGATACATGCTGCATGAAAATCTACCTCTACTGAAGCCATTACTAAAAAACAATGTATTCATTTCAGTGAATTTCACTGATGCTCTTTAATGTATAAAAGAAAAGTTAATGTGCATGCCATGACAGTGAGTTTGTAGATAAACTTCAGTTCTAAAGACACAGTGCTCCTTCGTATTCTTTTGGCAGATTATCAACTCTACTTTCACTATTCTACAAAAACAGAACAATACTGTCTGACAGTATCTTTTTCTATTCCCTGCTTATCACCACATTCAAAGTGGAACCCACATATTAAAATATGCTTTAAAAGGTCTTTGTGAATATTTGTCCAGTCACAGTGACTGGGACATTAGATACAGTGTAAGGACATCGTATATTTATCAGTTTGTATTCTGAACAAAAGAATGTGATTATCTGAACAATTTCAAATAACTTTAGTCTGCACGGTTCTCGGATACCTTTAATCCAAGTTGTGGATTCCCCGTTTGTTTTCTGCACAGTGCTTACTCCCATAAATACTGCAAAGTATATAAACTAGTAAAGTATATAAACTATTGGTGATTGCTCAGAAAGCCAGGGAGTTTGGTCCTGATCTTGATAATAGATACATTGTGTGGGTCACCAGTAAAAGTACACTCGGCGGGCAGGAGGTATTCAAGCTTGTGTTTATTGATCAGAATTGAGGAAAGGCTACTAAGAATTATTTGTTAGTCACTCAGCAAGGCAAGTTAAATTGGACTATAAAAAGACTTCTATCTTATCATAAAGGAGGAGGACAGGAAGATCTGTTGTGAGGGGTGACTCATGTCTAGAGAATAGAAGAATACATTTGGGTTAGTCTCTTGTGAGCTGAGAGATGAAGTACAGCTGTTGATTTTGTTTAATCTGAATCTGAAGAGAGAGAAATAAGTGAAATAAGTAAATAAAATAAACATACACCATGGGAAGGGCTTTTTTCCATCCTCCACCAAACCAACACAGGAATGTAGTTCATCTCCCCACCTTTGAAGACTCTTGGTCCTTCACAAAACCTGTGATGTAATAAGGTAATGAGAATTAACTGTAATGGTTGACAGAAACTGTGTTTATGTGCATGCATATATTTAGCATTTTTAATGATAGGAGTGTATCTGTCTACACTGGTTCTAAAATCTGCTTATTAATGGATGCTGCTGTACACAATGCTCTTGAAACGAGCCAAACCACAAAATACACTAAATGGGCAGCCTGTTGCTGCCTGCTGATTTCAACAGAGTTCTGGCCAGGAAGTCAGGCTAGATGATAGCCCAGGCCTTCTGGTCCAAATCCAGATGAATCCCCTCTGTAATCCAAATAAAAAAGCACAGAGCTGGAACAATCTGGAAAAACATGCGACTCCTCAATTGTTACTGTCTTTAACAAAAAGCTGTCATTTCATAATTTTGCTTTGCATTGTTCTCTGCTTCTTCCTCTATGTTTTCTATAAATAGTGGGATTTCATGCCAATTTATGAGGTGGATTTTTAAGAGATACAGAAATTCTGATGCTATAACTGAAACTGTTAAAACTCAAAATTAAGCTATGCAATGTTCAGAAGTGATGGCTACCTGCTATAAATAAAACTTTTAAACATTTCTCAGAAGTTCGTGATACATTTTTTCCCTCTGTCATTTGACAGCCCTCTGCACTGAAATAGCTCACTGAATATTTTAGAGTCAACATCACAGGACCACTGCTTCAGTGAAAGAGTTATAATTAATTTTCCACAATTGCATAATTTCAGGGCATTGTGAAATACAAATTTAGCGGGTTTCTTTATGCTGAAGTGTTCTGGTGTCATATTGAACAGATGTGTCTATGGCAACATATTCCTATTACCGTGGATTTCATATATCCACCATCATCTCTGAATGTTCTGTTRGAAAATTAACATGGAATTCAATGCTAATTGTTAAAATCAGAATGAAGACTGAAGTTCATCCTTGAAGCATCTTCTGTCTACATATTGCCCTATAACAGCTCAAATAGGTAAAACCTTTTTTTATATTATGAGAACCAGGAAACACTTGCAACCAAAACAGATCACAGTTTACTTTTCATTTCCTGGCTTCTGCTGCTGCAAGGAAGATATTTAATTTATTATTTCATCACTGCATTGCAAACAGTGTAAATGAGAATGTTATTTCTCTATAGCAGAAGAGAAATTGGTAGCGGTAAAAGCCAGGATTGGGAGCCAGGGCTCTCCGGAATTGACCAGGTGCAGTAAACATCTGCCCCTCAGTTTACTCATCTGCAAACTGGTACACTTAGAGCATCCTTCCCAGTGATCGCTCTCAAGATATCAACAGTCTTACTACAGCACACAATCACAGCTGTCCCAGTTCTTTTACTGCAGTGTGCAGTTGCAACCGCTCTGTTTTCTTTCAGTAAGGAGTTGCTAAGTGAATCCTTAGTTTGCAAAGCCTTGGGTGACAGATATTATATAAGTAATAGTAGCAGCTAATATTTTCAACCCATTTTTAGAGGCTGACCTGAAACACTTCTGATTGCTATAATCTGAGCAAACACATTCCCATGTTGGTTGAATCTTTGTGCTCTACCACCTACTGCAGCATTTCCCAAAGTATTTCGCCCTACCTGAATGCACTTATTTGTGCCTTCTTCCCTTTCTATTATGTGCAGATTGATTTTAAGATTGATTTTAAGACTGGAATTTGCTCTTTCTCACAACCTTCCAAGCACCTGTTGTAAACATACCACGGCTGGCACCCCATATTTCTGGAAAAAATTGATCAAGTATTTAGCACTACTATAGTCTTAGTAAAACACCAAAATCAATGAATGAGTCATTTATTAATATTTGTCTGGACTTTCCACTACAATAAAACATATCAACAGACTCATAACTCTGTTCAGCTAACATCTACATTTTTGTGTTAATGATGTTTTTCTGGCGTACAGTTTTATATTCCATTGCCCCCCCAGTCCTCAGAGGTAGCTCTGCAGGACACATAGCAGCCTGCAATGTTATCATCTTGCCCATAAGAATATTTTACTGCCATTCTCCTTCTTATTTTACTGTATTTTTTCCAAATTCTCTGCAACGTCCATGCAAAACAAGTCCAAGTAAATGGCATGAGAGGGGAAGGGAATTTTTGCCCTCTAGCCAAATTTTCTGAAAAAGCCTCTGACTGTTCTGTGTTTAAACAGAAATTCAGAACTATGTAGGTAACGTGTCAGAAGGTTAAGCTGCAGAAATAGGACACAGAAACAAATTATTAAAGGAATAATTTTTTTTTTAATTGCAAGAAAAAGAGAAACGAGATATGAAAAATCTTTATTCAGCAATGGTTGCTCACTGCCCATTGCATGGAAGGAGTTTACTCATTTGAATGCCAGCTCATGGGTCTTATGACTAAATTTAACTTCCTGCTTTGCCATAGGCACACACCAGTGTGACATAAAGCAAGATATTTAACCTACAAGATCTCAGGGCTATATATATGAAGGTTAGCTTATGAGCTTGATTAAATCTTTTAGAGATTGTAGGATTCCTTAGACGCTACCAAAACAACCACAATAAAAGCAAGGTTAAATCCAGTCTAACTAATCCCAGATAAACTGGGACATAGCCAGACACCTAAAACCCATTTAATGTCTCAAATAGTCACCCAGAGTGCTATTTCTGCTGTTTCCCCAGGGCTGCTAAAGTCTGTAGATGCCTAAATTTATTAGTGTCTCCTGATTTAGCCTGGAAGTTGTCTATGTCTTTAAATTCATACGTACTTGGAGAACATATTCTGATGAGATGGTAACTATGTCCAACCTAAAACTCTGTTGCAAACCAGCTTTGGGCAGACAAATAACGAGCCCTGACTAAGTCMTTCCTTGAACTCTGCCTAATTCTCTCTAAGAAGCATAAAAATTAATGAAGTTAAGACTATCRCTACCATCACAATAGTGGGCAGAGAAGCAAGAATGATGCCTGCTTTTCACGTAAAAGCCTTGTGTTTGGATCACTAACTCAGGATCACTTAGATAACACACCACCACTTTCAGAGGAGTGCTGTATGGCTAGATGCTGAGGGGTTGACCAGCTGACTTTTCCTCTTGGTTCTCCAYTACTCTCAATGGAAAAGATAGAGGCCAAATTTAAGCCGACTCTATAGGTCTTCAGAGGCTCCTTCTCTGTCTATGGAGAGTGAATAGTGCCTRTCAGGTGCGTTGTCATCCACACTTCTTGAGAAGCCTACCTCACTCCGTTTTCTTGCCAGAAATTTAGTTATGGTAGGTGGACATGATCATCCCCTCTGCTCCCAGGCAGGTGCTTAAAATTTTACTGAGACAGTGCCCAAGTTAAGCACTGAAATTTAGGCTAAATGGGACGGAGGGAACCACATTATGGAATCACTGCTATATTTATTGGTATGGCTCAAATCACACACAACTGTATCACTAAGTTAATAATGTTCATAGACTG
Organism: Apteryx rowi; assembly: GCF_003343035.1. Taxonomy (NCBI): domain Eukaryota; kingdom Metazoa; phylum Chordata; class Aves; order Apterygiformes; family Apterygidae; genus Apteryx; species Apteryx rowi. The sequence goes on along the minus strand of NW_020449319.1, from coordinate 333,982 downwards.
TAAATCCAAATAGTCTTTTCAGTTAGTAAAACCAAAGTTCAATAAACTAAATTTCCTCAAAGAAACTACATCAATCTACATTGCAGATAAAGCCACAGTTTTGCTATATGACTCCAAAGGAAAAAGGCTCCTTAAGTGTGCAGGGAAGGTTAATCAAAGTTGTATTCCATCTCTATACACACTCCCTAGAAATGTGATTCATCTTCGAGCTTTTCTCCCTGATAGCTACAAAAATGGATGGAAGGTTTRAAGGAACTCCTTTCCACCAATAATGCAAAAGCTGAGTCACCTCTTGATATTCAGTCTGTGGCCTGAAAAAGCCTRACCTTGAGAGGAAATAGCCAAGATTTATAGATAAGGAAGTTGAAAGGAAAAGACAAGAAAAGAAATGAATCTCTGTATGGGAAAGCCTGAAACCTGATAACCAACTCTGTGATGATCMGCCAGAGCACAGAACTCAGCAACTTGCTGACAAAGAACCGATCACCATGAGGAATGCAGCCTCGAAAGGCAAGAATGTTAACGGGCACTCCTGGACAGGCTTGACAAGAGGGATGTTAAACATTAAATTAAAACCTAAGCATTGACCAGAAACCATATACAAGGATAGTCATTTGCGAGCTTTTTCAGCCTAACATTCTACCTTCAAAGGGCAAGACAAGAAAGACTCTCCAGAAATCAGAAAGGGCTGAAATAGCTGCCACGTCAACTCGAAAACCCAATGGCTGCTAGGCRAAAACAGTAATTTTCAGGAAGGGAATTCATACTTGTTGTCTCTAACAGCTGTAGCCTTCTCTTATCTTCTGGAAGCCAAAATGTTCAATTCCCTTTAGTAAAACAAGATYCCATGACCCTGCTGAATGTCTGGGAACTGGTCATTATATAAATACTACCCACCTGGGACCTATCCTAATTTAGGATGTGCACATACCCTTCCAGTGCTAGTTGACTTTGTGTTTTGTCATATCTACTTTTTATTGCATGCCAAAAGCAGAAAAAGAATCGTCATTCATCTTAGTGCTGAATAATCTGTCATGTAATCTTTTTTTCCGGAACTGGGAGGTTTTTAAAGCAATGTGCCTATTGTCTGAAATTAATGTATGCAGAACAGATTTTCAGTTTTGTCTAACCATATTACTTTTGTTCATGTCAGCTAAAGTGTTTTTCAGTAGACTTCAGAAGAGATTTCTGTAATGTGATCTACTTAGTGTTGCTAATGAAAAGTATCTGGAAACTTTGGTAGACRTAGACTATGATGCCCCACTATCTTCCAATGCTTAGACAACAAGCAGGGATATATGCAAGGAATCGAATAATTTTCCTGGATCACACAACTAGCCCTAAGCTCTAAGTTTGCAGTTCTGACTTCAAAACACTCGGTGAAATTGCATGGGAGCTAGTTACTAGAGAAATCATACAGTGATAGCTGAGGGCATGCTGATTGTTTCTAAATGCACTGTTTTCACTGAGGACCTTTTTCGGTTTACTCCTCAGAGAAGCTCGTTGCTTTCAGGCACCTTGTTTCTCAGGGTCACTGAGACTGTGCCCAGTAAAAGAGAGAAGCAAAATGCAAAGATGTCTTTACATCATCTTTGTAACTTGCCAAATATATCAATGTCTCTAGGCAGAGCTGGTCTGGGTAACAAGAATATATTGGCTGCTATGATATACAATCAGTCCCAATATGTTGGGATTTACGAGGCTGGGCTCAACAAATAGCAAGGCAGCCAAGGCAGAGTACAGTGCGGCTCCAGGCATTGCAATCTCCACGTTAAGAAGCCTTGGGATGCCATTCTGCGGGTCTGCTCTTCCAGTTCTCTACGATGCAAAGCAATACCCAACCGCCACACCTACCATCCTGTACTGCAACAGAAAATCGATCCTGGACTGTTCTTGTCATAAACTGTCTCCTGTGGACAGATTATCAACAGTTTCCAGAGGCCGCTCTTGATTGTTCTAAGAAAAAGTGATATATTTAACAATAGGCTCCCAGCTGTAGTTGCGATAGATACTGCATAAAACAATGAATAAAAAAAAAAGAAAATAAATAGAATATTAAAGTCAAATCATCAAGCTGGAAAGAGACATCATATATTAATGTGAAGATTACAAACAGATCAGTCCAATTTCAAAATCTATTCTGACTGTAATTCCAGTGATTATAGCTTTGATTAAAGCACACTTAAAAGTTCAACTTACAGAAGTGACAACTTACAGAAGTGTCAGCTGACAAAATCAACTGACCCCTCTCAAGCTGAAAGCTAAATATGCAATAATGTATGTTTTGGTGTCATGAGCAATACAAAGAACAGGTTTGACCCAGAGGAACAATATTACACACTTCTCGGAAACAATAGCCACCCACCTGCAGTAAGAAAACAGGGGTGGTTCTTAAACTGCCTGGGAAAGGAAATCCACATGGTGATTTTATCCATAATGAAAGTCTGCTTTCTGACAAAGTCCATCCAACAAAGCTTGCCTTGGACAGGGAGGAAATAAAGAAATCAGTTCCTGTGGTTCAATGTCAAAGCACTGTGACAAGATATAAATACTATAGTGGCTTGGTTTTTCTCAGACCCTTTACTCTCCTCCATTTATCCTTCTGTCTTTCTCTGGCTACATATTCCCAGAGGCAAGGGAAACTAACTGCTTGCTTATGCTTAAGTTTGGTAGGATTGACATTTTCTTCCCGCATTACCAGATAGGGTATAGAGAGACATCCACGCTTGTGCCTGCCTCCTGGTGCTCTCTTCCCCACCTGATGATGAGATGATGTGGTCCACAACAACCAGTCTCTGATGTTTCTGCACCCATCGCACTCCGTGGTCCTTGGCTCAGCTGTCCCCACTTCACTTTCTTTAATGTCCCAGGGGCTAACAGGGCTGAGGAGCAGCTTCCCTGTGCAGGACTGCGTGCAGACATGCAGGAGGAACACTACGCTTTCCTTTGAAGGAGCCAGTCTCACCTCCGGTGCTGCCTGCACCCATTACTAGGCACCAGGAAGGGTCTAGGGTACTCTTATCTCCCYGTTTGACACACTCCGATTTACCCCATCCTGTTCCCCTCTCCATTTGCTGTTGCCCAGCAGCCTGATTTGATAGGAATAGGAAGAAGTGAGGTACAGCATTTTTAGCCTCACACATCAACTTCAGCTGAAATGAGCAGCAGGCCACCACACTCCAGCATATATCAATCCTGTACACTGCGGGGTAGCGCAGTGATATCTGTTCCAGCTCTAAACGAGCTAGCTAGGTTACTGGAATTAGTTAGAACAGCATGGAGTTGTCCATAGCTTACTTTCTTTTTCCCGGGTGGATAAATTAGCCTAAAACAAACATATCCTTGGCTGCAACTTACATGCAGGACTGTTCCTCCCTGCTGTCCAGCATGCTGTCAGAAAATATTCACCCAGAAACTGAAATATAACAATTCTGATCTCTGCAGTTCATTGCAGCCCTAACATGTCCCATACCAGAGGCAGGAAATGGCACAAAGAAAATTCAGTATTAGTTGCATTTCCCCCTACCCTGCAATGACATTCCCTCTGGGGGGTCTCCAACCAGCCAAGGCACCTTGCAGCCCAGAAAGGCATTAGACTGAAGAATCCATTCTGCTGTGTAATCAAGTGTTTAAACAGACATTTTAAGCAAGCTATGGTGCACAKGTGTACAATCCTACAAATGTTAATACGCTTAATAAAGGATTAGGCAAAGTTTAGTCATTAGAAGAATAATAGTGTTAAAGCTAGTGTTAAAGCCAGTTTTCCCCCATTATTTCTGTAATGGAGCAAAGTGAAATATGGACTAGACCAGTTATGATAAATAGTGCAATATTATTTAAATGACTCATTAGTCTCATCTCCTTGGTGTTACATGGTAGATGGAATTAGAGATGAAAGATAAGAACAATATATTTGAAATTCTGACCTAAGTGAAGTCACATTAAAACTGTTATTGACTTTACTGAGGCCTACAATTGGCTACTGCCTGTTCTGACCGGTAACACATATGTTCATGAGTTTTTTATGAGAAGAGCAGCAGCAAACATGGATAGGTATGGATTTATTTATTTTAATTATGGATAGGTAGCAAATTGGTTGCAAACAGCTTATTTGATTAATTAGACTCTTTTATTTAAATTGTCCACACATGGCTTACATGCATCTCCAAATTATTTGCTATACAGCAATTATGCAACAAATATTTTGCGCTAATATTTGTTTAATCTGTGAGGAGTTAGGAGCAATTTATTGTGAATCTTTTATATTCCAACTTTGAGATATAATTGTTAATTCTGACTAAATATGTAGGTCATATAGCTCAGCTTCTGTTTACAGACTGCATAAGTTTAACTCCTAGAATCAGCCTCCAAATGCGGAACCTACTAATAAACTTTGAAAAACTACTGGCTTCCTTATGGATTCCTGCTAGTAAATGTGTTTGCTAGAATAGTTGGAAAACAAACATGAAAGGGAAAAGTAAACAGCCAGAGTGCATGCGGTTATGGGCCCAGTGAATATTCATAGGCAATGCAAGGGATTCATAATACTTCAGCTCTTACAAATGTGCAAGACAGAATACTATATAGAATAGTGGTCCAGCATTATAATCTATGCATCTGAAAGTTCTTTCCCACTTTTTAAAATATATTAGCTCAAGAAACTTTTTATCTCTTTAAAGAAAGGTGAGTGAGACACCACAGGAAAGAAGGTAGAAGTAAGTCTGTAAAGGAGAGGAAAAATACCAAACTTCAGTCAGTGAGAACAGGAGCTCAGAAGACTGGATGTGAAGCAGTTAGACGYGGGTAAAGCTACTTGCACTAATGAACTGTATGTCTGTTAGAGATCTAGGCAGAGGGCAAAATGGGATGGTGGGAGTAGCTCCCATCATGAGTGTGGATTCCTGTTTGGGGAGGTTTTTCTGTCTCCAAACCTCTATAGCCACTTGTCTTCAGGAATTTTTATTTGTGTGGGAGAGCAGAACGCCATTCTTTATTACTCACTCCTGTTGMTTTGCAAAGCATGACCAGTCTCAAATATTTTGCTTGCCCTGTGCACACTGCTCCCAGGGGAAAGCAGGACAGCCAAGAAACTCCATGCAAAATCCAAGAGCAAAAAAAATATTACAATTCTTAAGTTTTACCATGTAGCCAAAGAGACTCTGTAGCTCATAATTCCCACTAAAACCTCTGGGATCTGCTCAGCTTAAAAATGAAAGGCTTTTCAAAAATGGTTCATGCTACGTTTCAGTGCATGTGTCTGCATGATGTAGTTCTCAGTTTGTACTGGTGAGGTAGGAATCTCTGCCTGAGGGAGCAGTATGTATGAACTTTGTATTAAGTTTCTGCATCCCTACAGAGCACTGGCTTGGCAGTTCCTCTCTCTGCCTTGTACCCTGTCAAAGCCAAAAAGTCTACTTCCTTAGGGGCCTCCTACTGCCTTGCAGTCAGGATGTCCACCATTCTGTTCATTCGACTCATTTTCACTTACAATGTTTGCATTATTTTTTTTTCAGTCTTCTAGACCAGGTATTTGCATTTGCACCTTCACTTAAAAAAAATAGCTTTCTTCAGCTGTAAGGGTTTTTTTTCTTTAACGGAATTCCTAACAAGTAACTCTATTAAACACATAGCTCCAGAATTCAACAATAGTCCTCCACTCATGGATGTTTAAAACATGAAACGAAAGYGCAGTAAGAACACAACTAAAACTCATACAGAAAAATAAAAATCCTTTTTCTTAAAATGCATCTTAAAGTTATTCAAAACATAAGTAAAACATACTCATGGGTGGGAGCACACTTCTCCCACTTAAAATATTGATAAATTAATCTATGCTGATACACAGAAGAGAAAAAGCAGGTCCACTGGCATTTTGGTTATATAAAAAAACCTTAAAAACAAGAAAAAAGCCCTGAGTCCTCCAACAGGGAATACAAAGCATCTTTGATCCTGTCCCTCATGACTATAAATGGGGAGAAGATGTCTCACTGACTGCTGACAGAATGCTAAAATCTTTGCACCCCTGCCCCTCAGTTTGCAGTAAGGCTCTCTTAGTTATTTTACATTGTACACTTATAGTTCAAAACAGATACAGCTCRGTGGCATCTACCTTCTTCAGAAGAGACAGACACTTACCTCTTTGTCTCGCRTACATGGACCCAATTGTCCTGCCACTGCTCCCCAGCTGATAGATGGTTATTTTCTCACAGGAAGCCCACATACGGATCACAACTTTCAAAAGGTTAGCAAAACGTGCAACACGCAGACACAGTAACTAATTAACAGAACTCCCTACCTCCATCCCATCAGCCCACATACTTGCCTTCACTTGGTTTGCTATTGAGCAGTGGTTGTCAGGGATAGTTGAGTTTCCCGTTGCTGATGGACACAGACTTTTCAATGATTAGTGAAGTTCTAATGTGTTAATGTGATGAYGCTGAAACCCCCAGGTTGCCCTCTAACATCTTGACATCCTGCAGATGTCTGAGGGTCATAATGTGTTTTCAGCACATATTTACTGTAAGTCCAGAAATGGCAGTAAAACAAGGAAGGCAYCAATGTGTATCAAGAATATGCATATCAATGGAAGCCAAAAAAAGTCCTCCAGGTGGAGCTGGCTGGTGGGTCACATACCACTGGGTATTGAGGAACCATAACAATATTTGAAATCAATGCCAAGGAGGTGGAACATGTGAAATGGAGGTCATCAAAGGAATTTTGAACTTGGTTCCCAGAAATGAAGAGGTTTTGGTTTTTTTTTTTCCATTTGCAGCCTTTAATACAATGCAGAGGAGAAGCTACAATGCATAAATTCAGTGGCATGATGAATGAGAAAGGAAGTTGCAATCACAAAGCTCATTATTCAGCATAACTGTTGTCTATGCTGTGCATAGACCTTCTTGGGAACCATTCCTAATTCCGAACCCTTCCATAAAGATTGTCACAAACTTTATCTATTTTACTTAATTTGGCATTAGAAATAATGGAGACCTCTACTTTTAACCACTTCTGAGGAAGGGCACTTTCCATTTTCCCAACTAGCTCCTAAATCAAGCGTGGCTGTTGAAGCATGCTGCTGTTTCACTTGAATTTCTACCATTTCCTTTCATTACTGCACTATGGGAAGCATTACAGAGCTTATTCTTAAAAGATATGTTAGACCAGATACCATGATTGTGTTCATACTTAGCATCTTCTGATTGCCTGTGTTACCTTAAAAATAACATTTACTCACTTCCAGCTGGCAACACTGAAACTTCTAAAGAACTTTTAAACTAAAAAACTAAAAAATTTTGCAAATCCAGTATATTAAACTAAGGAAAAAAAACTCATTTATGCACACTAGAGATGGCACCAATTTCAACTTTCTAATTTCTGAACAAATATTAATATCAATTAATAATACATGGCACTTACAGGGCTCTTTTCATCTTGAAAGAGCTTTATGAACATTAACTAATTAAATTGCTTGATCTTTTTCATTGTAATTTTATATATATAAGATTGGGGGCCAAGGAGGGAAAGGCCACTACACGCCTAGGAACTTAAAYACCACAAAGGCAAAAGCAGAAAATTATTTTTAATTTATGCACCAGCTCTTTATTCTTCCTCATGAATGTTTTTCTTGTTCATATCAGCTCCCACATAGGCCATCTGACCAACAGAAGACATACCCATTTCAATTAAATCAAAATCTTTTCAACAGTACTCCAGCACATAAAAACAAAATTAACTATCTGGAACTACTTTTATGTCATTTAAGAAACAATAATCTTCTTTGTCCTGTGACCTTTTTTGTTTGTTTGTTTGTTTAGTGAGGAATATTTTCTAATAGGTGTGAGACACCTTGGCAGTTGGAAAAGATCCTGCATTGCCTTAGCTATTCAACATAATCTCCCTTTTCTAATGGGCTACACTGGATATTTTAGCTCAGCATGCAATTACTCTTGCATCTTTTTCTTGTATAAAATCTAACCTTGCAATACAGCTTTGATGCTGCTAACCGGAAATTCCTGTGARCAGTGTGTTTTCATCTCAGTGGGCCTGCCTGGATAAAAGCATTTATCAGATAAAAATCACGTTTTTCCCATTCGTGTATCAGTTAAACACTGTTTAACTTGAGCAGTTTTATATGTATTTAGGCTAGAAAGTTGTTGAAATGACTAGAGAGCCTCTTAAAGGATCTTTTTTTTTACTGTCAGACAAATGATTTTCAGCAAATTATGTGTAACAATAAYGATATGTTAGGCTAGTTTTAACAAAGACCAATACAGTAACTAAAAATGCCACAAATGTTCACATGCTCCATGCTCATGTAAAGTTGTTAAACAAAACTAGAGTTACTAAGATGCATGTCTCTAATGATCTATGAAATTTCAAGTGATTTTCCACCCAAAGGAATGATTTCTCATGATAACAACCTTCAGGTGGGAATGATTATATTACTGACATTACCTGAGGTGCAAATTCTATAAAGCCTACAAAAAATTGAATGACCTATTTATGGCTCTGGTGAGATATACCTTAACACTGAAATATAAAAGTTCACGAAGTAGGAACAAGATATTCTGGCATATTTTTTGGTATCATTCTAGCACATATTTAGTATTTTATGTATTTAGTTTAATTCACTTTCAATAATTTCATTAGAATCATTGGGGTACCTGTGGTATGTGATAATACAGACATGTACCATCTGAACATAAGAAAAACTTTTTCACTGTGAGGGTGATCAAATACTGGAACAGGTTGCCCAGAGATGTTGTGGAGCCTCCATCCTTGGAAATATTCAGAACTCGCCTGGACACGGTCTTGGGCAGTCTGCTCTAGCCGACCCTAACTGAGCAGGGGGGTTGGACCAGATGATCTCCAGAGGCCCCTTCCCACCTCAAACATTCTGTGATTCTGTACAACATCTTCAGAGAATTGGGGCCTTAGCAAATTACAGTCCTAACTTCCATACATCACAGCATTCCTGATGGCTTATTAATCTACACATTTTTCCATATAAACAGATTTACAAACTCATTACATTTTAGCACTGCCATGAAGAAAATACAATTTTTATAGTGCTTGACACACTCAGAGTAGCCCAACTTGCTTCACGTATTTACGAGGGAAAGTTAGTTACAAAGTACTCATCAATAGCTAACACTCAAGCCTAGATATTAACAGGAGCTTTTATTAAGATGGGAATATTAGTTGGGATGTCAAAAGTATTATCTGTTTTTCCCCAGGAACTCTGGCAGTATTATCATTGTTATGATAATTAGTAGCGGTGGTTATTTGTGTTCTTGCAGCAGCCACAGTTCTCAATGACAGAACGTGCCCCTTCGGGTCAGGTGTTGTACAAATATGAACCACTATGCAGTAAAGATACAATGCTTGTCCTGGGAAGTTTCCAGCAAAACGTAAAAGACAAATTCAACAAAAGTGAGTAGGCACATTGACTTCTTCAAAAGCTACAGAAGCAGCCTGAAAGAGGTTTCAACTGAGTATTTCTCTGGAAAGGTGGTATACTACAACTTCATTATCATCTCATCCCACAAGACGCAGTATTCCACATCATTGTCATCCAGATCTACTGCGGATGCAAAACCAAAGCGTGATGTATAAGACAGTATCTGATATCTCTAGATATCCTGACCCAGAGAAATGAACATACTTTACCATAGTAATGACTAAAAGATGACTACTATGGTTCATATAAAAAAGTATTTTGAACAATAAGTTCTAGCTAAGATATAACTAAAATGAATTGCAAATGGGWTGGAGCAGCATGCTTGGGTGTTGCTGTCAAGGAGTGGGTTACACAAAATCTGTAGTGGAGGAAAAGGAAACTGCTAATGCATGAAGGCAGAACACCACTTTTGAATAATAAGAGATTTCAGCATCCTTTTGCTTTTTCTGTCCATATTTTGGCAGTGGTTTTAGAGCTTTTCTCCTTCTATATYTCCTATATGTTCACATCAGCCTGTGAATGCCATGGTAACGTTTCCTCTGAATGCCACCGCCACTCTGCCACCCCCAGAAACATTCTCATTCACCATCCTTCACTGTTCAGCCTCCAGATTTCAACATATACTGAATCTGACTGCCTACGTCCAGCACATAAAGAAAAGCAGCCACACACCCAAATATCTCTCCCACCCATCAATACATCCCTTGATTTCTGTATTTTAGGGTTCAGTTCACCATAACTCTTTCTCTTTCAAACATAAACATTATTGATGTTACTTGTTACTGTGTTTGCTATGGATAATCACTTATAACATTTACTATGAGGCAGCTTCAGTAGGTGCYAAAGGACCTCAGATAGAAGAGCCTACACATAAAAAATATCATTTTTGTTGGTAAGAATCCACTGACTTAAACAAGGGCCAGACTGCTCAAATACACTTGCAAAATCAAAGTTTTAATGCCCATCAAATCACTTTCAGTGGCTGATGAATCCGTGAAAACTGAGGGGACCCATAGTCTCTCCAGCGTTCCATGGTCACATCCATTTTAAGAATTTTTCCATCTTCCTTTATCAACACATCCCAGTTCAGTCAGATGGGCTATGTCCCATAATCTTTGTGACATGAACAGGGGGAATGAAGATTCCCAGTAACTAAAAGAAGGTAAATAGAGTGTAGGGGAGAACCTGTTTGACCTCGTGAAATGAGATTATTCCACTGAGTTCAGTGATACCTCTGTATTTTACAGAAGCACAGAATTTGGCCAAGTGAGTCTGCAGCCATCCTAAAGCAACTTGCACAAATCACAGTTGTCTTTTAGGAGGAGGAAAAAGCCTCTATGTCAGCCAGTGATTACTGATTTGAACAAGTTTCTATCACTCTTAATTTTCAAAATATCAGAGGCAAATCGTCTTCTCTATGCACGGATGTAAATGGCTGATTGACAAAGTCTATCATATTCATTTTTTTTACCAGAAATTGAAAAACTGTCACTTTGAACACTGACACACTTCTTGACTCCCAAGGGAACTCTGAGTAAGCTAAGATAAAAAAGTGCATATGATCACCAACTATGGTAGCCTGAGAAACACTCACTTTCCTTTTTGAGGACATCTGATTCAAAGAGCTCTCCACATAAAATTTCCAACCCCTCTGCTGAGAGAGAGAGGATTTTCATCTTACACCTTTATGGATTTCAGGTTGAAAGATATTTACATCTCATATTTAGGACATTATCCTGAGATATTTACTCTTATAATGCACAAAAGTTTCTTTCAGTATTTTATTTCTCCCTTCATTTAAAAAATAAATGCAATTCTAATTTTATTTATTAAAGAAAAATAAAAGTTTAAATCAAAGTCAAATAGGAACCTCAGAATGACTTTTCTTTCTGTAAGGAGACTAACTATTATGCCTTATTCTCCTTTTCCTTTTTTTTTTGATAGACAGGTCTGAGCTTTTGTGTCTGGAACTCTATCATTTATGCAGCATAAGCCAGGGCTTTTGCTACTGTGGCAAAAATTTATGCATCTGCCTACTAAATGCAATCCAGAGAAATATAATCTTTCCTGGACCTGAGAATTAATCCATGCGGAAATGGGGACATCCCTTTAGGACTCCCTTTTCCATTTCAATCTTGTCTCTATCCTTTATTCTGCATCAATGTGGTGGAAATAGCAACGTAAAAGGCAGAAATTATATAAAATGTTGAAGAGTGGACTCCTGGAGAATTAGTGGCTGAAATTTCTCCAGCAAATTCAACAGTTTTATTGGGTGATTTATGCTGACATAGTATCAGACCAAGTGGTTTCTGACTAAGTAGTATCACTAATGTCAGACCAGTAAGTAGTTTCTGTAGCACAGCTGTAGCCTAACATTTCCTGCTTTAGGGCTATGCAGGATCTTCTAAAATCTGTGAAATAGGAAATAACAAACATGTAGGACATGTCTATATAGGAATGACTCCACAGCTTCCAGATCTAAGCTATTGTATTTAGGTTATGTCTGTTCTAGGGATTTATATGGGGCTCAGACCCACATAGGTACATGTATACTGTTAAATTATTAAAGGATCCTTTGGTATGGTTTTGGTTTTGGAAAACTAGCATTCTCCCAAGCACAGCATGGTTTGGGAGACAGCATGGGTCATGAACCACTTCCAGCACAAGCAGTCTGGACACAGCCATCCTGTCTCAGGAAGGAAAGAGAACTTAGCTGTATGGATGGAAGCCATGTAGTGGTAGATGTTTTGAGGGCCATAAAATGGTTGCTGGCCTTTTTAGTTATTTATTAGTATACTAATCTCTCAGAAGTTGCTCAGAAGTGTGAGTAGAGTAGGAAAGAAAATATGCCCAGATGTATATTCCAGCATGAATCAAAGCAGAGACCCTCAGAAATTCTCCTCTGTCCCAAGCTGGGAGGCAGGGTATCACAAAGCATCACACCAGTGATGAAATAGGATCCTCCCTTTCCTTGAAAGAGCTTGGAAATTCATTTTTATACAGGCGAGGGAGAACAGTAAGTTTTCAAATCATGACTCTGTGACAGCCAAGTCCTGAATCCCTCCTTGTTCTCCATCCTGCTACAGGCCCTTGAAAGCCACTTACATTCACCTCCCCCAGAAAAATTCCTGGAAACCATCCCTACYCATTTGGCTGGCACTTAGAGGGCTGGGGTGTAATCAGAGATCCACCAGGATCAAGGAAAGCGCCACTCTGCAGGGAACAGAAAGGCAGAGAAACCCACTAGAGACATCAGGAAATTGCACAGTATACCACAAAGCTGTGCTTTGGGCAGACACAACTGATAAGAAAGAGAGAAAACTGTATGGCAACAGCAAGAAAGATAATTCGGAGCTAATTCTGTGTCCTACAGGGATGCAGGCAAAACAGTTAAACTCCAGGCCTTGAATGGACCAGGCCTTTTATTCTCTACCTCTCCTGTAATGAGAGAGAAACAGAGACTGCAATTTAGACCCAAGACTGAATTTCCTTAAGTACCAGGTGAGAAGTTCAGGATTAAGATTCKGATCCAGAGCCATGTTAATCATTAAAAACCAGAAATCCACAAGAGTAAATCTATGAAAAACAGAACCACTCAAAGGTATGAGATTTTGACAGTAAGCAGATAGAAAGGTCTAAGATTCTTCTCCAGCTCAATCTACCAAGGAATCCAGATGAGAAATGCATCAACGCTAGGTTGTTGCATCAATGCCAAGTTGTATAATGAAATTCAAAAGAAGCAAATACCTCTGTTGCACTTACTGCAAACTCCAGTTAAGTATTCAGATTATAAATTATCTGAATTAAGCTTGTTTGCTCAGGTTTAATTTGGTGCTTTTATCTAAATATAAATACTGATCTTACTGACATGGTTCTATTCTGTCTTTCCACAATATGACCTTCTAAAAGACTTGGAAATTAAAAAAAATTAAAAATGACTTCATGTGGGAACATGTGGGATCCTAGGATCCATACCAAAGTCCTCTACCGCTTGTGATAAAAGAGTAAAGGTAGCAAGAGAAGGTCATTTTCTATGTGGATCAGCTGAAACAGTGTTGAAGACGTATACTTTTCTAATGGAGTTCACAGCTACTCGCTATACCAATAAATAATGGGATCAGGATTTTGCAGAGGAGTTTCTCCTAGAGTCTATCATTCTTTAGGTTCTTGCCTTTCTCAGTCACAGACTGAGAACCTACCATCCCTGCCCAGCTCATCACTTTGTGCCATTCTCGAGTTCTGCTCCTCTTGCCCTTTCCCAGTCTCCTGAAGGCTTAGAACTTTTTCCTGTTATTTTCTTGCTGTCATCAAACTCCATTAATCTATTCTCATCCAACAACATCCCCTTTTTTCCAGTCCTCTGGAAAGCCTAGCCCAGATACTTAGGAAAAACTTCTGCATTAAGAGCAGATTATGGACACCTCTTTTCTCTTATGAAACTCCTGATCACCCTTGGGTAGGCACTGGAACACAGTCATTTATAAAGATGTCTGATATTTCTGCAAAGCCAGCATGATGGTACTGGGCACACACAAAGCCAGTGGAGTTTCAGTGACTGGGGTGCCACATTCCACTAGACTCTATCCCTAGCTTTTTGGTTTTGCCGCACAGTAGCACAGGCAAAACCATCTTAACTCAGGTTCTGAATTCCCAGAGACACATGACAGAAGCAGAATATCAGTCATAATAAGAATTTGAGAGGTTTATAACCTACACAGTCATGAAAAGCTGTTTGGACATGTGATCTTTGCACAACAAAGGTAGTAGACAGTTGTCCACATATGGAGACAGCCACCTGGAAAAAGGTGAAAACAGCTCCCACTAGAGTCTGGGAAGCAGCCATATGACCTAGTGAACAATGTCAGATAATTCATCCCATCTCAACTTTTGCCAGAGGGAAAAGCCCACCACTACTAGTTCATTATGGTTGAAGTGACAACAAGAAGAGTTTGTCAGCACTGATTTAGCTAATCCTCTCTACTGTTTGTCTTTGGATCCACTGACTTCATTGCGCAACATAGATCACAAAGCTTCACCAGTTTCTTCTCTCCTGCGTGTGTGGTTGACCCTGGTTTTCACAGGCAAGTTTTGCACATGCACGTTGAAGCACGGACCACAGACAAAATGAAAACTCTTTCAGAAAGCTGCAACCTTACAGTTCCAGATAAATAAATCATGCTGATTCTATGAACATTCAGAGACTAAAGAAAATATTCTGATTTATTGTAAGGGTTTGGATACAGACTAGACACACGCTTGGAATTCTTTCATCCATTGAAACCAAACTTTAAGTTATTCTGAGAAATATTCTCTCATGAATAAAAAATAACAGATGAAGAGTATAATACATAATTTAGCTACACATTTATACGAATCCCATCATCACAGTAGCTGGGCACCTACAGATTCCTTGATATAGATCTCGATTTGTCCAGGGGAAATAAAGTGGTAGTAGAAAATCACACTGATGAGTAAAAGGTGAAAGTGAGGAGACAACAAAGGTCTGAGAAAATATGTTCTCAAAAGGCTACTGTGTCCACAGTGCTCAGCAAAGATTCCAGTAAGCAAAATGAGATCCTCAGACTCGATACTGAAGATACAGACAAGGACCCAGAGGTGTAGTTGTGCTGGGCTGGAGGTGTGAAGACACCTAGAGGGGTGAAGACAAGATGAGCCAAACTGATGGCTCTAGAACTATTAGGCTTACAAGCTGATACAGATTTGGGGGCTCAGGAAGCTGGACACAGCTTTATTCTCAGTTGACTTCATGCATACATGGAGCAGACCTGGGTCCTCAGCAAATAATATCCCAAACAGACCCACTTCTGAAAGATGACATGCCCAACATTCCCTCATCTCAGAGCCACCCTAGCAGGAGGAGACTAGTTCTCCAATAAATTTAGCACTAACATGGGCGTGATGAGTTCATCTGTTGTTTCTTGGGCAATCTAAAACATTTCTTACCATAATCAATCAGAATCAAACTTAAATCAGAGTCTTCCATGACCAGCCTTCTACTGATAGTCACAATACTGCTGTTTCTTTAGTCTGTGTTCTTAGAACCCAAACTATGACCTTGGAAATGTTTCTATGACATTCACTAAAAAGGTGTTACCTGCTTCTGYGGCATTCTGATTTCAAAAAGCCTTTCCTCATTAAGTTATAATGTTTTCTAGCACTAACACAGCTTTAGGGATGTAAGAAAAAACAACCATGGAAACAATATAATAGCCTTATTAGACTTAAAGTGAGATATAGTTTTTTCTTTCTCCTCTCCAATTGCCAAAGTTCTTTAATCTCTCACTCAGTTGCCCTTTACTGTCATAACTATCTCCCTTACTTCTGTTTTATTCCTTACTTGAAGTTTATTTCCTTTTTTAGAAGACTTTCTTCCCAGGTTAGAAGTTTTTTACCCTTCCTGCCTTGAATTGTTTCTTACTTTACCATGTTACTTGTTCATTGTCTCTATGTTATTCTTCAATCCTTCATATTTAACATTCCAGAATGGCTGGGTTACCTGACTCCCAAGTTAAGGAAATTAGTTCTTCTGACTATTTGTATTATTCTGTTTCTGATGTATTATTCTGTTATTCTGTGTTATTTTGCTTCACAGCATAGTTGGCCACTACTGCAAGGTTGGTTTAGCAGTTAAAAGAGATCAATAATTTTATTGTAAGAGATAAGGAAATTCAACTTGCTGTCTCTTTGGCAAGCAATTGAAAAGAAATATTTGTAATTGCACTATAGATTTGAAGATCAGTAATTTTCTGCTAAGCACTACAGTCTTTTCAAACTATTGGGTGAGATTTAAAATATTGACCAGGCCAAAGCTAGATGTAAACATATTGTCTACTGTATGTGCACAGTCTCCCATGAACATCTGAAAGAATTACTTTTTTCCAGTAGTAAAAGGTAGAGAAGACACTAGCAAATAATTAGAGCTCTTGAATGCAATGTACTAGCTTTCTAGTCCATAGCACACGATGACTAATTATGCCCCTGGATCAAGCTGTAAATTGAAAGCACTTTTATGGTATCCAAGTACAAACGATATTCCTAATAAAAGAATGAAAAGGCTTACCTTTAGCTCAGACCTATTAAGATGACTTCCATATTTATGAATGACACAGGAAGGAGCTATTAACAATCCAAAATAGAAAGCTCAAAATACAGCATACTTGGCAGAAATATTGCTTTGCATGTTTATCTGCCTTCATCTATTTTATGACACCAGGAGCACAAAAAGAGGGCGCAAGTTAGATAATGGGAGCAACACAACCAAAGAGCACAGTTTAGGAAGCCTTGTCATAGTTCCGTGCACTGGAAGCAGTGCACAGCATATCCTTTGCCAGAGGACAGGAGGGAAGGAGTGCTGAAAAGAAAAACTGGTGAAATAAAGCAAGCTTCTTATTCTCATAAAGGATAGACTGAATTTCTAGCCTTCCAAAAAATGACTTCAAATCTTTCCTGACACTTCCTTAAAAGCAAGATAAAAATGACAGCTTGATTGTAAGGATTTAACAACCAGAAGACCCTGACCATTAAAAATGTTGTGTCATGCTTTTAAAAAAAAAAGTTTCATAATAATAATGTGAAAAAGGGGTTCCTTACCTGTATTCCAACTTCTACAAACCCTTCTGGGCTATAGAACCTACAAAAGAAGGCCAACCGTGCTACAGACTTTCTTACCGTTTCATTCAATAGGTCAGCCCTTAACCTCAAAGGTACTGTAAAATAGTCCATCTTTTCACAATAAAGATCTACCTGTCTATCTACATAACTATAATCTCTGTGACACCTCTGTTGTATCTAAGCATCTATTAAACTGTGTAAATAGAAAAAGACAGGAAAAAATGTCTCTTCAATTGTTCTTGATGTTATAATGCTCAGTAAAGAAGGAAAGAAAACCTGCAATCCCCTCTTCAAATTCCAAGTGAGGAAAGGGTTAAAAAATCAAAGCCAAACAACAATATTTTCCCTAGTTCTATTCTTTGTGGAAGAGGAAAAGAAGAAAGGAGGTAATAAGTGAAAGTCTGTCTCATTGTAATGATGCTTACTTCTCTCTTTTTAAGTCAAATCATACAAAAAATATGAATAAAACTTCAAAATAGTTATATCTTATTACAGCCTTATATCTTCAAAGTCCTGGATAAACATGAATTAATACTTTTCTGAAAGGTGTTTTTAGTACAACTGATCTTGACTTTCCTCCTTTCCAAGAGCATAGCCTTTCCAACTGGGACAAATTTCCTTATGTCTTTAAATCCTATATGATGTTTAGAGACTAAATAACTATCTTTAATAAGTTTTGTAAATGAATTATAGAAGGGATAATGCAATTGGGAAGGGAACTACAAGAAAGGGTGAATTCACAGAACCAGAAAGAGGTGGAAATGAATGACACTAAATAACAATTTTGCATTCTATTTATTCTAAGTAATATGTAGAGGCTAATTATGGAAATCTGCAGAAAGGTAATGGAAAAACAATTGGAATGTGTTGTACAAATGAACTGTTCCCCTTTCACTTATGCCAACACTGAGCAACACAAGCAACCCCCTTCTATTATTYCACATCAATATAAGCAGAGCAAGCCCTTCCTAGAGTACCAAGTAAGCAGGAAGAGTCTGCCATGCTTCATGACAGCAAAAACTTAGAGGACCTGCACTTGTGTCTGCTGCTGATTAGGTATGGATTATCAGCATAGCTATAATTTGGAAAAGTCTTGCAGTATATAATTTGCAAAAGTCCTCAAGATGACTGGCAACAAATATTATGGAATTCACTTGCTCCTTTCTCCGCTCCTATTAATTCACCCATTCCTGCAGTTGTCATCCCACTCACACTGTCCCTTCTATAACTCATTTACAAAATGAATTTAAAAAAGAATACTCACAGTGTTTAACATAATTCATTTATACCATCGTTAATAATTATTCTACACTGCAATTAAAGGTTTTCTCAAACCTTTGATCTACCTGCTCTGTCCGGATATTAACTTTTCCTTATGGTGTTCAGTATGTAACAAGACGAAGTGGTAGTGGTTAGGAATTTCTATACACTTTTCATTTGCAAAGTAAATAATAAACTTATACTGTTGGAAAGGAAACAAGATGGGCATTTAGAAGTGAGATTATTATTCCTTTTATAACATTCAAAATTGATGCATTTTGTTTTCAGCCTTCTTAGTCTACTATGATACAGTTTAGAAGCAGCATTTTCTTTTTGGCTAAGCAAGTAGGAGCTACAACTAAAGATAACACTAGTTCCATAGTCACAGAAGAGCATAAAGTGGAATGATATCAGATGAAAAGAAGCTAAGGAAAACATGAAAAGATAAAAGCTGGTAACTAAACAGTGATACTATTCATCCAGTTAACCCATGTTTTGGTTCATATGTGGAATTCACTTTTAAAGCCTGCAACAGTTTTTTTTGTTTCTTTTCACTGTTTAGGTTTTTAGTAATCAGCATAAATTTAAATGACTGGTAACCTCATGAATCCCTGACTGTGATTTTCTTTTACTTCAGTAGAAATTTGACTATCTGGCATAGATAGCATATTATGCTATCACCTCAGCAACTTCTTTCACAAAGTTACCTTTTTTCTGTAGCAGAACTATTCAAACTCTAAAGATCCTAAGGAAAAGCTATTCTGGAACATTAGAATTTACATTTTTGTGCTCTTCTAATTCTAAATCTTAATATTAAAGATGTTCACAGTTCTTACGGGAAAGCAAATAGCCCTATCCTTCCATGTCTTAGGAATACAACAGCAATACAGAGTTTCAGTTCAGCTCATTTAATCAAAGCTCCATTTGAATCTTCTCTTTTACCTAAATTATCCCTGTATATCGCTAGATCTTTCTTAGTCTTCCTAAACAGCATTAAGTGAATTTGTTCTTTCAAGTCCACCTAAATTCACTTGATCTCAGTAGCTGGATGTGATTATGATAGTCAGAACTCCAGACCTGCAATATATGGATCAAAAAAATTATAATTTTCAGGTAAAAATTTTGGGCCTTATTATTCTAACATTTTAAAGAGAACTTGCAACTGACCTCTCCTTTGGAGTCATTTTGCCCGATTCCTAGATATACTGAAATACACTATGTCTTTACCTCTTTTTAGAGTTAAATGTCTGAGCTCCTGACTGGTGCAGCATCCTGTTCTCCGTCCCCTTTTATCTCCAAGTCTGAAAAATGCATCTGCTTGTATCACCTTTTTTGCTCCTTGCTTTAATTATGCCCCTCATCTCCTTCAGGTTTCTCCCTTAACTCATTACCTTCACGTTTCCTTYAAATCCCTCTGGAGTTTTGTTCTTATTTATCTTCTCCCAGCCTTACCTGCTTTKCTTTTCATGTTAGTCTTGACCAGCCGGTTTGCCAGCAAAGCATATGAAGACATTTTGTTTTCCTTACATACTATCTTGGCTACAAACTCAGTCACGAGATTTGTGCCATCTCTTTGATTAAGTTCTCCCAGAAGGCTCATTTCTGCTGCGCTGCCTGTGGGCAATCTCTAGCTAATATTGACACATACATTTAACTCTAACATTATTCCAAAATGCAATTGTCCACACAGCAATTAGGTCCATACTTAATCAATTCAAATGTATCTTTCATCATGAACTCCTCAGCAAATGCCAAGCCAGGAGTCTTACCAGGAGGAATACACATCACAGAAAGAATTTCATCCATCATTATACCCCTAAAGATAACCACTTTTGCCCTGGTTTAATAGAATTGTGAAGTTTTTAAGTGGAAAATGGCCACGGGACAACTTACCCATCTCTTCTGTGCGACTAGGTCATTCTGCACAGGCTACAACACAATAGGATGTTTAGTGTCTTGTTAAAAATATCCAGGGAAGTACCTTCCCTATTGCTAACTCCTTTGCATTTTTTTTTAGCCTGGGAATTACCTTTCCCCAAGCTTCCTTTATTCATCACTATTTTATGCACACTTACAAAGCACATTTTTTATTGTAAATAATGGAATTGCAATCTATTCATTCATAATTGATAGGTTCTGTATTCTTTCAGCCCAAGTACATTTTACGAAGAACTAGTGGTACATAACTCCTTTTGGAATCTAGTCCATGATCTGTACTTTTCCTCGTTAGGCACTTCTGGACTCCCACAAAGTAACATTCATAAGTAACATAAGAGAGCTCTGTTGGCTTAAACTAAATGTCCATCTAGCTCCAGTCTTGCAGACTCATAGGTACCAGGCCTATAGCAGATGCCCGAGGTAGAACAGAAGAACATGAGAAGCACATAGTAATACTTTCTCAGGTGAGTGGTATTACTATAATACTACTGTACTTTTCTGTTTAGGCATGGAACTCAATCCATTTCAGTCACAAACAGAGGATTCTTATGTTACTTGTTAATACAGCTAACTTCTTTATTTAATATGATTTTATGGTGGTCTTTTTTGGCCTTTTTTAGCACTATTCCTCATGGGCATGCATTTTCTGATAGTTCTATATAATTTGCACTGTAGTATTGCAGTGCATCACCTATTGTCCTCCTCCTACCGTGCTTCTGATATGCCTGTTAGGCCTGTGTTGCATAGTCCAGTTCTCCCTCCTATTTTTAGATTTCCTTTAGAAAAACATATATTCCTTTGGTCATATACCTATACCTTTGGAACATAAATACCTACTTTTCTGCACCCTTGGAATTTTATCTAAATTTCTCTTTGTTTCCTACTTGTGGCCAATATCCTATCTTTTCAAGGTATGTAGTTTTTATGTCTTCACCCTTGAGGACTTGTCTTCACCCTTGAGGACTATCATTTCAAATTTCATGCTCTTCTACACATGTTGGCTTTCCTCCAATCTTTAGTCTGCCCCTACCCAACACAATCTTTGTTGTAAGTTCTAGTGGTCCAGTTCCAGTTGGCTTTGATGAAGCCCATCTTTTCTACACAGGATCTTTCTAATCAAAAAGTTCTCGTAGTTTCTAATGGTTACAAACCTTTCCTCTCTACATCACTTTGTCACTGTGGTGCTGAGACATTGCCTTTCTGTTTGCCCTGTGCATGGAAGTAGGAGCATTTCAATGCTACCATGGAAGTCCTGGTCTTTAGCTTCCTGCCTGCTTTCTTTCCTACCTGTCCTATCCACATAGGCCACTATTAGCAGATCCTCTCCAATATTTCCCATAAGACTACTGAAATATTAGCAAGTCATAGTACACATAAACTGCCTCCTCTCACCAGCTAGGATCTCTGCTTTCAAAGTGATATCTTTTATGCAAACTTACAATGAGGAAGTTTCACGTGTGGGGCCATGTCCTTCTAAGCTGTCGCGCAGAAGCTTCTTACATTTGTTTCTCTTCATCAGCACTAATGCTGTAGAGACACAGCAGTGTGGTTACCAGGCTACCTCTAACAGCCTTCTRGATGAACCTTTCTGCTTGTCCGGGTTCCTGCAGGGAGCTCAGTAAGCCGCTGTGGAATTCGGCCACCTTGGCGAAACTGGGTAAGACCCTTACCTGTAAAAGCAACAGGTGCCGATCCACAGGATGGTCATGCATATGAGTTCCTGTGCTGTACATTAACAATTTCCCCCTCTTCCCTCCCTCCTGTCAGATTCCTGTTTACATCATGTTTTATTTCCAGTCATTTTTAGGGGTGGGAAGGAGGGATATTTTGTTATGACTGTCACAGAATGGATACTCATTGCTTCTTTTTGTTGTCTTCCTTTTCACTTTTAATGTTTCACTTATTAATTCACTTTAATTCACTTAATTCATTTATTAATTCACATCTAATATGTTTAGCTTCTCTTTTTACGCTTTGTTTCTGGAATAGAGAGTCCATTGCCCCCTTCATGCTGCAGCTGAAGGCTCTCTGCCTCTTCCCCTGCACCTCCCCTCCCTTCTGGGATTCTGCTCACTYGAGATTCCCAGCCAAGCAAGGCATTATGTTAAGTGTTGCACTGTCAGGGACAGTGATAGCTACCTCTTTTTTCCCCCTAGTGAAACTGTAAAAATACAAATCCAAGGTTTTGGGGCGGAAGGGGGGGAGAAGGCATGACAGTAATGGAGGGTAGTGCAGAGATGCTGAGTTAGCAGGCATTGAGCTGATTCAGAACAAGAAGTAATATAATTATATCAGTGCAGAGATCCCCAGAAGTGGAAGCAATATAGCTATGTTGGTGCTGTCTAATGAACTCTTCTGGGAGGCTAAATCTAACTCAGCTACACAAGTCTGGGAACCAAACCTAGTTTCTTTTCATGGTGTGTTTGTACTACTGAGCTCAGAGACAACTGTATCTTATTTCATCCAGCAGTGCTTATTATGTTAGTATCTTGTTACATTACGTTAAATGTTATAGGTATATGTAGGTATGTATATGCATATAGTAAAGTTAGCATATGTTATATCTTATGTTAATAAATATTATTCTTTTAATAAATGTCATATATTAACAAGGGCTACTGTTCTGAACACCCCTGTATCACTGGTAAAATATATTAGAATTAGTTCAATAAAAGTAATATTAAAAATCAAATTAGTTTAGGAGACTGACAACTGAACCCACCCCACGAGACGGAATTAGAAAGACTTCACTTAGTGTCGATAACCTTCACCGGCCATTTTGGGATCACTAGTTTAAATGTTAGGTGCGCCTCCTGCATGGAGCTTGGTATATTGAACCCTAGAACACAGAAAGCCAGGCTTGAGTCCACTCTTCAGGAAGACTCAAGCAAACAAATATCATGGCTGGTTTGTACAAATTCCTGGGCTGGCTGCATTTCACCTGAGTTATTTTCATCTTCCGTAGTTTATACGACTGCAGAATGTAGCCAATACATGTTACCTTTTACACTGAATGCAGACAATGCAGATATGATTTGACTATTGTGAATGCCCCAGAGTTCTGAAAAGTATTTTCCGTGTTAAAACGAACAGCTTTAACCTTCAACTGATTATTTTTTGAAGTAGCTTTTCTCCAGCTGCACTGTATTTATATGTGAGGTTATTCGGGAAGCTAGATATTATCTCTAGGAGGTTTTTTATTAAAGAAATGATACATTTGGCAGATTATGACACTGTTCCAGAAATGCCAATTATTGAAAAAAATCACAGAAGGAGGAGGCCAAAAGATTTGATCTGCTCTAGCTGTAGCATACTGTTATCTATTGATGTGGGGTGATTATAGAAAATCACTTCTCAACACTCAACACTAAAGACCAAACTGTGAATGGAAACGAGATCGCCTGATATTTCAAAAATGTGTGAAGCTATGAGAAAGGATAAAGCAGAAACAAATGTTAAAAAGTTGGGTAAAGCTTTTTTGAATAATGCATAAGGGTGGGACAGCTTGGCACATTCAGAGGAGGTTTTGGCTCTCTAAAAACCTAAGCATTCTGTCTGATCCCCAGAGGATCTGTCACACTATCATTTATTTTCTAGATAGTCAGCCAGGCTCACTCAGAATATGGTTTGCATTCAACAAGCCTTACGTCAGCTTAAACAGCCTGGTCCACCCACCTGCCCTGTTGTGCTCTCACAAGTGTCTGTGCGGCTGAGCAGTGAGCACTGATCTAGCTGAAAAAAAATTAAAGCTAAAAGAAAATTTTCTACCCGGATCAACTTTGAAGCCAGACTCCCTGTGCAGCTGCACAAACAGCTGGGCCAGGTCAAGGAATGGGGCAATAAGGAATGAAGGGGGAGTCCTCAAGCTTGCACTACCACTCAGGAGCAGCTCATTTCAGCCACAGTTCAAGATGATTTAGGTGATGGGGAATGATATCTTCTGGTATTAGCTGATCTCAGCGCACAGCCCAGTAATACTGCCACCTCCAGCTCCCCTGGATATTTTCAGTAGTTTCTGGCAGCACGGCTAGAGTGGAGGGTGATATCTCCGCTGGTAATGGCCAACCTACTTTACAGAAATTGCTGACACTTTCAATTGCTGCTGTCTGTTTCCCTTGCTGTCTCTTCCCTGCCTCTTCACAGGAGTGCTGGGCTAACTGTAAGTTGGTTTATTTGGGGCTGAGAAAGTGCGATTCTCTATATCCACTGTTTCTGAGCGGAGGTAGTGCAATGCCATCCCTAACCCAGAATTTCATCAATGATTTTGGTGAAGGTACGCAGATGAGAAGAAAGGTCAGAGGAGAACACGCATCTGCTGCTTAGCACATGCACTGGCTTTTAATCAAGTCCGTAACGACTGTTATCGGTACCGCTGCCAGTTCTTGACCAAAGATATAATGGGGATTCCCTCCGTGTCTGTGAACAGATCACGGACAACTGCCTTGTGAAATCTGCAGAAAAATACATCTCTCTGCACACCGCCAACAGCAGGGCTCACTCCAGCAAATACTGAGTGGCCATGCCATGGTGGCTTACGAGCAGCTGAGTATTCTCCTGTCACACCGCACTGGCCATGATGGTGCAGGGCCGTGGAGGCGATGCAAACCCCTGCGCTGGTGGGAAGCCAGACACAGCATGCRCTGCTGATACTGGCATAACCATGTTGCCTTGAAAAAGACTGTACAACCAACCCAGCCCCTTCAGGCAAAGGGGTGGTAAGAGCCCTCGGGAGCCTCTGTCCTGTCATGCCTGTCAACCATCGCTGCAACGCCTTTCTTCCTCCCACTTCCAAAACTGTGTAGTAGGTGTCTTGTGACTCTTGGCCCTGTGAAGACTTGGCAACAGTCTTCGATGTTTTGAGCGTAGGGTACATCTCAACAGAAGACAGATCAAAATGAATTTAAAATTAGAATTGTGTTGTTTCTCTGGGATACCACCTAGATTTTCTAATGTAATTGGCCTTTTCCCCCAGATGAACCGTCTTTGATAGTAAAACTGAAAACTGTAATTTCTAGGGGTTTATAGCATGAATACCTGAAAAATTCAACCACATGGCTACTGGTAAAAATGATTGTAATACTTCATAAGACTGGAAGATGAACTATCTCTTGATATTAGTAATAAATTTACACTAAAAAGCTTTTGGACAGGTAAAGGTCTAATCAGTAATGTTCTCATTCTGAATCTAGTGGCTGAACTGGAATGCACACTAGGAGGTGATATGTCTGAATCTGGTTTTGTGAATTTTTATTAATATAAAGAACCAAGTTTAAAAATACAGGAGATGCCATCTGGCAATGGGCAAGTAGTACCGTAGCTTGCTGCAGAAACCAGCTCACTTTGCTTTTGGCTCAGACTGTAACTATTCATAAAACACCAGTCTCATTTTTAAAGGCTATTAATATTAGCTACAGCAAACAAGCAGCAGGTTCTGTATGCTCTTTCAAGGGCCCARCTTTTGAGAGAATTTGGTTTCATCTTGGCTACAAAATGTGAAATTGATAACATGCCAGAGAGATAAGGAATGCTACAGGTAATTTAATCAAAATTAAGTTTAGTGGCAAGGCTAAAGCAGTTAATGTTATACTCGCCCTCTAGGAACCAATCTCATTATGTGTTTGGAGAATCCACCATTTGTTTCTGAAAAAGATTTTATCTCTTTTAGAAATGGAAGCATGAAACTCATTAATGTTATTGCATCTCACCAACAGAATTTTCAAAATCATTAAGAAAAGGAACCCAATACTGTAAAGTAATGCTGATTTTCAAAAGACAGGAGGTCAAATTAAGTAAAAAGAGCATCTTGTTGATTTGCAAGCATGAAGTCAGAATCAAAAGAAATGCAAAGATAACATTCCAGAAAAGACAGAGACTTTAAAGTAACAGATTCAAAAGAATATTAATGAAAATCTTAAACATGTATCACAGTAAATTACTAAACTATAATGCAATTCAAATAATGCATATGAAAAATGTATAGATATGCAATAAAATATTTAYGAATCGAGTGGCTACGAACATACCAAGAAGTCCTAATCCTTCCTGTCAGTATGCTAAGTTACTGAGAATCACAAATCACTGTTAAGGATGGATCTGACCAGCTTTTCAGAAACTTAGTTCAAAGGAGGTCTTGTTGCATCTGCAGATGGAAGACTCAGTGTGAACAAAAGCCTCTGGGCAAAAGGCTCTTTCTATTATCTTAACACTATTATATTATCATTTTAAGCTATTTGCCGTAGATGAATGTTTCTAACAGCTAACTTAGGTGGATACACTAGTTTAAAAATGCTCTAAGGACTAGTTTAGCTTAAGGTGCTTTACTAAGAAAAGAAAGTCCTACAGTATGTCTTCACTGCTGCTAACTAAAGAGGCAGAAATTTCCCTCGGGAAGCTGGTGCAGGAGAAAGTGCAGGATCAGGCTCTTTTTACTAGGTTATTTGAGTTAATTATTAGCTATGCTGACAAGAAAAAAACTAAAAAAAGTTCCAAGAAAAAGCTAACTTTACAATAAAGGCAATCCCAAAGTGTGAAAATCTGTATAGAGTGCACCTGTGCCATCAGTTGGGTTTCTGGTCCCTGACCATAGGTCCACATTACACCCACACTGCTGTGCTCACCAGCTGCCTTTCAGATGAGCCCATTAGGTATCTTCAAGTTGCTRTTCTTGAGAACTGCTTATTATCCTAAGAGATCACATGCACTTCAGGTCAGAAAACRGCAGCAGCAGGTGAAAATGCCTAGATCTCCCCAAGGTACTAGATGCTCTAGGCTTGACATTGCAAGCTGCTTTGTGCCTTCAGTGCTTACTGAAATCAGGAGGAACTGAGACTCTCACAGTGAAGGGGAGTGACTACCCAGCAAGATCAGACCACTGATACCGCCTCCACGGACCATACATTTCTAGAACAGGAGTAAACCTTCATTATCTCCCTTTTTGTTCCCAGCTCCCATTTTGCTTGCCGGGGGGGGAATAGGCAGGTTTGAAAAAGAAAAAAAAAACCTCAGTCCTTTCCCTAGTACTTTACAAAAATAAGACCAATGAATAATGGAACTGCTCATCCAGATCTGTAAGACTGTGATGGATAGCACATACCATTTAGTAGATGTGGATTGTCAAGGAAAAGGACACAAAGGAAAATCATAATAAAAAGATGTATCACCTTTGAAATACACCTGCTGGCTTTACCTGTGGGTTAAGTAGAAAAAATGAAGCAAAATATTTCTTCCCTTTTTGCAAAAGTAATGAAAAGTCAGGCAAATTTTGTTTCACCTGTAAAACTTTTCAGGTGATTCCTTCAGCTGCCATGCTGGGAGAGACACTAATGGACTGCAGCTATAATGTTCACCCTAACATAATGAGTGTGCAATTGAAATTCTTCCACCCCTGGTCTATATCTCTTGCTCTGCAAAAGGAGCARTTCTCAGAGACTTCAATGGAGATTACTCATCCCCTTGTATTTCTCTCGTACAAATAGATTTTTTCCAAATGTTCCCACAATGAGGACCAGGTTTTCAAAAATGTTCAGGACCCTACAGCTCTCACTGTACAATATATGGTTGGATAGGAAGCCAYGTTAGAAAAGCTGAAGCTGTTTTTACAGGCTCCAGTTGTGGGCCTTGAGTTCATTTAAATATCTGGGCACATAGATATGTATTTGCATTAATAAAATAAACTATAAATCACATGAAAAGGCCAGTAGTACCAGTCCAATCCCATTGAAACACTGTTAGTTCTTAAGATGGGTCATCCCATAGTAGTGTGCTTTATCCTCCATGAGCCTACTTATTACTTCTTTAACCTAAAGTATACTTTACAGTGAAACTTCTAGTGTTGATTTCAGTGTGTTCAGGATGCAACCCAAGGTCTCTAAGATAAGATTTGCAAAATCTTAAAGCTTGCTGGGCTGTTTAGAATAACGATCTGTGTCAATGAAGAATGCAGCATTTTGTTTTGTAGGTAAAAAAATGCAGTTAAGAAACATTGGGCTTTTTTTCCTATTGGTTCAACTAAAGATTTTTCAAGATATAATAATCTGTCTTATCACTGCAGCAAGATGCTATTTTGATAGAATTAATTTTAAATAAGCTCCCAGCCTTTCATAGTTCAGTGCACTAATTACTTCCACACAACACAGATGCAAGATGATGCTTTTTATACATAGGGGCTATAGGGACACTAGAGCCAGGGAAACACACAGAGCAGAGTTAAAACAGTGTTTGTTCCTCTTCTTTTACACACAGAGATACAGAAAACACATTCAGGCAAAATGGTGAAATGCTAGATAAGGATATTAACCTGCAGAAGAGAGATACACTTAACTAAGGATCTTTTGTTCTTTTAACRTTAGAGCACAGAAGAAATATATAGCTGCTTTATATTGTTAGCCAAGAATATCCTTTAAAGCTAGCAATGGGCCAACAAAGCTAGAATTGTCTGAGGTATATTCAAGTCATCTATTCTGTGATTAACAGCAAAAAGAATGAACACATTATTTCAAGGGTTTTTTTAGAAAGATTTGTTCAGCATGAAACTTTTTTTTAAACAGGAAAGGGTATTTTTGAAATATATGCATTTGTTCATTAGAAAAGATAATTATCCAAGGTTTCTTTAGGATTTAACTTGCTGCAGTTCAGTATGAGATTTTTTTTATTATTATTTAAATCAATTTCCATTCTGTGCAAACCATAGGCTGGAAGCTCCAGAATGAGGACAAACCTTCTCTAAAATACCTTGTCATCTTTTCAGTTCAACCCTACTGACTTAATAGAATTACATACATCACCATAACTGAAAGCAGAATTAGGCCCTCTATGCATCCATGCTTTTCCTCAATTTTATTTCTTCCCTTAGCCTCAGGGAACAGAACAGCTGAGAAGGAGGACTGCATCCCACTCAGAAAGCTCTCAAATCGTAGGGCTAAGATTTAAAACCTGCAGTGCTCTGTGTGCTAACTGTGTCGGAAATGCTGGCTGGCAAATCCTTCCCAAGTCATTTTTAACTCCTTATGTTAATTTCAACATTTTGCCTTGCTCAGAGTCTATAAATCAATTCCTAACGCTCTTCCAGTGTTAATGTAAAAAAAAAAGCTATTTAATAGATAACCATATATATAGTATACATACTAACTAAGTCAGAAGGATTATTAAATCAGCTAGCTTCATCTTCAGTGTGAATTTAGTGTAATCTGCTACTCACTTGCCCTGCAATGCCCTTCTCTACAAGGTTGAAGAGTTTTCGCTGATTGGAAAATCTTGGTTTGGGATAGCTTTCTTCTAGATTTAGATGTCTAAAAGTTAGGCCTTTAATTTAAGCTCAAGTTCTAGGTTCTCTCTACAGTCAATGGAAAGACAGGCTTCCTTGGTGGGCGACYCTTGTCTTAGGATAGGATTAATCATTCTTTGGAAACAGTTCTTTCTCTGCACTGGCTGTCGAGAGAATCTTAATGCCTGTCCTGGACTACAGGAGTGACTTGTTGAAAGCAAAAGCCAGGTCAGATGAATCTGGGTCTTGGGTTCTACAATCAAGTATAAAAATCACTGTAACTGCTTAACAGCTTTTAGAAAGAGAACCATTASGACAAAAATTTATTGTGATAGTCAGCCATCAGACAGGTTTGCATCTGGGTGGGAGAGAAGATAAAATGCCTTCAGCTGGTAGTGGGAGAGAAGGCAGAGCCTATTTTCAAGTTATATGAATTTTGTGAAGAGGGAAAATGAGACTTATTTTTAAAAGTTCAAGAGAAAGAAGATCCCCAAAATAACCAGTGAATAGGATACTCCATTTGAGTGCTGAAGATCAATGTTTACACCCTGCTTTGATTGATTTTGAACACTTACAGAGAGAAGATTTCTGCCTTAATGACATATGCTTCTCTCTGTTTTTGACTGGAAATTTTGTCTTGGACTTGCAAATCTTTTCTTTTTCCAATGGGTGTATTGCATTTCAACCAAAACTTTTCAGAAATTGCCAGAGCCCTAACCAGCTCTTGTAGGGATACTTCTAYACCCTTTATATAGCCTCTGTGACTTGGTCCAAACCACAGCCTCACACTAAGCTCCAGCTGATCTGTTTCACAGTAAAAATCTTAGCTGGCCAACCGAATAGTGGGATGTGCTCTTCACCCCTTTAAAGTAGGAAGGCAAGGAATATCCTTTGCACAGCAACAAATAATCCTACAGATTCTCTAGAGGCTTTCCAGCTCCTCGCTTACTCTAAGCTAAATGCTATTAACACCATCTCATGCTAAATAAATAGAAGCTTTGGCACTTTACACACAGGGATGTCCTGGCCTGAAACATTTTTCCTTATTTAGATATTAGATTCGATGCAAAGAAACGTACACCAAGGAATGTGTCACAAAATACTCTCAGAGATGAGCCAAAGGAATATTTTACATGAAAACACAGGAAAAATCTAATGGACTAGTGCGAAGCCTAGATCTGCTGCTGTCCCACATCTGAAAATTGCCCAACAGTGCACGTGCACATCTGACTGGTGGGATGCTTATCACATAAACAATCCCAAATCTGCAGATGATGGAAATGCCTTTAACACCCCTGAAAAGATATGCACACTGATTTTCATACGATCACTTCTAGTTGGCATATTCCAACAGTTACCTATATAGTATGTGGGAGGAAAAGCATTAGCAGCTAAAGAAAGTAACCTCACAAATAAGCATGTAAAAACAAACTGCTGTCTTCATTTTTCTTCTGTTAACCAGCACCTATATCACAGAGCCATTTAAACAGGGTTGAAAAGGATTCAGCCCTTAAGCATTTGGCAATTCAATAAAATAAAAACTCTTTATGGAARTGTCTTGATTTCATCCACACTTTCAATGAAAAAA
This sequence comes from Apteryx rowi, assembly GCF_003343035.1. Lineage (NCBI taxonomy): Eukaryota > Metazoa > Chordata > Aves > Apterygiformes > Apterygidae > Apteryx > Apteryx rowi. The sequence goes on along the minus strand of NW_020449319.1, from coordinate 302,842 downwards.
TATCAAACGGCTTGTTTTTAAAAGGGTAAAAGACATCATTTCAATTCATTTTTATCTTTGGAGTGACATCAAAGCCTTTTTTTATTATATAAATATAGCTATTTATATTACAAATGACAAAACAAGGTGCCCGGATAAGAGTATTTGTTATTTCCAGAATTTTATACTTTGGAAAAAAATGTTAGTGGAACACTGCAAAATTTCAAGTCTTCATTCAGCTCACATGAAAATGTCTGTTTCCCAGGAGCAGGAATTCTGAATGCTGATAAACTGAAGTGAACATTTCAACCCCTCCGCAGGGGTAAAGCGTTAAAGATTTGGGAAGCCAACAGTCAACACTCTAGGCAACAGAATGAGTATATATACTAAACCTACTTGACCTGCAGTTTAACCCAAGGGCCCTGCCAACTCCAGAGTTAATACCTGGCTTCTACTGGCTCTGGGAACTACAGGAGGTACTTTTAAATTACTGTTAACAATAACACAGCCAACACTCTGTGCTGTGGAATAATGAGGAAGAAATTAAGGCTAACTGGTGTTCCTGACTCCCCTTTCCCCTTGCCTTCACAAAGGGAACTGAAAATCAYAGTATTCATTTCAAAGCACAGGTAACCTGAACTTCTGAGTCCCTTCCAATTTTGCAGCATAAAAACCTGCAGAAGTCYCAATTAAGAACCCAAAAAGAGAACTGCATATATTAAGCAGAACACACATAAGAAAATAAACAGGTTGTCAGAACGCCTTCAACACAGAAAAATCGGTAGCCTGAAAACCCACAAATAACTGAAATTCTCACTCTATAAATCTTGAATTAAGTTCAGCCGTGGTGAATTGCATTGCCTTCTGGCAMTGAGCCCTCCTTATTACCTCAACCCTCACTCAGGGAGTGGTGAGACTCGATATTACCATCAAAGTACATCCAGTCAGTCCTACATCAGCCATACAGAAACCACAACTAAATTAGACCTTGAAACAAGGCTCTTTCTTTCCTTTTATACCACTAGAGTCCTTGTCAACTTAAATTACTTATGAATCAACACAAAGTCTTAAAGACATAGCTGCCAATAAAAACTTTTCAGCATGAGAAGGATTAATCTTAGATAGTAATTAACATTTTAAGCATTAAATGCAACTATAAAATTATAGAAATGCTAATAAACAAACTCATTAGTACTTATTTTCCTTTTGTTATAAGCATTAATCAAGATTCAAAACACTGGAGGTGGTAGGATCCTTGTGATTACACCTCCGCTATGTATTTAATTCACCATAACATTTATTTCAATTTTCATATAGACTGCTACATGACCCTTAGAGAAGAACGGGCAATATCTAATATTTTTGTGTAAACTCAGAGAGATATTCAAGAGTAAAACTCAGCAAAATCCACACGAGATAAAAGCATTCCAGTGAAACCCCAAGTTCTGAACTATTTGTGTGCTTTTGCAAAAAAATTGATCTTGTCTGTCCTCTTTGAAATAATGCAATCATGATTATGATGCTGATGAATCTTGATTATGCCTAGGTATATTATCTGCACTAGGAGTGGAGAAGCACCAATGCAGTTTTAATCCTCTGCCATTATGACCTGTGAAGTGTGACATGAAAATACCTAAGCTGTTTCCAAGTAAACTAGCTCAATCCCGGGCATACGCAGGKGGCTTAGGTACAGTGCCACATGAAAATAGCTAAATAGTTTCCAGAACCAACCTAGATATGTCTGTGCAGCACTGACCTGCACCTTCACACCATCTGGACTGCCTGCCCAGGTCAACACTAGCTCAGAGCTCTCTGTGCCCAACAGTCAGCAAGGTCACAGACCTTTCTTTTCACCATTATCTCCTCATGATAGCCTGTTTTGTCAACATTTTGCTTGAGCTATGATTTTGATTTATCCAGATGAATCTCTTCTCTCAGTTGGACAGAAGGTGATACTTTCTTCCATAAATCTTAAATTAGACTATAAGTGTATATAGTCCCCCTGTGAAATTCACAACATGCTGTTCACTCTGTAATATTCCTATTGTGGTGGCACTTGGAGCCCACCAAAAAGAAAGGAAGACAGTAGGAAAGTAGTTCCTTGCTTAGAGACCTCACACGCTATGGTATTTAGACAAATGACATGGAACTTTCTCCTGCCTGAGGGCTAAATAGCATTTCAAATCTTTTTCAGAAACCACATGTAAGGTTTCTGGGCATGAGGCTGTCCTAATACAGCTGTGAGACTGCTGGAGCCAAACACTGACTCACTCATCAGCAGCTTGAACAAGTGTATGGCAGCATATATATAACGATACAGATGTACCCTAACACCCATTTTAACATCCCTTCCCTGCAATCTGGTGATAGAGAGAATGAGAAAAGTATCCAGTGAGGGAGAAAAAAACTCAATCTGAGTGACAGTGAGACATGGTAGAAGGAAATACATATTTTCTACTCATGGTAGAGGCTGGCATTCTTCCACTCCTATCCCCCTACCTGGAAACACCACATCTAACCTGATGAGAGGGAAAATGAGAAACTTTCTTCCACCCAAACTGAGAAAGTAGAATAGAAGCTAAAAACAGTACATCTGGTCCTGGGAGGGCTCAGACACYGTCTGAAACACTGAGCTGTAAGTGTCTTGGGTCCCTTACTGCACACGTTGACAGGGTGCATCTTGTTCATCATCAAAGGAGAGAAATGGGAGAACAAGGTGACATTGCAAACACAAAAGCAACCAGCGTTCATGAAGCTATGGAACTGCTTGGTGCCGGCTGCTGTGGATGGTAAAAGTTTTAATACTTTCAAAACTGACTGGGTGAGTTTATAGAAAAGAGTAAGAACATAAGAACTGCCCCTAGTGGGTTAGTCCACCTCYAGCCCAATAGTCTGTCTCCAGGAGTGGCAAAAGAAGCCATTTAGAGTCATGTGAGACTAGCACTTTTCTGCAGATCTTTCCCATTAGAYTCTCCCAGGATCTACTGAGGGTTCTTAAACAGAAAGATACCATCTGCGGCTCAAGAAATCCCTGAATTAAAGACCTCTGGAGTTTAGGCAATATTCTGAGGAAGTATAATTACATGTTTTTTCTGCATTTCTAAACTTTCTGAAACCACTGAGTATACTAAAAAAATAGAAAAAATTCCCTGAAGCAAGATATGGACTGAAAAATCTCTATTTTTATCTTTAAAGTGTGTGAGAACCCATCTCCATTTGCTAACTTGAGCAGACTTGACCCCTTTTTCAATCCTCCTGGGGCTCCCTCTCAACAAAGAAAATCCCCCTCCAACTTCCCTGATTGATAATGGACACTAAGAGAGCCACAGGTGGCAGCTGGACAAGCAGAGGTGGAGGAAAGAACAACAGAGCAGGTAAGGCAGAGCAGGAAGTATGACACAAAGACTGGCACAGCCAGCAAGCAGTGACATAGTAATTGGGAAAGGGGCAACAGAGAATTGCCTTCTGCTGGAAGGCCTCTCCTGAGGCTGTGGCCAAATAAATTGACGTTCTGAGCCATGTGCACTGTGGCTTCCCTATCAAATATTTGGATAATGAACAAAAGGAAAGCAAACAAAGTAAGACAGAGAAGTGAGAGCAGAAAGTGATAATAGATACATATAACAATAGTCACCTTCAATGCCATGCTCTCCTTTCTAAGGCTTATCTTTCRACCTGTTTCTCTCTATCCCCTGCCATCTTCCCTGGCAGCAGCAGAAGCAAGGAGCCAGTCTTTCATAGGTGCCTCTGGCTTTCTGTCCTACTTCTTCCTTCCCATGGCAGGAGCATCCCAAATCTAGCCAACCTTCACCTTCCACCCCTGAGGCAGCAAAGTTCAGTTTTGCCAGACTGCACAGGGTGTAGTAATTTACTTAATTTCATTGAACAGCTACTTGCTGCTGAAAGGAACATTTGCACAGTCCTTTCCTTCCCAATCCCTTCCTTCTCCAGATCCCTGCCCCTGGCCATCAAGGTTTTGTTTTGAATATAATGGTTATGCAGCTTTAGGCTAAGTCAGCTTAATTCACTGAGTTGAAAAAAAACTAACCTACCAAAATAAACAAATATCTATTTTCCAAGGATCAATAACCTCCTGTGGCTTACTATGGAGCTGGGGTTCAGTGTCTAAGATCCTGTCATGGCCAGTGGCAGTCCAAAGAGCAATTCAAATGACCAGCCATTGGAGCCCTCAGTACAGGCATCCAGAAGTACATCTCGAGTAGGGAAACCTGGCTGACTTCTAGGTGCCACACAGAAGGGCACAGCTCTCTCCTAACACCTATATAAGATCTACYAGTTTCATGAAGGTCATGAACATGCTAGAGCACCTCAAATGGTGCTAAGCAGTTATATATGAAYGACTGAATCAAGCCTTAGGTGTTTGCTTCAGAGATAGACCGCACTGGCTGTACTGACAAGTCTTCCTTCAGCAATAACAAGAGATGCACCTGAAGACCTGTAATTGTCCATAGGCTTGTGGACTCCATATAAGAACTCAGGCATTAGTTTGGAGCTGAATCCTATCTGTGACATATTTTAATTGATATAGGCCAGTAAAAAAATCTCAACAACATATAGGCACATGCAGAAGAGATGATAAAGTTTCCCAGACTGGATTTCTATGTCCAAACACACTAACATTTTCATAACACAAAGTTGGTCCATTTTATCTGACACTGACTGTCTATCCAAGTAARCTTACAGTCTAATACACAGCTCCCGGACAGTGGTTTGTGGTCTCTGGAATCTGTAAAAGGGGAGTATGCACAGGTTTGCACACACACATATTTCCACACTGCTTCAGCTGTATAAAAATCTATTGATGCTAGAAAGTTCTTTTGCCTGCCTCTGAGAAAAATAGACCTGAAGGTGTTCTGTCTGAACTTCTTGTTTTAATGTACAGACTGCACAAACAAGCCTTGCCAGCCCAAAGCATTTCTTGCAGATCACTAAGTTAAAATAATAATGGACCTAAATGTCTTTTGGAGGTTGATCAACTGGCACTCTACAATAGATTAAAAAAAAAATTGCATGTTATATTACCAAGATGATAAATTAATTAAAGAACTGATCTAACCCCCCAAAATATAGTCTAGCTCAATACTAATGAAGTAAGGAGTGAACGAACAGGATAAATTTAACCCTTTGCTGTACCCAAACAAGATTATTTGTTTACCAGCGCACTAACATTTTGTTGGCAGGGTCTTTTAACTGAGGACATTATGTTGCTAGTCTTGGAAGACTTTACTTCAGAATTCGAATCACAGAATCACCACAGCCAAATGCCTCTCTGTTGAACCGGATGAAAAGGCAAGCTGTAATTACATTTAGAGGCTTGCTTAAAAAATATATATATCACGAAGACTGGTATACAAGAATGTATGTGATATACCATCTTTTGATTGAAATCTTTGATTGAATTTTGATTGTCTTGACAACAGAGAGCCAGCAATACGCATGAAGACAGTGTGTCACCTTGGCCTGAAAAAGTGAGGCTTTGCAGGTCCATTTCAGGTAGGAAGTAGAGCTCATTGCCTTCAGTTTAGGAAAAATTCTGCCTCCCAGATGAGCCTAATGTAGGATTATGAACCTAGCTAGGCTATTGACTCTTAGCCTTAGCATCGTCCTGTATCCAGGTTGAAGATACTCTGTGGAACAGCGTATTGAAGCTAGAGGAAGAAGTGAAATTTCTGCTACTGTTGTAATTCTGAAGCCCTTGAAGCTTTTTATGCACATACATTCTCATACTTTCTTTTAAAGCCCCAAGTAAGCAAGCGCACAGCTAACTCAGTAAATTGTACACAATCYGAAAATCACTCATTTTTATTAATATGTAAATTAGAAGGTTGTTTGCTATACACATAGCTTATTAATCACAAACATACATGGCAAATTGTGTTTGGAGGCTCAAGAATAAGTCTAGATACCAAGTCTCTCTAACAGAACATCCAATTTTTTTCATGTGGATGCTCAAAGCAGCAATGAAGCATGCAAAACAGGCATTAATAAGGATCTAAATTATTATTAAAGATCTGAGTACTCCATTTATACGTCCTAACTGGATAATTGTGCCTCCAGCATAATTCTACCAGTTAAAAGAGGTTTTATCTCTACGTAAACCATACAAAAAGCTACTACTATAAACACTAGGGCTCAGCTCACCTTTCTTTAGACACAAAACAGGGGCACCTAAGTTGGGAGAGTGCTCTGCTGTCTTCATAGYTGATGGAAACAGACAGGAACTTTGCCTCCTTTCCTTTTTCATATCTAAGAGGACTATGCTCTTAATCTGGCTACTTCAGTTAAGGGACTAAAGTCAATCAGGAGAAATCTAGATCTATGTCTTCTGGGAATGAGCTGTATTTGGATAAATATTTATTGCTTCAGGAAGGCCTTTTAATCATGATGAAACTCAAGTCAGTCTCAGTTTGTCATCAGATGTGTTTGATATTCAGTTTCAGTATTTTATAGTAGAAATGCCTCARGCATTTACCTGTCTGCACAACTCTGGCCAAGTGCCACAGAGATCTTTGCATTCACCCAGACATGGAGAATTTTCTACCATATATCCTCAACTCCATTCTATTTTCTTACAGACGCCAGATTTTAGATATAACAATGAGTCATCCAAGAAAAAAGAAGCTAGAAAGACATGTTATCAAACTGGTGGCATGCCACTTAATTCACTGTTTTTATGTTTTTAATGTAGAATGGCTGCAAAAAATATTCTGCATAGAGAATGAGGTGTTCAGGCTTCAAAAATGCTGCCCTACTGACAGCAAAATAAGTAGCTGCATGAGRCTGACAAAAGTGTGTAAGTAATGTGACTATGAGGAGGCTCGTTATTTACTTATTTTTAATTTGTAAGTATTATTGTTATGCCTAACACCATTTACAGTAATGAAAGGCAGGGGGTTCACCTCAGAATGCTGTCTTCACTTGAACAAGAAAGAGAACATACTGTAAGGAAGCAAGTTTGGGGGAGTTTATTAGCTAAAAAAATAAATATAAACCAAAATTAGTATTTTTTTTTGTTGCCATTTTCTTCCAGTGCTGCTGACAATGTGCTGGTGTGCTTAATAAGAAATTGTTATTTTTCACAAAGATAATGTGGACTGCACATCCTCAGAAAGAGGCAGATGTGGGAGAAAGAATGGCAGAAATTACTTGGGTTCACAGTGAAAAAGGGGATAGCTGCATGTGAAAGGATTCCTCCAGTTGACAGTCCTAATGGATACCATTTGCTAYGTCTAAAGTGTTGCTGTCTTTTCATTCACAGCTTTCAATGGGAGATGGGGCTAGGTAATGTTCTAAACCRTATCTGACAATAATAGATCTTAGTCCAAAAGAAGGTGAAAAAGAGGATGAGAAAGAGAAAGGAGAGAGAGAGAATATCTCCATGAAAAGAGCATTTGGGAAACAATAATTAGATTAATATATTCTTTTCCTAAGGGGGGACAAAAAAGTCTCACTGTGTTTCTCCAAGAAACTGATCATGTTTAGGTCTTCATTGCAATTTTGCCAAGATGTCCATGAATATGTTTAAACTGGGCTGTGCCCTTATCTTAAAATTTCAGGTTGCCCAGAGTGGTTTTGGAGTATCTGTCATCTCTGGACAGTCTGAATTTAAATTAAATTWAATTTAATTTAATTAATTAAATTAATAAAGGGTTAAAAGGTGCCTCTGTCAGGGCACTGGCAACCTCAGAGCTTGGACTTTGAATCAGTATGTGAGCCTTCTTCCACTAGTGGTGTAAGCTATCTGTTTGGCTTTGCATTGGAAAGGAGAAAAAGCATGTAGGAATAGTCAGAAGAAGCTGAGTTTATGGAATTGTTCTTTGGCTCCCCTCAGGCTGAGTTTCTTTATGACTCAGCATCCTTTCACACCCTCAACAGCAGGTAGAAGGAAACTCAAGCTTATCCAGGATGACTTTGCGTTTAGGCTCCAAATGATTTCAAGGCCTCATACCTGGATTAACATAAACCAGACCTGGAGTTTACAGTGAAAGGTTAGTTAAGACACAAATTCATTTTCAGATGCAGATTAAACCAATCACAAAACCAATCACAAAGCTTGAAGATGGTTGGCCAAGGCTACGCTCAGGTGTATGACTGACACAGCAGCAAAAAAAATGCATGCAATGTCTATGGAAAAAACATGCATTTGGAGGTCTGTAATAGTCTATGTCAGGGACATTTTGGCTAAATGGTAGCAGGAGTTTGGTGGACCAGTGGTACTACACATGCACTATGTAGATATATATGTACAACACAAAGTCTACATAAGAAAGACAAAAAAATCTTCATGTAATTTTAAAAAATAAATAAATTACACATGGGCACATCACATTTACTTTTTGAAGTCATGTAATGTAATTCTGTCCTTTGTTATGAGTATTTGATAGAATGGTCTACAGAGACCAGAACTTCTTGAATTGCAAGGGGCAGTAAAGCAAACAGAAACAGTGAATCCCAATGTGAAAAAGTGTTGCAATATAAGTTGCATATGGCAGGCACACATGAGATTTGCCCTGCATTTGTTTTTCAGCTGTGATGTGTCACCAGTCAGCCTGGCACAGCAACAGTACAGATGTGCTGTATGCCATTTTTTTTCACTGATAATATAATTGCCACACTCTCCTAAGTATTGTATTCACCATCAGGCTGATGAGATTCCAGCAAGATAAGTGACTGGGTAGAGGGGACAGATGCTACTATTGCCCTGGTCAGTGGAAAAATAGAGAGAAATGAAACATCTTCTGTAGCAGCAGCAGCTGACCTCTCAATCAGTGCATGCACACAAGCTGGTAGTCAGCCTGTGCATACCTCTTGGATTAATTGCAGCATAGATGCTCTGGTGCCTGGCCATAAAATCAAAACAACTATTTCTCTGCTGTCACCCCCCCCCCCCAAAAAAAAAAAGTCTTTATTAGATCTGATGCTGATGGAACAACCTATTTGCTCAATAATTGGTTAATAGTTTCACATACAGTTTGCATAGGAAACTTCACCTTGTGGGTTGTTTACGTACTGCTCAATTTAACTGCTTGTTGGGCACTTGCTATTCACGGCATGTAGCTGTTCACATGAAGCACATGATGTTCTTCCCATTTCCTCACAGGATTTATGAAGCATTTCAGACAGATTTTGTAGATTCTTAAGGCTAGAAGGGGGCTTTACGATCATTTACCATGACCTTCTGCATATCACAGGTCACAAATATTCCCTAGCTGACAGAAGGCCTTGTCCACATGTGGGTATTCATATGGATCCCAAAACACAGTGTGAACACCCTTCTTGCTTTACAAATATAAATGAAATGAATAAAATTACATTAAGAAGCTGCTTATAGTCTAAACGGACAGTTTTTTCATTGACACTTACAGCACTCGCCCTTGGACAGGACAGTTCAGCCTTTACAGTGCTGTGTTCCCAGATGGTCAGTTCTTCAGGCCATAGACAGTCTCCTGTAATGCAGCCTGGAGCCCCTCAACAACAACCTCAGCAACCCCCTTCTTCCATGCTGGTCTGGCAGCAGATGATGGGCCTAACTAAGCATCTGGACATGCATGGGTGCATTAGGAGGCATTCAACAGATGTCTGCATCTTCCTACGCAGCAGAAAAATATTTCAAAGAATCATCCCATGGGCTGGTTTTGGCCAGCAGGGGAATGGCTATCATTTGGGGTAACTTATCCTCAAAGCAATACTTTGAGACTAACAATCGTGATCTTATTCTTCCAGCGCAAAATTTGGAACAAGTTAGAAGAGCTTAACCATAACTGGCTTGAAAATTTAAATTCAAAGTCACCTTTTAAGATAAAACCCAAGAACCAAAGTTTCCTTGAAATTCAGTAAGACTTTGGCTTCTACATGCTTACAGCTAGTACTAAAATGTTACTGGTAGGTTAGATAACGAGGACAGGAGGGGAGGGATATTCTCAAATGTTAGCTTGAGCCCAGGGAGGCTAGTCATTGAAGGGAGGAAGGCTCTTCAGGGCTGACTAAAGGAGCATGCCTTCTTCTGCTGAATATACAGGGAGCATGGGGAGATAAGATTTCACTGATACCCAACCTCCCCGGTCCCATTCAAGATATTGGCCTAAGTTCACCCTTGCTGTTCAAGCACAATTTATAATCAAACAATGATAACCAGAAAGGGGCTGTAACACTCCTGCAAACAAAATGAAACAGATGCACAGCCTCTGCCAGGTGCTTTTTGGACCCTGCTGGAAGGGGTCCAAATAATTATCTACTCACCAGATGGGTAGCAAAGCACAAACAACAATCTAATGTGTCTTGTGGGTACAGACAACTCCGACTTTCAGTGATGTAATAACATTAACATGTGACAGCATTTAAGTTGTCAGCATTTTGAGAACTTAATTTGGTGGTCTGCAATCTGCAATGGTCTGATTCTCATAATCCAACACCTACAGAAAAGAGACCACGAATACATTTGGCAGAGGGAGACTCTCATCTTCCCAGTGGGACGTGCAGACTTTGCTTCATTACCCGAAAAGGATCTGAGATACTGAAAAACAAGCCAAAAAAACACCACCAGCAGGTATGAAAGAGTTATTTTATGCACTTTTAGTAATTTGAAAAATTTTCAATGTCCATGACTCATAAAAAAAAAAAAAAAAGTTAAGGGAATTGAATTCTCCACCTCTGAAAATATATGTGAAATATGCAGCATGCCAGACAGGGTGATGTGGTTTACAGTGTTTACAAGCAATCATTTGGAATAACCTTCACAGCTCACCTCTGAGCTTCATTGGTACACAAAGCATGACCTGACAGAGACAAGTGAAGCTTTCCAGAGAAGGACATTATTTCTGGGAGTTTATTTTTCAGCCTTAGGCCTCTCCAGTTTGCAAGGAAGAGGAATTGTGAAGGTTTTTGGTCAGATATAAAGACATATTTGAGGTGAATAAGAACAGACTCCTTAGCTGCTTTTTTTTCTTAAATAAATAATGTGAAAACTTCTGCCAGCTGTCTGTACACCCAAGTGGAAGTGGCATGTATTTAACTTAGAGCAAAAGTTGTTGAGTCTTAAGCTGTATGATTCATCTGAGCAGAGTTGCCAAGTCTTGCAATTTCCTCATAGTATTAGTTGTTTTTCTTAGAGCCTCACACCTTTGACTCATGGATTATAGGAGAATTTCAACTTCCATTTTAGAAGTAAAAGCAATTTTCTAGCTTTCCTGGTTATACAGAAATATTTGGAAAACATGAGCATAGTTGTCCAAAAGACTTCAAAACAGAAGACGAACACAAGGAATGTAATTCATCAAAAGCATAATGAGTTTTAAGTCTTGCCATGATTTCTGGGCCCTAGTGCCTAGTTTCTGCAGACCTGATGCTGGCAAAACTGTTTGCATAAAATCAAAAAACCTAACCAAAACAAAAACCCACTCTTTCTCCCTCTCCCCAACCCTCTACCCAGTTTTGGGGCTCAGAATTTTGCTGGCCCAGCTGATTGCTCCATTTGTAATGTCCTGTTTATTATTGTGGATAGTAGCTGTCATTCCACAAAAGACTGTGACTGCAGATGAAGACTCAGCAAATATCATGTTTCATTTTGTTTCACTAAGATTTCCTGTGTAATAAACTGATATAACATTTACACAGGCAAGACCATTATTAAGCAGAACCAGACTTGTTCATTATTTTTTAAACTCTGCTCCAAACCTACCAAAGTCAGGGGGGAGCCTTCCTATTTCCTTCCATGAATTTTGAATCAGACCCTTTAAAGACTGGCATTAATAAACATCTATTCGTTAAAAAAGAAAATCTGGAATAGTTAACAAACAGATTTTTCTATTTAGTTCCTATTTTAGCCAATGAGCCCATAAAACTTCAATCTCTTTAGAGAGCTAAAAAGAAATAGCTCCATTTCTTGAAAGAAAAACAAAATCTAACAAAAAAGCCCCAAAGAGTAATAAATTTAAAAGATATGCCTAAAACTTCTGTCAGTAAAGCAATCAAATCAGTAACAAAACTGATTACACTGGGATAAATGATTTGGGGTAATATTTTTGGAGGGTTTTTTTCTGCAGAAAATAAATTCCTTTGACAATAGTTATTGATCTCCATGCATCCCAGAATTTACCATTAGGACCACCCATTAAAAAGATGACAAAGGTTAGGATGAAGTGGGATTACTCAGAACACATTTCCCCCGAAGCTCTAAAAGTGTTATACTGGATACTTTCTATTGCCTTCTTTCCTGTTCTTGGCTCAGTTCTTAAACAGTGCTTTCACCTCTGTTATCACATGATTATAGACTAATATTAAACAAACATATCTGTGTATCTAGTATGCAGGTACTGGCTATAAATATTAATATGCAATTGTGCRCATGTGTGTGTGCGTAAGACATATACATATTCAAATCATAAGAAAATCTTACATTTTGAGCTGCAGAAGAATCAGAAGCTTACGTAATTAAAGAAACTACCAAAATGAATCTCAAATGGTGGGAAAATAATTCCAAAGAACATCCATTAGAACATATGGCATGGCAGGACGTGCAGTGTTATGCCATAGCAATACACCTTGGGTGCAGTAGGAGGCATAAAGCCAAAAGGCACTCTTAGAGGCAAAAAAATCTGGATCAAAATAAGCTATAGACCCAGAACTGTATTTAATACACGTAATGATATTTTCCTGTTCAATTCATTTTTTACATAGAATCAAAGAAAAGAGCCTAACTGAGCACCACGGTACCCAGATTTATCTATTAGACCTTATTAGGTATTTCAAGAAATCCAATTTCCTGCAGAGAGGTAGCTTTCTCACTGAAAAYATTTTTATACATTTTTAACTGTGTTTATGCAGCTGAGGAGCCTAACATCCATTGTCTTTAAATCAGCTGGAAATCAAAGAAAATGTTTATCTGTGGCTCAAAGATAGACTGAAACCTCATAAGAATCCATGAACAACAGAGAGATCAATGGCAAAGTGGAAGAGCTTCTCTCAATTTTCACTTTGTAGTGTCGAGATGTCATGGAAGGACTGTGTGTATGCGAGGGGGTAGCTAACTGCATATCACGTCTCACTCAGCAAGATAAGAGAATTCCCAGGAAAGAGAGAATGCTACAATTAAGCTTCTAGTAAAAAAAAAAAAAAAAAAAAAAAAAAAGGGAAACATTGTCATCATCATAGCAGATTTCTACCTCTCCTACTTTTTACCTAACTCTGTAGCCTGTAATAAAATGCTCATTTAAATCAGTGATACAAAATATTTTCCTCTGAGAAGTCTTGGGAATCACAGTTGCCTCTTTTCTGTGTCCCTCAGAGAGGGGGAAGATAACTGGCAATGTTGTTCCAAAATATGTGACTGCTCCCATGTTTTGTAAAACTAGAAACTTGCGTGGTTATGTGGGGGGATGCAAAAAGCTTCTGAACAATGGAAAACATTTTGGCAAATACCAAATTAGTCACTTTGAAATGATGTCCTTAATACCAGCTTCCAGACTAAGCTGATTACATTTAATTTGTGATGCCTCTCCCACCTACTTATTTCTTTGTCTAGTCTCCGACACATGGCTAGTGGGTTGATAACTCCAAGGACATAATTAGGCATCAAAAGTAGTGACAGAGCAGTAGTCACTGACTTTTGTATCTAGCACTAGAATGTCAAAGGCTGCCAGAGAGAAAAAGGGAATAAATTGCTCTCCGTGTTGACACATATGCGGGTAAAAGTTCAGCAGGGGATATTCAAGACTAACGTTACCTAACCATTCTGATAAGGACACAAAGAATCTTGAGGTCTCTATCTTGTTGTGCAAACTAATTTATTAATAATACCTGTCTGAAAGAAGAAATACTCTTTCACTGAATCTGACTTTCTGCAGTGGGAAGATCTGAATGTGAGTATGAGTGTTTGATTCTGAGTCTACATTTTGGAAAGTAATTTTGTTTTAATAGTATTGTGTGTGTGTGTGTGTGTGTGTGTGTGTGTGTAATGAAGAGGTGTGACCTTGATGGGAAAGTGAGTGAACTGATGGAGAGGGGTCTAATAAAAAAATGCCTACCAAAAGCATAGAAAAGCCTACTCAAAAAAAGCCCAAAAAACAACACATAAGGTAAACTACGTGGACTCTGGTTTTATGATCATATTAAATGAAGATGAGAACTGCCCTCCATGTGTGACTTGCTAAGAATGGCTTTCTAATGAGAGTTTGAAGCCAAGAAATCATCAGAAGCACTCAAAACACAAGCATACTGGTATAACTAAGCAAACCTTTCCATTATTTTGAACAAAAACTATTTAAAATAAAAGGCTAAGTAAAATTAATGAAAAAGACAAATGATTGATCCAACAAAACCTTTTCACAATTCGTTTGTAATTTCCTCCTTGCTTGCCAAAAACAAGAAACCTCTGCCATTAGAGAGGTGCTTGTTTCCAGCTGCAATAAAAGTGTTTTAGACTATGCACAGTGAATGACATGGCCAAGCCCTGGGAGTCCTCTCTTTATTAGTCAGCAGGAATGTACTAAGAGGAGAAACAAAGTGTTTGGGAGATATCATTCCCTGCTAACATCCTATGGCACACCTACTCCAGGTCACATTCATATCTATCTTGCTCTCAGACACAGACTGGATGTGTTGAGTCTTGGTCCGGTGACTGGATGAATGCAAGCAGTGCAACACATAGCACATTACATCAGAAGGTAACCACTAAAGTAAAACCAGAGATTAGATCATGTCAAGGCTAAACAGCAGAACTGCTTTTATTAATGTGAATGAAATATTTATCTAGACCTATGGCTTATTTCAGTTTTACTGAAATAGCTGAAACTTTTCTGTGTTGTCTTCTATTTTTATAGATAAAAGTTGATTTCTAAGGTAAAAAGAAACATTTCTGGAAAAAAGTGTATTGACATCAGTACTGAAAAGAGAGAGAAGGCATGATATATGATGGAAAAAGTTTCAAAACAAAAATAAATTTCATGCCCTTGTGTCTTTCTTCCAGTGCAATTGGCTCAGACAGCCCCTCATTTTACAGGAACATGTGTAAATATAGGTTCATAAGTGGTCAGTACAAGGAACTTGGTCAAAGTACAATCATCAAACCCACTTGTTTTCAATTTTCTTTAAAAGGGATGCCAACCAACCACAATTCTCTTTTGTTGGTTTTGGTGGGAGAATGTTCTCCCATATTTACTTTTTTTTTCATTTTTCTTCCCATTGCTATAATCAATAATCTGAGGATCTGTAAATATGCAATGGCTGGATATTTTTGACAATCTTGGCAGATGTATTTGATAAAGTAGAGAGTTTATTTTGCTCCCATTAAACTACAATAAAAACATGCTGCAACTTCAAGATAAATCTGTGATTAGATACTAAGGTTGCGGGTGGCAGCATAAAGCTCCTAAGAAAGAAAGTGGTATAAATGTTTCAAACATCAGCAGATTCCTGGGAAAAAATGAGCTTGAATTTAAAGTTCTAAAACCACTGGTCTTGACTCATCTCACCAATGTTTTCCAGATGCAAACCATTTAGGTTATAACTGAATATGATGTCCTTTAAAAAAAACAATTAGTTTTATGCTTCTTGCATTTTAAACAGCAGACTAGCTCAGCACATAGGCTCTTGCAAAGAAAGTTCAGCACAGCTCTACTCAGATTCTGCTGTTAACTGAAAACCTGGAGAAGGTGAGTAACTTGCAACTGGGTAAGGAAACCTTCAGCATGTGTTTATCTACCAGTGGGGTCTTCTGGATTATCATGTCCAGCTCTGTGCTTTATTCTCTTCATAACAGGTGAATGTCAACTACCACCAAGTTGCATTTTCTGCCACAGTGACAAGATAAAGTGTAGAAGGTTAAATCAAGTGGAAGATGTAAAAATCAGACAGATTTGAAGTAGAAAGAGTCAGGTCACATACCAGATCYGTTTAGCTGTCTTGCGAAGTGGGAAGGAACAAGCAAAGATAATTATCTGAAAACCTTGAATTTAAATTACCCCTCAATATCTGTCCTGCAGAATATCTAAGTGTTTGGACAAAACAACTAAAACAGCAAAAAAAAACAACTTAGAAGCTGATCATTGTCCTCAAACAGGCATGTAAGTAGTGACATTTTTATCCTTTTGTTGAAAGGTTTGGCCTTCAGTTTCACATACGTTAAAGTGTAAATATCCACCAATGTACCTCTGGGAGACCTGATTAGAGAGTTTAGCCTGGTCAGGACTTTCTCTTTAATATGAAAAGAGATCTGGTTTTGTTTTTCAGATTCAGTCAGTGCAAAGGAAGCTTAACAAACAAACACACACACACAAAACCACCAAGAAATTCCTCCAGCCCAAGTTTAAAATGTTAAGCAAATCCCAGAGCAGCTTGCTTTAACCAAGTCCATCAGTAAGTGCCAAATTACTGATCCAGAATTCCTCTCCCTTGGCAGGAGGAACAAGTGAAATCCCTGCTCTCTGTTTCAGGCTTGACCTTTTTCTTCCCAGCCAGTCCCTTTTCACTTTCTTGTGCGTTTTCATTAGCTACAGATTAAGCACTGCATGATCCCTAATATGCTTTCCAAACTCATCTTTATTTCTCACGTGCCTGAAGTGTATAAATTCCATCACGCCACTCCAAAGGGAATAGGCATGGCTAAATTACAGTTTGCAAGGAGCTCTGATGCTCCCCATTGAAGGATCTACAAAAGTAGTAATTAAAAAGAAACATTTTATCAAGAAACTTTTTCATTCAAATGACTCAATAAAAATCAGTACCTTTTCTTTTCTTGGTAAAATAAGATACTTTCTCCTCAAGTTGTATGCTTCTTACATGTTAAGACTCATGCACCCTGTGAAAGACTCAATTATTTCATGTCAGAAGCTCATACTTTCTTGCAGTTGTTTTCATGTAATTTTTTCTCAATGATTTCTCATCAGTTGTTTTTTCTTCTTTTTGTATATTCTGTATTCTAATCAACTATATCTAAGGTACTGTAAAATGATTTTGAAATTCCATTCGCTAAAGAAAAACTGAGCAGAGTCCTGGGTGTACTGTGTATCTATCAGATATAGGGACTCTATAGAAAATTTTGTTGTAGTTATGGTATCTTCAGTTTGTTCAGTAACAGCAATCTGACAAAGCAAACCTGCGAGAAAGATTAACATTGAAATAATCAATATGAATATATATGAAAATTCAGACTAGTAAGATCACTTAGAGCTGTGGTTGAATTGCTCAGTCATGTCTTTCTATATGCAATAAAACAAGATTCACTTCTATATTCATTGAGAAATTTTCAGCAAAGGCAAAACAAGCACCCATCAAAAACTGTACTGGGAATCAGTAGGTGCCAGATGCCGAGACTGAAGTGTCTATAGCATTTAAATGAAGGTGGGGGAGAAACACACTTCGAAAAGTCTATGCCATAAGTGTTATTAAGTCATACCAGCCACCTCAAACTGACTTCTAGCATAAGCATATTGCAACCTAAAAAGTCACATGACACAATATATTCTTAACAAAAAGCCCATGTATTATAAACTTACACCATTCTCCTAAGATATGGTGGGTCCCACTTCTTGCTGCCTGCCATTTGCCAGAGGGACACTCAACACTGTTTGGCACAAAGGGTTTCACTTGCTTTTTTTGCTCTGACAATATTAGTTCTTGAAATATCTTCACACATCATCAGGAGGTAGACATCAGAAGTCCTGCTCTATTTTTCCAGGTTTATCTCTTCAAATGCAGCTTGATAAGACGATGAATTTCTCAGTCTCAAGGCTCAATATGATTATGAGAATTAGTTCTGCCTTTAGATCAAATAATATCAGTCTTTGTTTTCAGACACCCCAAGGCAGCCTTGGTATGCAGCCTTGTTTATCTGAGTGTTGCCTTCAAGAAGGTAGAGTGCCCTCTGCCTGTCAGATCGAATTCAGTCTGCTATAGACAACCTTGAAATAAAAGCAGCGTATTTTACCTTATATAACAAATAGTCAACTTCCTGATTATAACACTGTAAACAACAGCTTGGATTTGTCTCACCTAACTGGGAGAGCTGATCATTGTAAGCTCCCCTCGGAATCACTAAAAGGAAACAAGCACTTCTAGAACATATTTCATTTGATCTGCTTTAGAGGTCTGCCTTGGGACAAAAAGTCTCTGTTTCCCTATGCGGACTGTGAAGGATTTTAGATCACTAACACAAAGACAAATATCTACATTACTACAAAAGGCAAAACAAAATGAAACACAGTCCTGGAGCATACTTAAATTTTTGCTCCTCCTCAACTGCTCTGCTGTCTCATTAGCTTTACCCCCACCTTGATTTGTCCTGGGGATCTCTTTGTGCATACACTTGAGACATTTTTTGCCTTCCTCTGCCTCTGGATTTCAAAATACCTTCTTGATTCATTTAGCTGGTAGGACTTCAGATTCCAGATTTATACTAGACATGTATGTGACATATTAGAGATATCCCCTTCTCTGTTCCCTGTAACAGAATTTTGAGATACAAAATGGGAGTAGGGCACTCCCTGTAGCCAGAGGTTTTCTGAATTTTCAGTCCTATTTCTAGCCTGTAATTAACACATTCTTTCTGGTTTGAGTGGTTTTCCTGGAAGTTACAATTGCTGCAGTACTTGAAAATGATGTATCATTGAAATATTAACCATGCATCGATCTTATTAAATTTGCTAGTTCCAAGTCACTGTCAACTTTCCAGAAATGTTACATAGGACATATTAATAATATAATTGACAGATTTGGCCTTTAGAAAGTTTTTCCTGTATCACTCTCCCCAACTCCCACTTTTCATCAGTTTCACCACCACAGCCTCCTTCCTCATTAATGAAATTTAAAAAATAAAGCAAGAGCTAAGCCTGGTGTTCTCCCCTATTTGATGACTGCTCATAGCTCACAACTGCTCTTCAAAAGTCTCTCCCACCTCCCTTATGCCTGAGTTTAGTATTAGGTTGCCTGCTAAAACAGGCTGAGATTTTGCAGGCAAACACCACCAGCCTGTTACGTACACATGGCAGCCAGAGACAAACAAGCATCACTTGGCACCAATTTTTGGCTGCATGGTAAGAAGGATGGAGGAGGAGGCCACCTGGCCAAACCTACCACTCCTCCGTTTACCTGTTCCCAAGGTGATGGCCATTCTGAAATGTCATGCCAGTGTGTACAGTGTAGATCTTTAGAGTTCTCCTTTGTCCACAGTCTTATTCATATTTACAATATGCTACCATTAGGTATGATATTTTGCAGCACTCTCAATTGCAGAGCACCTCTCTCCAGGCACTGGTCCTGTATCTAGCTCATCTATTTCATACTTACCCTGTGAAGTCTTCCCTGCCTCCCACCATTATCCATCAGTACCTCATAGACATAAAAAAATAAATRCAATTCATTTTCAAGGGCAATAAAAACATGTATTTTATTTTCAAATGGTAGGAAGGAGACCTGAATCTAAAGCTAGACTTAAATCCAAACTTCAGACTTCTTAGACTTTTCCACTCCTTTCCCACAATTTATAAGCTGGGAATAGGTGTAGCAGACATATCTAGAGGACATTTAGTGAAGTGTGTTGCATGTGCTTCCACCTTCCTACATATACTTGCACCACAAAATGAAGATTTGACATTACAGGCTAAAGTCGAATCTGATATTGGTGATTCTTTCCACTGCCTTGAATGATTGTGATATGCCTTTAAGTTGTGATTATGTACTTTGTAGCTACCCATGAAATTTAACAGATCTACAGGGTGCTAATTAAGGAAAGTAAAGTATATTCATATAATCATATACATCAGAGATCAATATGACAGGCTGTTTTCCCTATCTCTAGTAAACACTTCAGCACTCAACAAAATAGCTATTTGAAAGAGAAATACACTCAACAAGAGATTTAGCAATATCAATAGGCTTTTAAATCCGGTAGAAAATACTTTACAACATTATGATGTATGTTCATGGTACTACGAGATGGCAGGTCTACAATATCATGTGACCCAATAAAAAGGAGCAAAAAGATTTCCATCCACATCAAGTGCATTGGAGAAGCACACTGAAGTTGATATTAGCATATCACAAATGTGAAACTGGGACATGGACTTAATGTGAAATTAGAACAGCAGCTGGTATCCTGTTAGCAAGTAAAGTGTATTTGCTTGGGGGAAAAAAGGACAATGCAAAATCAAGCCATGCAAATGAACAAAGAACAATCAGTCAGTAAAGGATCTGGGAACTGTACTGCATATTTCAGGTTGTCTGTGTACTATGCTGTAAGTCATTTCACAAAAATATGTATTCAGTGGGATCAAACCATGTTCCCTAAGCTGAATTATCAAGAATGTATTTTCCTTTATAGGGCAATCTGCAGATTATTGAAATTTTAGCATCTGACAGGCTTGGGTATGTTTATCATTTTATTATTTTCTCTGCTGCATCATGTAGTTCAATGAAAGATAAAACAAAATTTCATATCCTCCTATAGAACTCAGAATTATATATTAAGCAGACAGAATGCACAAGATATTTTAAATTGCGTTTCACACAAATGTTCATTATTCATTTATTAAAAAAAAAAAAAAAACAAACCTTCTAACAGCAGACCAGAAAGTAACAAACTTCTAAAGTAGTGCTTTCTTCCTTGGCTTCCTTTCTATCACAAAAATCACACCATCTAGTATGCACAAAGGGCAATATGTTAATCAACTGCTGCCTTCTCCCTCTCTTCCACCCCACTCTCTCCATCTCTTCCATCCCAGCAAGGCAATGGGTTACATCTTTCACTCCACCTCCTATCCAGGAAGATGCACTGACAATTTTGTGTCAGGGCAGTCCTTAAGGATCCACTTAATACTTAGTGCTGACCCTATGGATTCTCCAGCAGTAACACAGAGAATTCGCAGTGAATTTGTTTTGTTCTGTGTTCCCTTCTCTATAAACAATAGCAAGGCCAAGCCAGTGATTGCTGTTTTTATTCATCAAAATACAGGGCCAGGTTATTTAGATCCTGGCATGTCCCCTACCCCGCCTCACCAAGCAGCACTTGAAATATTTCAACGTTCTACTATTTTCTCTAATGCTGAATATCTCAGCAGAGGCACACATGTAAACAGGCTGACATTCAAGAGAAGAGGCGAGTGCCATTGCTCTTCCAGACCAGCTGTCCGAGGCCACTGGGACAGCTGTTGAAGTGTGGCTGTTTGTGACTCCTCTTTTTGGCCATTTACCCTTTTGCCCTGGGACTAACCTGTTTAATGCTTTTTGAGGAAGGTCCAGTCCTGAGGAGTTCCAGACACGGCTAAGACCTGTGAAGTCCAACAGCCTGGACCACTGCCTGGCTTATGATGGCTGAATCTGAACCTAACTCACTTGCTTGAGCGTGCACAGAAGAACAATTCCCTTTCCAGGCTGACGAAAAAAGTGGGTGCTTTGCTCCTGGAAAGGATCAAAAACTCCTGCCTAAGTCATCACAAAGGGAATGAGTCTGGTCCCAGTGACAAGAATAACTGCTGGGTTTGGTGATCAAAGTAATGGATTTTTAATGTATCTACTGACTTGGCAGTCTAACTTACCTTACCTACATTGCAATATTTATAAAATATTCTGAGCTCAATTATATTAGAATGAATCCAGAAAAATCCAAGGACTTCAGATTATATGGGCAGACATTTAATTCTAAATATCATCCATAACTTTTACATTTAACTTGCACAGGTAAAGCAGCTCCAAAATTACAAGCAGATGGAGAAATGGGCATACAGTCTTTAAATGCAAAGTGAGAATGACCACAGAACAAAGCAGCAGCATCTCAGTTCTCAGATTTCTGGCACCAGATGGAAATGCAGCACAAACCTCTCTTAAAACTTGACTGCAGCATTATTTGCCCTTTTGATAAACATCCACTTAAAAGGCTCTTGTGAGAGCCAACTGGACCTCATCTTTTTGTTGTAGTATTATCTTACACAATGTTAATCACCTAGAAATCAGCCACTAGATAAAACAAAGTGCTGTATAAGGTCTCTGCAGCTCTGAGTGTCTATCCTTCAGTGCCAGGTGGATGGGGGAGCAGACAGATGTGATGACTTGGCTCTACTTCTCCTAACGTGCCATCAGCAGATCACATCTAGCATGGCAAGGGAGGGGCAAACTTCCATGTGAAGGACTGTAATTCACCTCTGCTTTGGGGTAAGAGGCAGTGGGACTAGACTAGGCTAGAATATCATCTGCGATGGCCAGATTACTTACTAAAGGTGCACAACTGAGACTTCCCAAGTGTTGTGACACCTAAGATCAAGAAACCTGCCTTCAAGGCCACAAAATCTGGCTCTCTATATACTCAGTAAGTAGAAGCAGGGCTGACATTCAAGACATTCTCAGAGGCAACTGCATGTCTCTATTAACTCCAGTGACCCTGCTTAGCTGGTGTCCTGACGCACTCTATTAAAGTTATATATTGTAACAGTTATAGCCCAGACTGCCACCTATTGCCATCTGAATACAGCCTTGAGTGACTTTGCTTCTTTGGGTTTGCTGTGGAGCACTAAAGTGGTGTGTTGCTGTTTTATAAATATTAAAACTAAGGAATTCTAATCTCTTTTGCCTCAGATTGGTGATTTAATAATATGATTTTTTTTAATTCTTCTGCTCTGTGTTTGTATAAGACTTTAAGATATCATTAGGTATTGCTAGGTTACTGTAGCACAGCCAAAACACCCGCATAAAATCTTTAGTCTCAACAGCCTCATTAATGTTAGAATGATTAAGCAATACCAGCAAGCACCACTGCACCACGCAGAACAGTGGGAGTTTTCAATGTCATAAAGTCTAAAGATATACCATACTTTACACAAGTTGAAAACATATCAAATTTTTGCCATCATCTCCTAATTTTTGCAGGCAAAAGAACAGTGTCACTTCTATCCTTCCAATAATAATTAAATTACATGTGAAAACAATATAATGACTGTAACTCCATCTATACAATTATTCATGCCTTTCATACATGGTTAACTATTGCCTTCCTGCAAAATGTTTCGATTCCATGTAAATCACATGTGGAATGGCTGGTTTAACTCTCACACAACAGCCAAGCCAGTATATCCTCCTAGGTATGTAACACACTTCTCTCCAGAGGAGATGATTTGGCTGACAAGATGTTAACATATCAAAATGAAGGACTGCAGTGTAGTTTGACAGTCGGGAAAGGGTGACTGCAGGTAAAGACTGAAGGCCAGAGGTGAGAACATTTATAATAACAGTGGGATATAAATCGTATCTCAGGGGACAAGTTGATCTACAAATAAGAGTGAGGAAGACTGGCTTGCATGAACTGACATATTGTGTTAGCTCAAGAAGAACAAATTGGGCATGTTTACTGTATGATTGAAAATCAATAGGCCTGAAAGATGATAAAAGGCTCTGGATTCAGAAAAGACCAAGATAAAGGCCAAAGATATATAACTTGCATAGGTAACAGTCAAGCATCTTTAGAATTAATGGCCAGTATCAYGGTGGCATCCTGTAATGTCTACAGTTCATTTAGAAGAAACAATTGTGTGCAAATCCTCAGTGATACAGGACAGAATATTATTAAACAGAAATTGCCTGAATATCTTTGTCTTAAAGTGCCTTGAATTGTTGTTGCAGTTATTCAATAAAATGTATTTTAAGTTGGTATTTTAAACCTTCAAAAGTATGGATTGCTCTTAGGCATCTGTTACTGCTTTTGAAAAGCTCCTCCAGTTTCTACATTAGCAAACTGAACCATTCCTAATTGTACCAGTAGAACAGGACTAATTTAAGTACAAACAGCTTAGCATGGACACACCAGGAGACTTGAACCGTGCTCTGAACTGCAGCTGTGCTGGGGTGTGTTAGACCATTGCAGTCATAACGCTCTCCCACTGCTGAGCCCACAGTTCCTGGCGCTGATCCCAGCAGCACTAAGTTCTGAGAGATTTCCAAAGACTAGCAGTGGCATGAGATACAGTAGCAGGAAAACTGCTTAAAGCTTTTGTGCTCCTATACCATGATCTTCATCCACATTAACACTAAAACTGTCCACAGCAAGATGAGAGCCAGCCAAACAAACCAAAAAAGGGTGTTAGCCAAACTTTACAATAAAAATGCATGACCAGAACAAGGCACCTCCCCATCATACACACTTCCCAATAATGTAACAGATAAATAATTTTTGTACTCAGTATACTCGACAGCTTTGTGAAGTGTATTTTCAGGACTGGGGCTAACAATAGGGATTGAACTGAGTACTTATGAACACATTAGCCTGTGCAGTTTACGTTATCGAGTCAGATCCCAGAGTGAGGAAGAGCTGCTGTGGATCATGTTCAGCTTCTAAATCCCATCTTCTCTTTTTAGGGCACAGCTTCTCCAGTTCCAAAGTCCAGTATGATGTCTGCAGCTATGAGGGAGACACTGGAAACTTCATCTCTAAGATTGGCCAGCTGCTTGTGGAAGGAGTTGATACTCTAAAAAAGTGACTTTAGAATGTCAGACTTGCCATGGATTTTATCTTCAATGCGGCCAAGTGCTGCTGGCATGTTCTTCAACAACAATGAGAATTGTTGTTAGTATTTGGGCAGCACACATAATCAAATCTATTCCCTTGGCAGCCCAGATTAAGGCTTTTAACATATTTTAAATCTGCTTCAGCATTCTGTCTACTTCTTGACTTAGAAGTCATGGAATAGGTTAAGAAATGATTAAGTCACGGCATGATGTCCATGCTTTTTCAATTAATTTAAGTACAAAAACTGTATTTCTGCTGCATTTTTATATTCTTTTTTTTCAGCGTCTTGATAGCACTTAGGATCTGTACGTAGCCTGAAATGCAAAACAACTTTTCTTCTATACCATTAAGGTTCCTAAGAGCTTTACTATTTTAGTGCCATTTGGATTCATTCCCTCTGGCAATCCTTTCTCAATGTAAATGCTCCAAACTGTTCTTGTTCTAGTATGCACTGCACTATGGAAATTTACTGTAGACAGACTTCAGGTTATTCAAAAGGATGATTTATCAGTAGAATTAACCTCACTGCAAGTAATCAAAAAGAAAGATCAGGATAACCCTGTGACAGTCCTTATTTTCTATGTTTTAGCAGAACTTTAAAGCCCACTGATAAAAACTGGCAGTGCTTTTTTCTTCCATTTTGTGCCATCTGAAACAAAACACTGTTCAGACTTCTTATGCTGTCAATTCTTGTTTTTCATCTTCAAAGATACCTAGTTGAGAACTATCTACATATAAACACTATCTATGCATAGTTACTTCATCTAACATAGTTGCCTTAAACATGTTGCCCTTTTTGTAACATTTAATAGAAATTCTATGTTTCTGGAAGCCTGTCAGAAAGCAGAAGTATTAAAAGACAATTGCTTACATATCTATTTCATCTTGAAACAGAACTATATGCAGTCACGCAAATAATTTGTTAAGTGATGGTTGACATATTTTAAAGTGTACAGATGAAAGTGATAAAGCTCCAGAAATGTTCTTGCTTGAAAATCTGAGCAATGGAATTTAAGACTATGTTTGACTTAAGAAGAGTCAGTGGGAAAATGAGCTGATGATGAGAATCATGAAACAGCCATGCTGAAAAACATTAAGTTTCATTTGCTTTCTTTAGTAGAAATATGAACCTACATGGTTAGACAGCCAGATACAAAGGTATTTAGTATTTTGGTGTTTTAATACATCTATTATGGAGCTGATTTTTTAGACCATTTTAACATGTAATTATACATATAGTAAATGGGAAATCACTGGCAAGTGTTCTGACCTCACTTGCACATACAATTTCTCACCAGTTCTGGCACAGCGGATCTTAACTTTATTTGGGTAAGGCTGCACTGGATAGCATAACTGCTTTTGGAACAGCCATAGATTTTTATCTTTGATTTCTTAACGTGATGAAGAGAAAAACTCTTGCCTTCTGAATTCCATAACAGAAGAGTTGTTAGTTAATAAACTATAAATATTACATAGCAAAAAATGGGTTAAGAATATGACAAGGCTGCACAGCCAAATGCTGAGATATTAGTTGATTACCAAATCCATGTTTCCATGCAAACAATTGTTTCCATATAGGAAGTGTACTTATTTGCAATCCTCCTTCTGGAAAGGGCAATAGCATACGCACTGGCCCATTTGCAAACACTGAACTTCTATTTTAGGCATTCAGCATGAGTTTTATTAGAGTCATAAAGAACTGGAAACACAGTCTTACAATGGGAAAACTCTGACAATGCTTAAGTCTAGGAACTGTTCCTGCATACACTTTGATACTGGGAGCATCAAAATTCACTAAAAGTAATAAATATTAGTGCTGTAACATACATAGGACTACTAAGACTGGGATTTGTAAGCAGTTAAGAGTTGAACACCGGTGTCCTTACTTACACTTAAAAAATGACATATTCATCAGTATTTTTTTTTACTTTTTTTTTTTTTTTTTTTGCAGTGGAGCCTTTGCAGAACATCAGTGACAGTAACTGTGATAGAAGTGTCAATTTGTAGGGATATAACAAGATGACAGCTATTTCTTCCCAAGAGATATCAGTTATTTATAGTAACTCCTTGTTCCCTGCCCCTCTAGCCTTTCAACAATTTTTCTAATTTCCACCCTTCTGCTGCCTACTACCACATTTTATGCCCTTTCCATTCCCTTTCTTCACCTCTTTCATTATGTTTTTTACAATGCCTTGCCCTTTTCTACCAATCTCTATTTTAATTTTTTTTTCATAATTTCAGCATAGCCTAGGGCAGGAATGACTCATCCCTTCACGCTTAGCCCCTGGACCAACGTGCTACACTTTTATGTTACATCTGTTGTAATAATTACCTTTTCAATTGTGTTTTAAGTGGGCATCTCAATCAAATAAGGTAACAAGTGGCTTCAAAACTGCTTAGATCTAATAAAAGCATTCCAAGAACAAAGTATATTTCCTTGAATGTACGGAAAACAACATACTTTAACCCTCAGTTTCAGAAAAAAATTAAAATTTGTAGATTGCAGTGATTGGACTGGGTTTACAAGCTTGCAAATTTGCTTCCCCATTACTTTGTCTAATACATACTTTTCTGTTTAAATATCTATATAGAAATAAAGATTGCCATTCTGGCTCTGTTTCTGTGACATTCTACTGAGAAGATGAAAGAAACTCTGGGTGAAATTTTTCCCTCTTGTAACACTGTGAGTCTGAAGTTAGTAGGAAGTAGTTTTTTGTACCTTTGGCCAGCCTATTTTGCCCACAACAGATTTTTCATTTTCAGTTTTTAAAAACTATGCACTAAAGTTGCCAAAATTCATGCAAGTCTGCTTAATGAAAGACAGCTTGTTGTGTAAAATTTTTTCAGCCTCACTTTACACTGATCCCTACCTGCACAACTTTTACCTACATGCTGAACAAGTTGAGAGGGACGGCCCCATGCAAAATCACAAAGCCTTTCCGCTGGTGCAGAGCAAACTGGCTCAGAAGCCCTAAGGGAACCTTTCTATGAATGACCTTAGCAAAAAACAACAAGTCACAAGGTGACATTTGGACCTAAACGAAGACGATGAAAATGTTGCCATTTATTTCAGCCAGGGAAAGATTATCCATGGTCATGTGCCAGGCACTTCATACAAATTTTTGCATCTTGCTGTTTTCAGGGTGAAAAAGAAACTGCTAGAGTCTTCCCTACCCACCAAAATACACAAGATGGTAAGGCTCTGTTAACCTACGATATTCTCTTCAAATCTGAGACTTTTTCTAGCAGTCTGGCTGGTCACTTAGGTTGTATAAACTTTTACCATCACATCACACCATGTCGCAATTCATTTCAGTATATCACAGCATGACAAAGACTATAGCGTTATAAATAAGAACCTTCCTTCTGGATCACAGTCAGTCCTTACAGTAACTGCTGATCTGCATTACTTACTGGTAGCGTAACAAAAATAATGCCTGTCAAACACTGACATTTAATATCATCTGTCTGGGAAATGGAAGAAAAATGTAGTATCTGGAACAGAAGAGAGCCCAGAGTCAAAGTATAAGTGGTAGGTATTTTTGGCTTTCTAAACTAATGAGTAAATGGCACTCCTCTTCATTAAAATTCAAAAGTGGATAAATAATGTATAGTTCTACTGATATCACAGAACTATTTTGGGTTGCCTTGGTTTTACTTTTGCTTCTCTTCTGTTATTTCTGATTGTAGTGGGAGACAAACCATACAGATAACTGAGAAAAGAAAGGTGAAAGGATGAGAGAAAAAGGAATTGGGCCTTGTGACACTCAGCATTGCCACACGTACTAGTGGGAATATGGGTTTGACTGTGGATTTCGAAAAATCAGAATCAGATGCCTAATCTGCACAATGTGTTCAGTCAGGTATAAGTGAAGCACGAGAGGCTGGGAATCGCGACAACCAGCACGCTGAGCAAGAGGAAACAGCAAGGGCAAAATGCCCTAGAAACGCTGTGTCCAAACTCTCATGCTTCTTCAGATTTAAGCTTCTCCTAGAAGTACAGCTTAGGCTAAGATTCATGGCTGACATCTCCCCTCCTATCATTCCTTTCTGTATGCCCACCTAGATTTCTTTTTTTTTTTTTTAAGATGTCTAGAAGAAAAAGGAGCAGGGTCTCTTTTCATGACACCTAAAGATTAGAGTGAAAGGGCTTCATACCACTTTAGACTTGCCTTAGGAATTTAAACCCACATCCCCAAGCCCTCAGGAGAGCTCCCTGCCTCCAGGGTATGGGCTAACCCTCCCTCTAGCATCTCTCTCCTTCCATTGTGCTGACAGCTACAAAATACGCCTGGCTATGCAGTGCTGAATGATAAGGGCACTTCCTTGCCTCAGGGAAATTCTGGCTTCTCTTTCCTTCTCCCAACCCTGCCTTCTTAATTTTCCCCCATGACTTCTCAGTGAAGACATCTCTGGGATCTGGCAGGGATCTCTGTAGTAAAAGGAACTGACGATAACATTTGCTTGGGGCCTGGGAAGGCAACCCGTACTTTATGTGGCTGCCTGTGGGCACTGGCACTTTTGCGCTAACCAGAAAGGAACAGAGGAAAAAGACTGTGTATAACTTTTTTAAACCCCTTGTTTTATAATAACCATGATCACAAGTGCAGAGAGATGCCCAGTTTCCACCCCCATCTCCAAGTGAGAGCCTGTGTTCTTGAACAATTTTTTCAATGTTCCTAACAATAGCTTCCTATGGAAAAAATAGGGGCATGTGCAGTTTATCTCCTATTGTCAGAAACAGTTACATCTTTTTGCCAAACACTTCATACTCCTCATATGTCTAGGAGAATGTTCTGCCCTCTTCTCTCGTAGGCTAGAAGAGAATTGACCAGAGAGCTCTTCCCAGACCAACAAGAGAGGCAAAACTTTTTCGAGAGCAGTGCCGACAATGTAGAAAATTCAAGTTAAAATTGTTAGCCACACCTGGTTTATTATTTTTGCAAGACTCTTTTAATAGTCTCGGGGAGAAAAGGTAAAGAGGGTGAGAAAAGTTTTATTTTACTTCCAACCCCAAACACACTCTTGGCTTTTCATTTCCTATTTCCTGGCTAGCGATAAGCGAGCTCTAGTCTTCCACTCTCTTACAACTCCCTGCTTTGTTTTCTCTGGCAGAAGTTAAGTGTTCTGTGGTCTCTGGAGAGGCTCTGAAACCCAGAGTGGCTCTCTAATAGGTTATGGAAGAGTGGGACAGAATGTGTACTTGGCTTGCTTTTCAAGGGTCATGGTACATTAAATGACTAATCTAAAGTTTGGAAAACTTCAATTAGTTTACTTTCATGAGAATGAGCAGAACTCCCGAAACTACACCCACAGAGAGGTTAGGCAAGCTTGGAAAGCACTTCATAAAGGTTCAACAGCCTGCTATCCTTGTGGAAGAGTGTTTTCTAGTATTTAAGCATGGAAATGAGACTGAGGAGCAAATAGGTATAGTCTTTTACCAGTGTGTTCTGGTTACCCCTAATATATCCTTGTCATATACATGTATCAAGTTTTTTATAAGTATTTATAATGTCTTCTGTGTGCTCTGCATGAAAGAGCTAAAGCATAGTACTGTCTTTCCAAGAAATGATGATTGAAAGATGGTATTAATAATGAAAGGACCTTTTTCATCAAATAAGTTTTGCTACAATTACCTATTTCTTAGACTTCTCCTTGCAACTTCTTCAAGCTCTATAGACTAGTGTTTATTATGTGCCCACATCAGCATAATCTCCTGCAGTCCAAGGCCTGGCATTCCTTAGGACACAGAGTAAACCAGTTAAAGAGAATTTCTGGTACCTTTCCATATATCACCTAGACAAAGGATTATCTTTTTAGTGGTTCTTCTGTGCTGACTGCACCACCACCAGAGTATCATGCCCTTCTCCATAAAATGGATGAAATCCAACCTTCAAGACTCAACTATGCTGCAGTAGTTTTCTTTATCAACACTGTATATGTAATAGTCTCATCTTTCTGAGAACAACCTTAGGATTCTTTAACAATGCCGCTTGCATGTAGATGTAAGTGTGAAGCACTGCTATAAAATGGATAACACAGCTTGGACTGTGCCTTCACAACCTACCAAAAAGTGACAGTCTTCTTGACCCAGGCAACAGGTTAGATTCAAGCATCCACCTTTCCAAAAATACATTATCAGATTTACAATATCATAACAAATAAAGCACAAATAAAGTAAGTGGTCAATGGAATTAACCTCTGGAGAAATACCACAAGAGATAAATAAGTAGAGAAATAAAAATAGCTTTATTTCTGAAGCACTCTCCTTCATGCATTAGGTGACCAACAGACAGAAGCCATTCTGTCCTCAATAATACACGCCCAGCTGAAGTACATTGTCCAACAAACAAACAAAAACAGTAAAATCAAATATTCACATATGTATGTAGGTATACAGATAGCTACCATTTAAATAAGTATTAAGGGGTACAATTACTCTTGACAAATATTTTTAGGAATACATGCCAAGGAGGACAATATAAGTGGCAATTCAGGAATAGAATCAAGCAAAGGGGAATGTGGCTGAATAATTGGGGAGAACCATCAGGACAATGATGCAAAATTGGTGAAAAATTAATCCTCTCTAAGTTTCCATAATAACATTGATAAAGTATGCTACAATAAATGCTGCAATAAAAAACACACTTTCCCCCAATTTCAGCCTGGGACATGTACAGAATTTTATCCATGCTTCATTCTAGCCAAAGTTTGGGTACCATTTCTATGAATTTTGATCATGACCTACATGGACTTTGATCAAGTCCACGTAGAGAGATTTATTTCCCTATAAAGAGTCTTTACGTGGAAAAAAACCCCAAACCTTTACTAATACAGCAATAGTTCACATCTGTAAATAGCAGTTTCCTATTGTAGTTCTTTTCTGAGCCAATCTAAGGTTAAAATACCAGTAACACACAGTCATGATTTATTTCACATCTTCTTGTGCCTCTGTATTACTTACAGAAAAGATCCTGAATATACACCTGACTTCGKGGAAGCCAAATCATTTCAGCAAAGCAGTTATCCATATACAAGAAGCCTAGCAGAATGCCTGGCAATGGGCACATTTAAGGCTAAAAAAATGTTTGAATGAAAAAGGGCCATTCCTATTTTTAATGACCTTTCCCAGGTAAAGTTACGAAGCAATACATCCTCAAGTGGAAATGTCAGTGGGAGGCTAGCACAATATAACACAAGGTAAAATATAGTCTTTACATAGCCACCAAATTTTCTAATATTTTTTAAGCTGTGCATGCAATCAGCATCAGGTAATGGGAGCAGGCTTACATATAATACCATAATGATCTTCCTGTTTGTTTTTTCCTTCCCTATTATCCTTTCTTCTTTATGATCTTGCTGTCTTTCCTCCTTTCTTACTTCTGCATCTTTTTCATCCTAGGAATCTGGTGAACTACCCCTCCACTGAAGTGAATGATCTTTGGAACAGTTAATGGAGGTCTTTAAAGTGTCTCCCTTTTGATTAGGGCAATCAGAGTACAGGATAACAGTGGAGTTCACACTTGTTAAAGTTATGGCATGCGAGCGCCTACAGAAAAAGGAGAAAAATTCTTTTCCATTTCAAAGCTGCTAAATAGCCTGCAAAAATATAAAGGCATGAGCACAACCACTGAAGCTGGAGAGGTGCCTTTGCTAGCCGCACAAGTCCTGTTCCAAGTCTGTTTGCATTAGGAGCAACGGGAACAATAGGTGGTACTGGTACTTCAGCCTATTGCAGCTGCACATGTGCTCAGGCATCACTGAACACTGCTGCAGCACTTCAAGACAAACAGGCAGAGCTTAAAATTAATGACTGACAAAACGTCTAAGGCAAACAAGCCTCTCCTCCCAACAAAACACCAATCAGTGTAAGAGCATTGGGCTGAAGGCCAGGAAACCATATGTTATCATAAAACCTTCTCCATTGATAGCCTTCCTCTGTACCTACAGGCAGAACTAAGCTTTATATATTTAGTTTAACCCCCTGTATAGCAGCAACTGTCTCAAAGAGCTCGACTTCAAGAATGCTGCTATAACTTCAGCCTATATTGTCAAAATACATGTGTGCATTTTGCATCAAGCACTCAGCACATGAATAGGTCAAAAAAATCAAACTGTCATACAACGTGGATATAGTCTGTAGACATCACWGTGGAGGGGCTCAGGGGGATTTTTCAACTGCAGGAATGTAAATGTATCTCAGTGAATGTCTAGACATATGAACCGTACAGGCAGCTCTCACACCTTAACAATTTTTTTTCAATAGAAGGTATAATTAGGGGAAAAATAGAAAGTCAAAGTTTTTTATCACAGCAGAGCACACACTAAAAGAACAACATACACAATTTAAATGCTCTTTCATAATCCACGGGATATGGATATGTGTATTGACCCTGATGGACTGTGCACATTCACACCAAATAGCAGAATTTGGCCATTAGCATGTATACTAAAAATTTTATTTTCTGTCATAAACTTAAATTCTATTCTTTGATCCCCTACAGCCTTTAATTCCATGTGTTGACTATCAGTACTTCTTTTTATTTATCCTTTAATTTGCTATGAAGAATATTTTGACTTCAGTTATGTGACTGGTTAATAATTTTTTTACGTCGGTTTTCATTCGTTTGAATAACATAATTAAAATCCTATTAAATCTTTCATTACTACAAACATAAACAAATTTTTGTAACCTCATATTTCATAAATCCCTAATAATGATTATATGTGGGGAGGATCAATGATTTTTTCCAGAACTCTTCAGTCCCTGTTGCATCTTTCTTTACATGGGACTGTTCAGAACTATCTTAAACTGAGTTGATGGTAGTAAAGATTTTAGGACAGAGCCGTAAAATGAGTAGTAGCAAGGCATGCAGGCCAGTGTATTCACCAAAGAATTCTGAAGAAGCTCAAATATGACACCATCAGTTATTAACTGTGGAGGATCAATCTACCACTTGAATCATCCTCGGTGATGGGCATTGGAAAGCATCAGGTGTGACATCAGCTTTAGAAATGGCTTTAGAGGGATCTAAGGAGCTACAGAGTAGACAGTCTGGATTCTGTTCCGGAAAAATTGGTAGAAACTAAACAAAGCACTGAATTAGTAGATGGAGCACAAAGATGCATGTGACATAACTGACAAAAATCAATTTGGGTTTAACATATGGGACATGATTCACAGACCTTTGAAGACTCTTCCTTGAGAGGGGAAAACAAGCATACAGATGAGGTTGGTTTATTCAGCTTGGATTTCCAAAAAAATTTTATATGGTTCTTTACCAAAATCTCTTAAAGAAATTATGCTCCCATTCTGTAATAGGAAAGATTCACAAATGAATAAACAACTTGCCGAAAACTTAAAACAAGGGGTAGGAATAAAAGATCTGTTTTCTTTGTAAAAGGAAGCTTTCAGTGAAGACTTGTAAGAATCTCTGTTGGCACCAATGCAATTCAAAATAGTCATAAATCATCTGGAAAAAAGGATAACAGAGAAGTGACAAAGTTTGCTAGAGGTACTAAGTTGCCCACAGCAACAAAAATGAATGTCAACTGCATCAAGCTAAAGAAAGATTCTGCGATACTAATTCTGCATTAATTGCTAGCATTAAAGGGGGGGTTTCAGCTGCCTAAACATGTGTGTGTTGTGTCATCTTCCATGCTTCTGGGTCCCCAGCCTCACCTCCAGCTGCCTCTCCAGAAGAGAGATACATAACGTCCCATTAAGCCCTCCTGCGTGGATGTCTCAGACACACCATGGCAACTAAAAAGGCACTAACTTCTATCCACAGTGAAAGTCAATGCTGATCAATACAAAGTAACAGAAAAACAGAAAAATATTCTTGACTACAGGCACACAACAATAGACTTTAAATGAACAATGACTATTCAAGAAATAATCCTATTAAAGTTTATTTTGTAATTTGTGAGAAATCCTGTTTTTTTAACTTTTTGTCTTTTTACATGCAGACTCACGAACACACACACAAGCACACACACAGAGAATAAAAATCTTTACTAATAATTTAATCCTTTCATTTTTCAAGCTGATATAGATTTTGTTGGATGACTTAGATTTACATCTATTATCTTAATGACTGGCAGCTGATAAACATCATTTTCACATTTCAGCTCTGTGAGCAGATGATATTGAAGGAGAAGATTAAATTATTTTGACTCAAATTTTATTTTAAAACCAAACTTTATGTTCTCTCCTTCATAGGCTCTTTAACTTTCCATTGCCTAGAAGCATAGAGAATAAAATATCTAACTTAATATCTGAATTTACAGAAGTTCAGCTGTAAAGGTGTTTCGTGGTCCTTTACTTCATTTGCCATTAAATCATTTTAACATGTGGGATCATTCAAAAAAACCCTGAATTCCTGTGTTTTCTTTTTTTTAGTTAGCTTCTAGATGGCTGCTGCTTTTGCCATATTTTRCAATCACTGCCCTTCTTTCCTTTAACTCCTAGATGGCTGTCAAGTAGTAAAAGCCAGTGCTTCATGTACTTACATACAACTTTCTCCACTTGTCACCCATTCAGTAGAMATTTGCCTCCTACCCTCATCATTCAAGTACTTCTTATTTTCTCCACCCCATTCCCTATGTTTCCATTGTTATCAAATGATCGGCCCCAGTTGAGTTTTATGGCTCTCTTCCACACCTTTCCTGCTCCCTCACAGCAAAGCCTGGAATTACCTCCTGTCTCTTCTTTTCATCTCGCTTAGTCTTGACCACTGATTGTCTGAGGACATCTCTTTTGAATCAGATTTTGTTAGCTTCAGCCACATCTGCTTTTACTGTTCCCTTTAGCTGCACTAGCCTTCTCTTAGATTTCCTTTAAAAATATCCACTATGAATCTGTTCTCCAGTGGAACAGATTTAATATATGCCACCTTTGGAGAGCTTCCAATTGTACCATGGCAGAGAAAGTGTCTTTATTTAATTCCAAAGAGTTCTGACAGGTGAAATGAGCTAACTGATTTGCATTTATTGGTCCAATTACTGGCTTCTCTTTAATCTCACAGCTAGAAAAGACCTGCTTTAGATGATCATGTTATTAGATGTATCTGCTACTATCTTCTTTCTTTGCTTTGTCTGCATTAGTGATCCCTGAATTTGCATCAATCCAAAGAGAAAATAGATGACTTGATAGAATTCAGAAAAATATTCATCATAATGTTACAGATTTTTGGAGCACCACTGTTTATCAAAAGAGTTGTCAAAGTTCTTTTTCTTCTCCAGTGGTATCTGCCTTCTTGAATTTCCCACCAAAAGTATTTAAGATATTATTCTCATGAAAATTTCTG
Organism: Apteryx rowi; assembly: GCF_003343035.1. Taxonomy (NCBI): domain Eukaryota; kingdom Metazoa; phylum Chordata; class Aves; order Apterygiformes; family Apterygidae; genus Apteryx; species Apteryx rowi. Next base: position 267,052 of record NW_020449319.1, on the reverse strand, counting down.
TTTTGTTTTTTTGTTATTATTTTTGCTTTTAGAGGGGGAATTGGCTGGATTTTGGAGGGAATCTTTGTTCCACAATGTCATATTATCTTATTAAYGCTCACAGCTTCCTGAATTTTGGCCTTCACATTTCATTAGCATGCTGCTTTGAGCCCAACTGCTCAATCATTAATAAAAATATCAAGCAAGTCTGCATATAATAATGGTTCTGGAAGCAGTGCCAACATCCCTCTATAACTCAATATATATATCCATCTGGGCACATTGTCTCTTGGGGGGTCTAAAAAGTCAYGTAGCAAGGCTAAACTCCAAGGCAATTAACACGAACTTTTCTTTAAAWCTTCAGGAGATAATGTAGCAAGCTCTTAAAAACAGCAGGATTTGGGCGCCCAACTGCTTTTGATGTCTTTGAAAGTCTATTTCTAAAAAATATAAGCAACAGCTAATAATTTAGTAATTCTATCAAAACAAGCAATTAAGTGTGTCTTGCATGATTTGTTCTCTATAAAAATCATGCTGCTTGTTTACTCAGACTTCTATTACCCTCTAGATTTTACTGATTTCATCTCCGGTTATTTATTCAATTATTTTCTAAGGAATTGAAATCTAACTCATGAGTAACTCACAGTGACACCTAAATCTTTTCTCACAGCTAGTCTGTCAAATGAAGAGGTCATCAGTCAGTATAAGACAGACAATAATTGCCAATGTATCTTACTTTCCTTCTGTCTCAGTTAAATTCCATGTTATGTTGCTGAGTCTCCAGAATTATTTTAAATTACTTAGATTTTCTAACTGTTTTGCACTGATTTGACTTAGTAACACAATTTAATGTTACTAACTAATGCAGTTCTCAATTCTTTCCTTCCACAAATCAGTATAGGAATGCCCATCTCCAAAGACTTAGGCAAAGTTTCTGAATCTGTTCATTGGACTGCTGTAACATTAAGGCTAATCACAATACAGTTTCCTACTGCTCAGGCATTTTGCATTTGTAGGTGGAGTTTGGTCTTTATTTTATATTTAACTTCTCTCAAAAGACAACTCAGCAAATGCATTTAGAAAAATCCAGCAAATYAAGTCCGTAAGGCTTACCTGTTCCTACCACTTCATTACATTCTTCCAGGAAAAAAAAAAAATCTCCACAACATTTCTCAAGCTATCAAGATAAACTATTTGCTTACAGATGCTGTCATGTTGATGTGATACAATGTTCTGGATTTAATTAAAAATGTAAGTAATTTTCTTTGGAATCAAAGTACATACCACTGAACTACTTTCTAGCATTTCCCTGGGCTGTTCTGAATAAACTCACTATGTTAGGGGTTTTCCAGCGCCTGTACAGTGACACTGCAGAGTCTCATCAACACTTCTGCCACCTCACATTTTGAGAACAGCACAGTGGAATTAGTTGCAGATCCATAAAGAGAGTGTGGTGACACTAAGAGTTGCGTTGTCTGGCTGGTATTGGTTCCTGCAACGGAGTGAGTGAAAATAGCTAATAATAAAATTCACAAAAAGCAACACATTGACTAGAGGCAGGGGAGAATGCCAGTATGAAGGCACAGAAAAGGATATTTCTGAAATTCCCTGTCTCCTACTGTAGGTGCCTGCCTGATTTGTGTACATAAAAGAGATTGAGATTCAAGATCTAAAGCCCTCTCTGCTACTTACATGCCTAAGCTGTCCCTTTGGGTAGAAATGACTGCTTCATTCTTTCCCCTTAAAAAGATGGACGAAAGACAAGATGTTCTTAATATAATTACATTTTTGTCACCAGAAGTTCAGAGTTCAAAGCTAGCCTCACTCTGGAGGTCAAATCCACATTCCCACCTCCCAGGTGAGTGCTGCAATCAGCAGCAATAAATAAGACCCAGACAGAAGAAATCTCCATCCTATCTGTGAAAGGTGGCCAGCTGTACAACAAAAAATGAAAGAAAAAGACAACAAGCTCAACTCCATCCTCTGGGAATGGCATTTCCTGGGCTCCTGGAGCCACCTTCTCCAACCTGCTCACAGATTTTATCCATTGATACTTGACTGCCAAATACATAACAATCCCTGGAATAGGGATGAAAAGCCATGTCTTCACTCTCTCAATAAAACATCTTTTGTAATACACAGATCAATCAAGCTCCCTCTTCCTCTCTTTCCCTGGCCCATAATTCTTGTATTCCTGGTTCCACCATATCACAGCTTCTGCGGAAAGGATGGGGAATTTACTTATGAAAACTCTGGTGCCTAAAACTAGGAGATATCTAAGCAGTGAGGACACAAGAAGGACACAAATGGGCACAGGCATTATGAATTGCCTACTTGAATCTGGAAACTTAAATTTTGTCCAAACCATATTATAGCTGTTAAAGTGCTTAAGTGGACCCAGGCCTTTGCAATACTCTGATGCATCCCTGTCTAGTAGATTTACAGTTAGGGAGAGTGTTTCATGGTAACTCTTGCTATTTAGACAACAGCTGAAAGAACAAATAGCTGCTTGTTATTAGCCAGCCTTTTCAATTTTGTGACAGTTGGGGTCTTCTGGCTCCTGTTCAGAAAGCAAGACAAATTTGAGGATTCTGCAGGTGTGACGATTTCTTTAATCACTGATGAATAAATGGAAATAATAAACTAAGAAGAAAAGGTATGAAGAATACTGTAGCAAGAAACTGAATAAAAGACTAAATAAAAGGCTTCAGAACATTTATTAAAAAAAAAAGCATTTCCTATTTTATGCTTTAGAGCTACACTATTTTAAAGCAATGATGTTTAAATCACCTTGAATATTGATAGCTTCAACTTGTATCTATATTACATGAATTCATAAACATAAGAGTGTAAAATACGTTATTATGCCAACGATTTGGTTTTGCATCCAAAAACCCAACTCCCACAAAGCAGCCTTCTGTCCTGCCCCAAATAAAACAATGTGAGGTGATCTGTTATATAATAAAATACATGTTTTTCAGTAAGTTTCTCCTACATCCTCATAAAAAGGTTTTAAACATTGGCCCTGGAAAATTAAAGAAGGAATCTGAAATCATATCACACTGTTATGCAATATTTTACACATTAACAGATCTCAGAGAAACTTAGGAAGGTAACAAATGTACTATGTCTAGTTTGATGAAACCAAGAAACAGACATGATTTTTCTTAGGTTACATTGAGAACAAGGCAGAACTCAGAGCCCTTTGAAAGAACTCATAGATACTTCATCCCTGTCCGATTCTGCCTCAAAGCAACCAGGATTTTGTAAAATTTATGTGCCTTTACCAGTAGAAAGGAACAGAAATTAGCTGACAATTCCATTAACTATCTACAAACCAGAACATAAAACTGCTCACTCTCTCCCAATTAGCTGTAGTGATTCTGCAGAATACTGTTACTAAAAATAGTCGAAATAAAAAATAGCATTCCACCTCCTTGTCCTAAACACCAAATGAAGGTAGTAAAGTAATCATATATAACTGAATAAAGATGTTAAGCTTGGTTTAGTAAAAAGACCATTTAATATACTCACTTTTCTGGGAGTTTACTCCTTAACAGCAGTTAGGCATATCTAAGAACCCAATAAACACACAAGATGCTAAACTATTACTGTATCCTGCTACAAATCCACAATGCTAATTCAAATTCTTGGATTTTCAGGGGTGATAAACTAGAGGAGACTCCTCTACTTGCATTTAAAAATAAAGTTTGCCATTCATTTCACCAAAACAGAAGAAAGTCTCATACAAGGACCTATTGTTCATAAGAAAAGAAAGACTGTGAATAACCTTGCAAGAAGGGCTCCACAATTTCATATCAGCCACAATGCAGCAAATAATATACAAAAAGACAAAGGATAATAAATAATAAAAATAGAAAGATCAAACACACTTTATACTGTATAAGATGCTGCGTTTCCATAGAACTGATGTTCCAAAAAGTTAGTTGCAATTTGAATTTCAAGAAAGATAGCAGAAAAAAAATCATTGTTTAAATCACTCCTTAAATCTCTAAAAGCTCTATTCATGAACATATCTAAAGAAGGAGAAAATGCATAGCTGATCAGATTATATTCAGTAAGAATAAGCTACTACACTGGAAAACAGATAAGAATATATGTGATAAGTAAAAACCTACATTACTACAGTTAAGAATTGCTGAAATAAGTGCTAAGATGTTATTATCATACCAGTTTTTCTTTAATAAAAAATCCAGGAGAGGATTTAAACTTTCAAGGTTTAACTACTTTTACTAGCAAGGAAGAGACCGAGCAACCAAACCCTGGCCTGTTACACCAGTGCAAATCCAGATTTACTCTATCAAATCTGCCAGTAGAATTTTGTTCCACTTATCTAGTTCTTATTTTAATGAGTTCTGGTCTATCAAAAGTAATTGCCCATCTGTAACCGCAAGGTTAATAAGTCTCTAAACTGCTGATTGCTGGAAGTAGGAAAGGTATTCCGAGGGAAATATGACTCTCTACTTGATGTGGTATCACACTTTATCTCTAGGTATCAGACACGGACCTCTATCAGCTACAGAGCTACAAAGATCCATTGGGACTTTTGTTCTGATCTGCTATGGCCAGTCTAAAGTTCTATGAACCAACTACATAGATTCAGTGTGTTAGTGTCAAATGTAACATAAATTGGCTTGTTAGCAGACTGGCCTTGACTGAGCTTAAAATCAAGAGCATGCATACATACATGCATACATACAACAAATCAGGATATGTAATCTTGTTTTATAGGAAGGGAACAAATCAGGTAAATTACAAATTCTCTGGTGAGTAATTCACCTGGCTTTTTAACTAAGACTAATCTTTAAAGAAAGGTTTTTTGTGTGTAGCACTTTGTCTTACCATATTTATCCAGTAGCAGTGACCAACACAGGATTATAGTGGAAGTTAGAAGTGTGACAGCGAATCATCACCAAATTCATAAGCAAGGTACTATATGATAGTGTTTCCTGTAACAACAAATGATTGTAGTCAATCCCCCAAGGGTTATTCCCTGTCCTTTAATCCAATATTGCCATTCTGCTACTGTCATGACATTAAATTATACCTAGGTGGCTATCCAGTATTAGAAATTACTACTCTTCACTCATAACTGGTTTATCTAATTATTGATCCTACAATGATAAACGGTTTAAAAACAGTAAATATTTATCCAGATGGAATAGGCCTCTTTAAGAACTATGGAAGTAAAGACTGAGCAGGAAAGAAGGAAATATAAGAGCTATTCTGTGGCTGAAAGAGAGCACTGAAATAAGGAAGAGCGTTCCCTTTCCCTTACACCATCCCCAAACTAACTTCAAGGCCCAGCTTTCACTCAGGAATTCCCAGTGAAGGGAGTACTACAGAGCGGTCAGATTGAGATGCAGACGGGACAGCAAAAAAGGATAGGAGTTGAACACCAACATGTTTAGATTAGCTGGAGATAAGGCCAGAGAATTATTTATGTAGCACAGACCCAGTGCAGAGATAAGTACAGCTGGGACAAGCTCAGGAGGCAGTACTAGAGGCATAAAGAATGAGGTATTTAAGTGTCTCTATAAAAAATACCTACATTTAATATGCATTTGTGGAAGTAAAGCCTTCAGCCTTTTTGTGTATTTACTTTTTCTTTGATTATATGGCATCCTACTTTTGGTGTTTACACCATACATTAAAAACAATTCAAATGAATACAGAAGGCATTGCCTCTAAATGTAGCTGCCCCTGAAACTCAGGTCTCCCTCAGTAAAGACAGTCAAAGCAGAGCAGACTGCTGACCTCATTGCTCCTACACACTCTGATTGTCCCATTGCTCTACAGCTGGAGCACAGCTCCCAAACTGGAGGCTAACAACTAAGCAAAGGGGTGGCCCAGATTGTAATGAAAACATCTCAAAATCCCTCCCTCAAGTTACTCAATTACCCATGATGTTAAATATTTGTAAAAAAGTCTCTTTCCTTTCCACAAAAGGATAATGTCCTGCTCTGTCATAGACATCTGCAGACAGGTCTACCCCATTCAATGTAATGCTTTGCTACAATTCCCGAAGGTTGTTCCAAGATCTGACCAGTTGCCTGGCACAGTAAAATAGTTTACAAAGACATGTTACCATGCATGGGCTAATTAGCTCTGTCACAGGTTAATTAACTTGGGTGCAGTGCTGCCCTGATGTGACAGCACTGATTACAGAACTGACAGGCTCAGTGTATCTCTGTACTATGTACATGACATGTGTTTTCTGCCTGTCTGTTTCTCCTTCTCATTTGTGAAATGAGGATGATAGTTTGTCCTAACTTCTTCACAAGGATCTTGTGACAACAGATAAACACCCTGAGATGCTCAGATACAAAGGAAATTCAGTAAAAGTACCTCTCGAGGTGAGGGAGAAGAGGTAGGCCTACTGTGGGTCATATGAAAAAATATTGTAGGAGTGATTGATAGGATATATCTGAATCCAAAATTGATAAGTTAAACACTTTGAACAAATATTTATCCTTGAGACTTCATACAAAATGATGATACTTGGTGGAATGGCATGTGTCCATCCAGAAAAATTCACATAGGGACACTGACCTGCAGAGATGCATACACAAGCTTCATTCAGACACCAAAAGTCATCAACAAATAGGGCTGAGCTAACACCTTTGGTTTCTGGCAAGGCTCAGATCCATGAAGAGATGATGCAGCTCAGGCCTGCTTGTATGGAGAACTGCAGCTCTGATTTTCAATACTCTGAAAATACAGGACATTCAGACCTAAAATGCATGGTCTTCCTGTGACAAAACACGGTTTATTAATTATATGGTTTACAGGCATTTTCCCATTTATATTTCTTGCTTCCCTAGAGGACCCAAAACAAACAATCAAAGCAAAAAAATCCTAATTTGCATGACTGTTCCCAACTGCAATAAAGCCCCAAACAACAGAGGTATGAGCATTGTACAGGGAAGAATAATTTCCATTTTCAGTTGAAGACATTTTTTATATTCTTTTCTGCAGAAATGCCTATGGAACACCTCCACAAGATGAAGGCTGCCCCAGTCCCAGGGCAGAATTCCTGTATTCATTCCTAGTGACATGTGAGTGATATCAACAGGGCTGTAGGGAGGTCCCTCAAGCACATCACAGGAGGCATTCAGAACTTTTCAGGAATAAATCTTTGGAGAACACATTTACTAAGGCAGCCATTCACAGCCACTTATGTGATAAAGAGAGACCTCTAGGTTTCTAATGCCCTGTAAGTGTAAATGGCATTACACAGTATGTACTGAACGAATAAACAGGATTTACAATCTAAAGGCACAAATGAAAATGCCACTAAAACATATGGCCTATTATGGTTAAATAGATTTTTTTTTCCAAGGTATTAAGGAAAAAAGGTAGTTGTTATAATACAGGGTTATGTGAGATGCAGTAATACTCCTACGGTTTAGGCTGTGCCCTGATTCAATCCTGCATTCATTTGCATTTTGCCTGGAAGTCAGGGCAGGCAGGTCACATACAAGGGTAGATCTAATGAATTACTTGCATTGAGGTAGCCTAGAAGGAAAGTCTCACAGCGGAGTCTCTAGTGTAGGTCACCACTTTGCTGCAAACCTTTGCAACATTGCGGAAATCCTCTGGCATGGGATACATACTTCAGTTCAGACACCTACATCACAGATGGTTGTGTAGGTTTTCTTTATCATTCATTAATCAAGAGAAACATGCCCTTCAACAGCCCAATTCATCTGACCTACTTTAAAGACCAGCCTTAAGATGAACTGCATCTCAAAAGTGCTTATAGCTCTTCATTGACATAAACCTGGACACATGGATTTCGCTTTCAGCATCTCTGTAAAATATTGACAAACAATGCTTAGTTCCTACCCTTTGTCTTCCATGACTGCTTCAGCCACAAGTTTCTTYTATAGATTTCCACAGTGCCTGGCATAACGAAACTCCTTGCCAAGGTGCAGTGCCTAGATATTATTGTGGCATGAATTACTGAACCATGARTCACAGCCCTACTGTTCCACATGAGCCACGTTTCACCCTTTGGTTACATACAAATACCCTTTTTTAATTTATATGATGAACATGTTCTATTTACTCAAAAAATTAAATCACTGACTCCACTTACTCTGCAGCAACAATAAGAGAAAAATAATATAAACAATTTAGCTCACCTAACTGGCCTCTAGAAATACTCTAGAAGCAATCATATTTGTCATATTTCTGGGTTATTGCAGGGTGTAACTTAAGAGTGGAGCTAACCTTTTTCTTGTGTATATCTTCATAAACTCAGAATATTTGAATCACTCCTGTTTGACCTGAGCATCGAATTCTCCATGTAAATAGAGTGTAGTTTTGGGATAGCAGCACCACTGGGATATTTAACCCCTAAGTTATTTATATGTTACCAGAAAGACTATAGTCCAATAGTGCTTTTTATCTGGGAATAGTAAGTAACAAATACTGCAAAGTTTGAATGTGCATATTATTTTTAAATTTCTGTGAGTGTGCAAAAATATTGCATGGATAAACCAGGACTTAAAACAGAATTTTAAAATAGTGACCAGAAGAATATCAACTTTTGTTTAAATTGTTTATCTCATAAGCTTTATGAGTTGCAAGAATTTTAAGTAGTTAAAACTATGTTTGTTTTCCTGTAAAAGTTTACTCTTAAGTAAATGCTGTCATACAGATCAATGCCAACTTTCAAATTAAAGAAAATTTCTACAATCAAGTTATAAATAYCTTGTTCTCAGTTATGCAATGCTACAGTTCTGTGGCTGGGACTGCTGTAGTAACATCTTGGTGCTTCCCATAAAATAAATAAAATGATAAAGACAGCAATCCTAATGTGTGCTTAATGAGATTACTCAGTGTAAATAAGTCATGCAAAATGTTTCCTGATGGTGATGTCAAGCAACTATGTGGGGTCCATCTGCAGATAATGGTTTTGTACAGCTTAATGTATATTATACTAATTTTTTTAATGAAGTACCACCTTACCTGAAGGATTTCTGAGCTTCTTTTGCAATTGTGAAACCCCTTTTTTGGTTCCACTGGGATCACATTAACAGAAATGTGAGGAAGGATCACATATGTCATAAATTAAGCATACATATTTCATTGCCAAGGGACCATTACCATTCTTCTCTCCCCTTTCTTCCCTATCTTTGATAAAATAGAGGAGTACCTGGATTCTTTTGCCCTATTTCTCTCAAAATTTGCTCCCAAGCCAGTCCCTTCTGTTAGCACATACTACTGCTAGCATCTGCCTGGATCTATCCAGGCATGAAGCATTTGCTGCCCTGCTGAGATGCGCCATGGTTTGCTACTAATCCAACACTACCTTACTTTGGCTGGAACTTTCCCCACTGAATCCATACGTCCGATTATAGGAGATACGTTGTAACTCTTCACAACCCGAAGCTMCAGGCAACAACAATAGGAACAACATTTTTTGCCAGGGAAGGCTGGGGGGGGGGGGCAGGGAGGAGGGGGAGATGCAATTGAGAAGGAGACATCAGAGAGCTTACCCAAGGGGAAGAGGGATTTAAGCGGATATTTTAAAAAGCTGCTTAGCAGCTGGCAATTGGTAACAGACTCACAGTAGTGCAGAGTACAGGCAACCTTTTTAAACAAGAAAGAGGTGGACAGTAAATTGCTCTGAGCACTGGGCAAGGAGGGGCAAAGAAGGCCTTGGGATGAAGAACTGTAGGAATATGGTGGCCTAGCAAAAACATGTATTTTATTATTTTAATATCTCTTTTAAAAATAAAAGTCAGTTTTAGCACTCAAAATTTTCCATTAACATCAACTTGGAGGTGAAAGATACAAGAACAGAGCATTGTATTAATAGCTCAGTTTTCAAATATTTCACATATTAGCCACAAAAAACATTCCCCACCACCCGGATTGTCTGTGGAATTTATTAGCCAACAGGATTTTAATAGAAAAAGACTTAAAGCTCAAAGAGAGAGAGAGAGCCCTTGCAAAAGGCACTTTCTGGAGTGCATAGCTATTTATTTATTTTATAGAGCACATCTACACAGGAGAGAAAGCGACATAATTACAAAGCACAATATGAAGTCCCAAGAGAGGGTAGAGACTAGCCAGAGCCATTTATTTGTTTTGTGTTTAAAGAGAGCAARATTGATTTCAGAAACGATTCTTCTAGACTCATCACCTTAAAACAGAACAGAATATGCATGTTTCAATACATTTCTGCTTGGCTCCACTGTGCAATATACTCTCAGAGCATTCTTTACATAGAGCACAACCACTAGAACTAACATACAGGCGTGTTACAAAAGTTTGAATTTCTTTAAAACATCTGCTGTGAAGTGAGTCTGAATGTAAAAACCTTGATTAGTTTTAACCAGAAGTGATTATGGGCTGGACTCCCAGATCAGGCTACAATCATATATTGTGCAGGGTATGCTACCTCTTAGTGCATTCCTGTTCCTCCAGTGTTCCCAATAAACTGGGAGAAGACGGGGCTAGACTAACATCTTTTTCCATGCACTGTTAACAGAACAATAATACGCTGCACGTGTATGCAGTGTTCAAAAACGAGTGACTTTTGCTATCCTCATTTTATGGATACAGGTAAACTGAGGGACAGAAAGACATAAGGCTCAGCTGCCAAGTGGCCAGCAGTCCCAAATTGCTCTGAATTCCCACCAAGTGCAGCACCTRTGTGCCACCTCTGCAGTAAAACTGCAGCCCGTGAGCTATCAYGGGATGCACAGCTACTTCATGTCCTCTGTGAGGACCTTCGTTCAGGTTCCCCTGTCCTCCAAATCTCTGGCTGGAAGTTGTCCCCTTCTGCTAACCTGGAGGAGAGCCGTTATTGAACAAGGCTCTGCAAAGCAGTGGCTTAGGGCACACACCAAAACCACTGCCTTTTGTGCCCCAGATGCCCTCTGCCACTTTCTCCTGTTGCTTCTTAGTAGCAGATAACTCACAAAAAGGGARTCTTTTGGTGGAGGGGGGCTGGGAAGGTGGGCCGAGGAGCTTTTTAAAGACTGCAGCAGGGAAAAGCAAAAGGTGAGAGAAGGTCAATGTTTACGCTGAATGCTGTACTCATGAAGCGCTGTCTACAGAGCTGGGTGGAAAAGACAACCCCAAATATTTTTGCAACACAGGTGCACCCTGTGATACTTCATTATCTCTGCATAATGAATCTAGCTAGCAAGCAGCCCCTGTGATAGGAAGGTTTAGTATGCTAAGGAGCTACGCAGTGAACTCCTTTTGGAGTATTTTATAATCAAACACTACAAATCCTTTGGAAGACATGACTAAAAGTGCAAGTGCAGACAAAGCCACCCTTAGGTAATTCCCTTGATTAAAACTCTCAGACTTAAAATGAATCTAATTAAGGACGTTGTGAAGGCACAGAAAGCCAGTGTTCACTTATGCCCTCTTTTGCAGATGGTGAGTTGCCAAACAGAATTGAGAATCTTAATTGCAAGAATCATCAGCAAATTCAAAAAAGATAGTAAATTAGGGACTGCAAAAAAAATCAGACTGTTACATAACAGCAATGCTGCCAGATCTCCTGGTTCTTGCATTATATGGGAAAGGCATTCCCAAGAGAGGACACAGTGCTTTTTATAAAAACTGCTGAGAAAGAGGGAGAGAGAAACCCAGCCAATGCAGACAGTAAACTGTCTGAAGGAGGATACCCCTTTTGCTATCTTGTTTTTCCTTCATTATTTGACACTGTTCCCTACATTGCTCTTGAGAGGGATCCAAGGACACAGCAYGGTCTTCTGATGGAATAGTCACAGATGGCCAGACCTCTGCTCTTTTTAGGACCTTTCTTCATAGCAGGTAATGTACTTTGTTACATCACTGGAAAATTTTTAGTCATTTTATTAATCAGCTTTCTGTCAAGTGAGGACATTTTACAGGTATGCTTCTCAGATAAAATAAAGGTAATTAAAAATACTGTCCAAATCAGATGGTGAAAAACACTGGCCACCTAAGAGAAATTAGTTTCCCTCTGTTTTCATATTCCTCAACTGTTTGCATTGCATTCCCAATAAAAAGAAATCTATTGCAGTATGGTAAAGAATGCTTAGAAATATCTGACACAGATAAGGAAGACAGAAACGTCTGGTTGGCTGCACAGACAATAATTTGATAACAAGAGAAGCATGAAGTATTTGTGGAGCTCCTGTCACTCCATTCAACATTTATAATCAGTCAAAATATAGATGAAAGGAACCTCTAAGCAAACAATTATTTTAAGGACCACATGTTGTACTCTCCATTCAAAAAACAATTGTAACCAAGTGAATGATTGAACTGTAATAGTAAGTTTCTTTCTGTAATGATTTCAGAATAACACAGAGGTTGTTCAGATCTTAGACCACATCTAGTGCTAACAAAGACAACAAAGTTTGATCCTCAGTTACCATTTTTTGCAAGAAAGCAAGTCTATAGGAATTATCTCTGCACACATACCTGGTGTAACAAGASACAAACAAAGAATAATCAAACCAAACACATTTATTTTTGATGGTTTAAGAAATAAATATCCTAATAAACATTCAGATGGTAATGAAAATTCTCTTACTTAAGAAAACCATTAAAGCCACTATCTGAAGAGTCAATTCTTTGTGTTAGTTAAAATCACTGAGTGCAAATGCTTCTGACTTGATTGCTTTTGCTATCAAATGCCCAGTGTACCTCCATTTCTGAAGGCACCACACTGCCATACTTGTGCTCATGCAGAAATCCTCTCAATATAAACAAAAAAAATCAATCGGATTTCTCCCAAAGGGCCACTCAATAAAATATGTTCCTTTGCCCTTGGTCTGCCAGAACACAGGGTTACTAATTTTCTAGCCACATCACAAAGTCAATCCAAAGCCTCTGAAGATGGAAACAAATAACTAAGAACTGTTACAAATTAGTCACTGGGCTAGATCCTCAGCTAGTAAAAATCTGATTAGCTCAACTGTCCTCAGTCAATAATTTTAAGTATGTCTATTTTAATATAGTTGAAGAACAACTATGATATCATTAAATTTAGCATATTGTAAAGACAGCCAAAGACACAGGGTTTACTAGCACTTGCAAAATTAGCGAGAAACTGAGGGAGAGCAAAAACTTGAATTTGTTTCTCATTCTTTTACTCGTAAAAGGTGACAAATTAATAGCTGTGGACCAACACCATGCTGTGATCCAGAGCCAAAGAAAATGTCAACTAAATCTTGCCAACTCCTCAGGTGAGATAAATCATCTTAGCTCTATTCAGTTAGCCTTCTACTCTGACTTCCAACACCCAGCAATTTGGGTCTATCTATAATATATATTCAGACAAGATATAAAACAATACAGTGTCAGCTTGACCCTGGTTTCTTCTTCCTCTTTAAACATTACTGCGTTCTTGATAGTTAGAAGTAACTCTCACTGAAATTATCTAATTGGCAGGAGGAGGAATGTTACAAAGGTCATTTCCTATAAATCCAGCAGACTAAAGTTCACTCACTGCCCACCATCCCAAAATTTATTGTTACCTACACTGGGCAAATTATTCCACATATTAGTTCATAAAGCACTTGTAAACACAAATCTCTCTTTCTTCCACAGGAATGTGGGAAAAAACAAGATGCACCTTCCCTTCCTTGTGTCAGCACCTGAGTCTAGGGACAGCTTGGCTGTTTCTGGCAGACCCCGTGGGAGCTTATGAACAAATTYCCACAAACTATGTCTGTGACAAGGCAAAGCTAACAGACTCCCAGTCATGAGCACAGAGTTAATTGCAGCAATTAACAGTAACTCCATACTCCCTCTGAGTTGGACACCAGCACCAAGGACACCATGCTTGTCACTAATCCCTATTGCTCCATATGGAATGAATTAAATTCCGGAAGAATCTGAAATTCTAAAGGAGCCCCGCTAAGTCAAGCTCTAGCTTCCCAAGGAGTTCACTCTGGCCTTAGGATTCATTTCTATTCTTTCTTTCTCAAATGCTCTGAGTATTCATATTTTACGCGACAGGGCTGCTCCAAACACAGAGACTTACCCTTCAGTCTCTCAAATCTTTGTATTAAAAGGCTCAGACTTACGGTAGTATGCTGAATGGGTATCCAGGCAGGTGTTTCGACTGAGCATTTGTGGGATGGGCATCTGCCATGGTTCTGCTGCAAATAAGTGAAAACGGCATTATACACAACACAATATGTGCTGCAATCCTTAGGCACAATGGGCTCCATTCCAGATGGAGCATCTAGGCGTTTGCTAGTACACATTAAACCTCGCAAAGTCATTTTTCCATTGTCATGTAAGGGAAATTAGATCTGCAGTTCACAGGATCAAAAAGGCCTCAACATTTACCCATTAATTTTCCTTTGAAGTCCTCAATTATGCAGGTGAACACAACCTTCATCCACTCTGCACCCCAAACAATTGCCATCTGGCTTTCCTCCACGCTGGAACACTTCAGAGAACAACAGTGGAGCTCTAGGCAGTAGGTAGGGATCGGCTTTTCCTTCCCCATTTCATGACAGGCTGCATTCTTCCTTTATGTCCTCTTTGCACCAGCAATAGCTGCAGCCTGAACCGCCCCCAGGGCTATTTTTCAGGAGAAGCACATCTATCCCAGCTTCTCAGAGTCTGTTTCAGAGCTGAGCAGAATGCACTACTTGCTCCCCAAACTGGGCACCAGAGGGGACAGGGTAGGGAAACAGAGCAATTACCAAAAACTCCTGCAGTTCCCCGAAACTTTGCAGAACCAAAAGAGTGAGGGGTTAATTTAAAGTCTAATGTTCCACATGGCAGCGCAAGATGCTACTATCAGGCCTTCAGGCTGATCTTCCTGTAATTTCCCTTGCATTTGCAGTGATTCAATTACATTTTACTGAAGATTTGGAGCCAATCAGAACTAATCGCATAGCAGCTTGGGTCAGAGTCCCTGAAGAAAAGTTCAGGATCAATTTTAGTGTCTGCCACCATTACTCTCAGCATTTCACATAAGACTCAAACTATTATTTAGCTGCTTGAAATGGAGGACTTTTGTAATTATGTGTGTTCCTGAAGCTGGATACAATGTAAAAAGAAGCTTTTATTTTCATTTAAACCAGGTGTATTGCAAGCAACTACAACACACCTTTCTCTTCCTCATGCCGAGAGCAAAGGGGAGCGATCTCTATGGCTAGTACAGATCAGGTTTCACACTATTTTCAATTTTGAGTCTGATGTGAGAACATTGCCTAACATAGCCTATTAGTTCTTTGTTCTTTACCTTTATAAAGCAGACATTCATAAAGCTTTGCAATACTAAACACTTTTATAAGGAAAAAAATGTGCATACCAGTTCCAGCTTTATAGTCCCCCAAATTACCCCACCTTAAAAACTGATGGTTACTGGCCACCAGTATTACTATATTATTATATTATTATTATAATATTTTCACACAAGCATCTTTAAGGTTTATTCAAAAAGATATAGCTAGCAAGCAAGAACCATTGCAACTTTAGATGGAAGTATTGTTTAAAAGGATTTGAAGAAGTCACTGGTATCATAGCAGCAATATCCTGTGGATTTGTGTTATATCCTGTAAGGAGGCGATGAATGCAACAGCAAACCAAGCAATACTATCAAAATAATAAAACTATATAAATTTTGATAAAAAATCTGCATGAATTATTGTCAATTTTTTTTATTTATTTCCTTAACAACTGTAGATTTCCAATCTTTAGTCCAAGCCATGATAAAGGCAAGAAAATTAATAATTTGCTTTGGGCAAGAAACATTTTTAAGAAATATTTTTTCTGATTGAAAAGCTTGATCTTACAAAGTCAGGTATCGATGTTTGTGAGGAGACTCCTCACGAAGGGAAAAATTCTTAAAGAGGATACATCTGCACAATAAAGGCTCCAGATCTCATAGCAGGAGGGGCTAATGTTCTGCTCATCTTCTTGACTCTGAAATTCATAACAAAAATTGTTCTGAGGCCCAGAATCATGAGACACATGCTGCTTATTCAAAGACTAGAGAGACATGGGTAACTCTGGGAATTACTGGAAGGCAGCAGCTCTCCAGAGATCCCACTGTTCCAACAAAAGGGCTGGGCTGAGGGTACAGCCGGGCTATAGAGTGGCCTGCAGAGTTTGGCCTTTCACAGCTGGATATCTGAATTACTGTGCTGATGTCGTGATGTTGCACTGGAATTTTCTGAGAAATGCATGCAGCTCAAGGGCTAGGACTGAACACTCTTCCCCTATAGCTTTTTCTCTCTGAAAATGTGATTTGACAAACAGTGACTATTTTTAGTACTTTTGTTTAAAAAGCAATGCTTTTTTACAGCTTTCATATCTTACATCTTCTCCCAGTTGAAATAGTTCTAGGATGTAAATTTGTATATCAGCTGCTAAACTGCTGCATTTAAGTGCTCAATTTTTTTAAAAAACAGCCAAAAACTCTGTGTCACACCTACAGAAACAATTCATCCCAAAAGATCAACAGTGCCTGAAGTATTCCGAAAGCATAGGAAATATGATAAAACATAGGAATAAATATAGGGGGATAATTGCAGGCTGCAGAAGGAATTACCTCCATTTGATTATTACTGCTAGTACTTTCACTGACTTAGTAGTTTGGTGAGCACAAGGACTACAGGTCCTGTTCCACCACAACTCTAAAAAGTTAAAATCTGAAAACTGATGAAAATCCATCATGTTTAATTATCTTTCTTTAGACAGTCTTCAAGGGAGGACAGAATTACCTGCAGTTTGCTTTCTACATTTACTGATAATTGTATACAAAAGAATATGTCTTGCTGTTTGGGAGAATATATTCATATAAACCAGTTCTCCATCTGAAATGGAAAAAGAGATGTTGCTTCTCCTTAGTTTATGAATGAGCAATTTCCACAGTCTTGCTTCACTCCCCTTCTTTGAAGATACTCAGGGTCTTGCACTACTCAGCTTCACCCGATACAGCTCTATTGTAGTAACAAACAGTGCTATCCGGGCATAGGCTTTCTCACAGCTTCATGCAATCAGCACGTTCAAATATGCAATAAGATCTTCAGCTTGTGTGCTTTTTGTATAAAGAAACCTTGGGACACAAAAAAATAATTCCATTATCATTACTAAATTCTACATCAGCCATAGCTTTTTTCTAGGTTGATGCTTTAAAACCCTGATAGATTGCATAGCAAAAATACAATCAGGAAGCAATGAAGCGATAACCAAAGTCAGAAAGAGATGCTAACACCCTAGTCAGTTAGAGACAGTGGAATTCCTTCTCTGGAGGCACTGTTATGTGCAGTTCCCAAACCAGTATGATGTCTATCAAGAATCCAGAAATGCAGATCACATAGGTAACCAGCAGACAGAAAGGACCAATCTCAGAAGATAAAACCAAGGCTGCTAGCCCCTCGGAGTCTCTATGCCTAACTTCAACCTTCTTGGCATGCAACTTTAAGCAAGCTGCTTCTCACCTGCTTCAGTCAGATGCTGAAATAACTGACTGTTATTAGAACTGGTTAGAAACAGCAGTATAATGTATCATTCCTGGAATAGTAGCATCAGCACCTAAGAAGTCTCTCTGATTTTATTGCATGAAAATATTGAATCAGAAGGCATAAAGATGAGAGTCTTGTGACATAGCACAACAGAAGTTTCTGGTGAAGAGATGCATCAGCGAGTTCTGGGTAAGATTTCAAGGAATAATTCCTCTTTTG
The DNA here is from genome assembly GCF_003343035.1 of Apteryx rowi. Classification (NCBI taxonomy): domain Eukaryota; kingdom Metazoa; phylum Chordata; class Aves; order Apterygiformes; family Apterygidae; genus Apteryx; species Apteryx rowi. Next base: position 249,380 of record NW_020449319.1, on the reverse strand, counting down.
TGATGCTATGATCAACCATCGTGATTGCTGGAGGCGTTTGGGGGGATTGTGGGAGGAAGTACATAGATTTTTGCTGTTTATTCATAGTCAGGGAGAGATTCCAACATTGCCAACAACATCAAATTTTGAAGGCCACATATTGCCTAACATGACTATGGCCAGACACGGAGGCAGAGCTTAGAGAAGATATGACAAAAGAGAGAAGACATTTAGGACTATTTTGTCTGCTTATTCAGGGCTTGCTGAACTGTAGCACCCTTTAAGATCTAACTCAGTTCTTTTTCAGAGAAGATATTGGTGATCAGAGTCAAAAGCAATCACAGGTAAGATTCTTGTATCCACCAGAGTGGCCAAGAATATGATTTGCAAATTATATGCAAATCCCTGATTCAGGTCTCCAGTAGCAAGAGTTGGTGAATTCAAAACCAGTGGAACATACTTATCAGCTTCTACACATCCTGAAAAATAATCTTCTCTGATGATTCTCTGGGGAAATTAAAATTGTAGATCTCAAYAAGAGGTCTCAGACTGGGTAAAATATAATCATATACTAGTCAGTACCACTGACCTAATGTTTCAGTCATAAATATCCATTGCCTTCCCCTTGACTGCACACATCTCATTTTTTCAGAAGCCTTGGATTAGGTGAAGAGAGACAGAAGGAAATTTGCATGGTAGTAGCAAACAAACTAAAATACAAAAGAAACTCATGCTTATGTTGAGGGTGTATGCTAAAAGACCCATCTTTTCTGCATTCAGTGGCCTCCTGGACATTGCAAAGAATCCATTTGGTCAGTCTCAGCTATGTGAAATGCACAAAAATGCATCTCACCTTGGTGGTAGGATATTATCTTACCACCTCTGCCCAGTACCAGCCCTCAGACTACTAGAGAAGAGACCTGGTAAGGATGTATAGCTCTACTATCACTAAGAAGCACTATCATTTTTTGAGGCAAGAACAGGTTGTCCTGCTCAGTATCTTCCACCTTTCCTTATGTGTGCAGCTCTCCACTGCTGTACAGTAGTATTAAGCCCTAACCATATCTGCCTGAACAGTTAATTGAACATTTTCTTTTCTCAGTTTATAGAGCTGTTCATAGATTTATGAAACAAATCACCCTTCTGCMTTCATAGTTAAAACCAATCTCAATAAAGACAACTCTCTGAGATCTGCAAATTATAATCTAATGAAATCTATTGAAAATTTCAGTTGCGCTAAACAAGGTCAATGCTTGGAAGAAACGAAATGTCACTCAGAAATGGAGATCAAARTAATTCCCTTCTATTCCTGCTGCTACCATAGAGACCAAGGGAGGGGGAAGAGGGGGAAGAAGAGATTTAACAGACTTAATTCTTCCTGAAATTTATAATTAACTACAAGGGAAAAGGGACAATTACCATATTTCTAAAGAATAAAGGAGAAAAAAGTTGAGCTTTTGACAAGATATAATTACAAGACATTACATATGCAATGCACATTGGTTTGTTCTGTGTAATTTTCTTGAGACTCCCCCCCAAAATGTTTTTTTTTCTAGAAAAGACAACACGTGTCTCATCAGTTTACATTCATAATGTTTGAAATCCAAAAGCCAGAGGCTTACAATAATTGTTCCAAAATTTAACATTGGTAAATAAAGATTTGAAATAAATACTCAGTTATACTCCCCATCTGTCTGTCATCTATGACTATATTCTCTAGCTAAGATAAATGGTAATCAAYGAAAAGGATCCTCCTGCTCTTCTAAGACTGCAGTTTAGCCAGCAGCCAACCCATAGTCATCAAAGCTGTCCTCAAGTGCCACTTCAGAGTAGAGTTAACTAAATTACATGTAAATTGCATGGATTCAGCACTATTACACTTTTAGGATCTGGCAGGAAAACACCACAGTTTGAAGTGCTCATCAGGACCTAATAATGCCTATAGAAAAGGATTTTGATTTTAGCTAAATATGAATCTCTGGGGGGAAAATCATTATGTTTCCTTTGTTTTGAGTTTGTTATAGCCTGGAAATTCAGCAAAAAAACTTAGCTACCCAATTTATGATTTTAAACTGCAATGATTCAAACCCTGAAGTATTGCAAAGAAAAAACAACAAACGTTGCCCAGATCCATTTAGCACTATTAACAATATGCAGGCACATAGAAATGTGGTTATTTTTTGTTTCCTCTCCAGCTAAATTTAAGCCAGATCTTCATCTAGTGTAGCTGTCTAAAGCTAGCTACTGGTTTTGGTGAAATTATACCAGTCTACAACAACTGAACCACTGGTTCAACCTCAGTATTTATACCTTGCTTTACGATCTCCAAATTTTGTGATTAACTATATGAGCAGCCTCCCAAACATATATAGCTCCTCCTGTAGAAAGTAGAATAAGTTGAACCTCACTCTCTAGGTATATCCTGTTTTTTTACTCTCTATATCGATTTTTTGATACTAACATAATTGGAAAAAAACAGGCCTATTTTCTTCAGTGAGACTTATTACAAAAGTACTTAGGCATAAATAAATATTGTAAGGATTGGCTATTTGCATTGGCATTAAGTCACTGATAGAAATAATCCAACTTAACCTCATAGCGGATTCACCTCTGTAAAGTGAGACCAATAACTGAGAGGCAGTTGGTGGGCCTCCTCTCCATCTCCAGCAGATGACCTGAGGAGGTCATCTGATTCACCATTCTGTTCTTCTGCGAACATCTTTCAATGAGTTTTGGTACCGCGCTAAATCAGGGAGGCTGAAACAGCCAGGTCACTCCAGGGGTGCGACTCCCTCATTTTTCCATTCTTCATCCGTGTTTTAAATAAGCCCTTTATATCTATTGGGTTGGCACTCTATTGGCTAAATGCTAAATGAGGGATTCCCTCACACTTGGGGAATCCTCAGTATCCTACAGGCACACAAAACTTGGCCCTATCTTCCCTGAGTACAGCATGCTATCGACAGGGATATATAATGATATGCTTAACACAGACCAGCCGGCAGTTTCAAAATTAACTAGTCCAGCCACAGAATCTACTCAGTCAGACCTATAGTGATGCTGCTGAGAAGCATGAGCTCTGAAATTTGCCCTGCCTTCCATGCTAGGATTATGGGGAAAGGAAAGCTAATGCTGACAAAATACCAGGCTAGGAGGTGCATATTTTATAACTCTCCCTGATTCTGCTTCAGAATGGCGTAGCTCTGCTTGAATCCTCACTTCACGCTGCAAAGTGGGGTGGTGAGCGTGTGGAGTGGCAGAGGCCTACTCAGGTTAACTAAACAGTCATACTATACCAAGGCATAAGCCAGATATTGGTCTGGTACTAGAAAGCTGTGGTTTATTATTTTCCACAGTTATTGCCTGTATTGAGACTTCTGCTAGCACATCTGTCAGAGTTTTGCCTTGAGCGTATACATTGGTCTCTCCTGTTCTAAATATATTGCCAGATCAGCAGAAGAATATATGATAGACAGATGTTACTGGCTCTTGGCAAATTGGCCAGTCAGAACTGAACATGATCAACTTTGGGTATGTTTTAGCAAAATAAACAAGCATATGACCCTGCTTTCCAGCACCATCAGAAAATACAGTCTTTTCCTTCCATTCCTCCTTCATTTTTTTAACATATTTGAAATAAATCCTTACAAAGGGTGTTACAGGAACAGCCATGAAGAGAGAGTTATTGATAATTTTCCAAACCAGAACAGAATTTTCAGAAAAAGCAAAAGCAAAAAAAGCCCAACTTCTTCACTAATCCTGCTAGCAAAATTTGCAGTTTCAAGCAAACCAGGGCTCACCACTGAGAATGACAGAAAGTTCATGGAATAGCTGTACTTCCAGTACAGAAACCTAACCGTTGTAGAATGGACCGAGTCTTTCATTAACTATAAAAAATCAAATAGACATGTTCATTTCTCCACTCATATGAATAATGACTTCTTAATTTAATTTTCTGGTCCCACAGAGGTCAGTCACACTTGAATTAAACATGGAACCTATGCAGTGCATAATTAGGGTTAAATCACTATAAAGAGTCAAATTGAAGCTGACAATAAGAACCTCTACGGAGTAATTTTTGCAGGATTTTCAACATTTGGACCACCAAAGTTTATTTTTGTAGCTAACAAAACCAACAAGGTCAAATTGGGCATTCTGCCCCAGGTCTGAAGGTCTGAAGGCAGTCAGTTCTCTGGTTTGCAAGCCAGGAGAACACAAGTTCACGTGAAACTTAGCATTGCCAGTTCTCAGTGCTACGAAATCAGGAGTCAGGGAGCAAACAACAAATGATTTCAGTTTGGTGAATGTAGTTTTTTTTTTAATTGATATCTATTATCTGAGTCTTTAGTGTACACTTGTTTCATCTTTGCAAACTCCTCTCAAAACACAGTAACTTTTGGATGATCATTGGACTCTAATAACTGGGTTTTTAAGCAAAACCACAAAATTCACCTCCTAAACAAAACAAGAGGTGACACCATTGGTAACAGGCATTGACAAATCTTAGTTCCTTTACTAATATTAAGGATAATAAAACATTAGACTAGATTGCCAGGAAGTTTTGAAAACTCTGTCATAAAAGAAGATTTTGTCCCTGCCTGTGATAGAGGACTAGATGGCCAATTATGTTTTTACTCAATTCTCATTTTTTATGGTGCTGTGATTGTCAGCTGCAAGTATCAAAAACCCTGAATATGACACCTTGCAATCATGAGATTTAAAAATCAAAAATTACATTGTGGCTTCTCTTCATTTGTCTTCTGGGTTTTAAACCTTTATAGTTTACACTTCTGAGTTAACCTTTGTAACGGCAAGGGCCGGAAAGTTGGTTTTTTTGAGTGAAAAGCCATCTGACACCAAGAGCTGGGGGGGGGGGGTCAGCAAAGCAGCCCCTATTATTGTGAAACTTGTTTGGCAACAGAGAGGTATCTGTTTTCTTTTCCACTGACTGTAGCTACTGTTGCATTTGTAATCCTCCAAAGGGCACAAGGAAGGAAGGAGATCTGATTGCCAGGGGAGAGGACAGCGTGTTGCCTCTAACTATTGGGAGGCACAGTGGGAATGTTCTCCCTTTTCAAAACCTCCTGATACGCCTGCTGAGATGGAGTCTTGACCTGAACTTTTATTTATACTGAATTCTTCCTAAAGATAAAATAATGCCACAAAATAATGTGCTTTATGGAAGCAAGCAAGCAAGAAACTACACTGGGGGCATGATCAATTAAAACGAACCATATGATGTCATCTCAGACTGATTCAGCATTTGTTAGGTCCTGGGTTCAGAAATGCACAAAAATATGAAGGAAATAAAAACAGAGAGGAAGAATCTATACAAATGAATATCTTAAATCTATCTTAAACATATCTTACATTTTGACTGAAAAAATAATAGGAATTAAGATTTCAGGAGGCACATAAGAAATTAATTTTATTAGATGGCTTCTTCCACAATATAAAATAGAGGTCAAAACGGGCTCGCTGGATCCATTGCACGTAATCTACAAGGACATATTCACTCCACCATGGTATTTATGTCATTTTCTATAGACTGTAAATACTGCAAATTCCAGAGTAAGTTTACTGGCCATGTGTTACAAATATCAACTTTTTAAACAGTGTTCATCTTTTGCAGTTTAAATAGCATTCATCTTTTACTCCCTTTGTATTATTTACAAGATGCGAAGAATAAAACTGATATATTTACTCTCTCTTGACATTAAGATCCATTTCTCCAGGAATGGGAGTGGCAATTATTTGCACAAATCAGCCAAATGGATATTTAAATAAAGGTAATCACCAGATCAGAGGCCATAAATGACCATACTGTTGTTCTGCAGAATTCATATTTATTCAAGTAAATCTTAAAATAAATCTCAAACGTACTCAAAATCTGCTTTCATTATACTGGTGAAAACTGATAATAAACTGATGTGATAAAAATGTTGTCGGTTTGAAGGAAATAGAGTTATTCCAACACACAGTGAACCAAGTAAGAGCACATTATGGATCAATTTATTACAAAGTCACTGGTGCAGCTATTTCCRTACGACACCAAAACAAGACAAGAAAACCACCCGTAACTTATGTGGCTTCAAGCCTTTGCAGTATGAAAGTGTCCTGAAACTAATTTTTGGCCGTTATCCAGCCCATCCGTATATGTTAATAAGGTGTCCTCGCGTGCATCCAAGCAGTGGATCCCCCGCAACCCACCACCCTACCTCACTGCAGCGCCAAAGCTGGCAGCGACTTTCAGGCCAATCCGGCCATTTAGCAGCAGGTTGAGGACACGGAAGAGCTAGGAGGAAAACTATAGTGGATAAGCGGAGCTGGAAGCCCTGTACTGAGGTAACAGGGAGACCATGTGTGTTACTGCCCCGAAGGCAGGGGCAGGGCGCTGCGCCGCTGCACCGCCTCAGAACCAGCCCGGCCGGCCGGAGCCYGCCCAGACCGGCGTGATCCGGAACCATCCGGAACAGGCAGGCGGGGAGGGSGGCCGCAGCGGGCGCGGCGCCTGCCGCCTCCTTCGCCTCCTGCTCTCCCCCCGCCTCGCTTCCCCCGCCGGCGGGGTGGCGGTTTTTCGTCAAATTCGTCAAAGCCAAACGGGGACAGGGAGCTGCTGTGCCGAGCCTTCGTGTCCTGACTTACCCCCGCAACAGCTCCTTATAAATACCGACACCATGTGCAAATCCCGGCACGAACATGTGGTGATCTGCCGCTCCCGTAGCAACAGAAAGGGAGTTCCCCGATTATCTCCCCCRTCGTTTAATTTTAAGGGAGTTTGCTAAGTTTGAGGACGTCTCCCGGAATCCTGCGGCTCACCCTTACCTCGGGCAGTGTCCTTAACCACCGAGCCCTTAACCTGCTGTGGCTGTGGCGGATACCGAACCCTTTACATTCATGGTTGTAAGGGATTATTCGGAGGCGCCTTTCCCAAACAGTGAGGCTGGACCCAACACCAGTATAAGAGTGCTGATTGGGGGCCGAGGCATTTTTATTTTTCAGGCCTAGAGGTGCAAAGCAAGCTATGTTTTTTCCCCMAAAAAAGACACAATAAGCCACAGAAACTTGCATCTCTCCAATCAGGAACATCATGACTATCTAAACTACATCTGATTGGCCTCTTTAAAATGCTAGGAGTCATATAATGTCCCCATATTTTTGTATTCTATAGTTTATAGAATAAACTGGTATGATATGCTGAGAAAATATGTGCATTATACCATGTATTCTGAAAGTGCTCCAGTAGCTGGAGATATTAATAGACACAAGCATAGGCTAAGATAAAACATGAAATCATTTTCCTTTTGCTAGTAAAAATAAGTAAATTACATATCATTTAGGAAGTGCTATAGAAGAAAACTGCATGATCTTCAGAAAAAGAGAACAAAAAGCTCATTGAAGCGAAGCTTATTTATCACTTTATCTTGCAACCTGACACAGTACATGCTCAATCTATTTAATTACAGGAACGGAAAAATAGCAGAAGGATATGTACACATAACAGCAATGTTTCCAGTCCTACCTTGGTCGTGACAATGCATAGACAATCCATTCTGTAAATCTCCACGGGAGTATATGTAAATCATAAAAACAAATCAGCAAGGGTGAGAAAAGGCTTTGGAACAGCATGAACAGAACCGGAGGCTTGAATCTGCACAGCCTGCTTTTCCAAGTGGGGCCCTCATAAGAAACTCGAGTCCTCCTCCACAATGCTAAAGGCAGTCATGATGCTCACAGGGATCAGAAAACCCACTAGAAATCGTCTCAAGCAAAACTTCCAGGTGGCTTATCAGGCTTGATTGCTGCATTGTTCAATCTGTGATCAAAATATTCTGTTGAATAGTATGCAGCGCTCTAAATGGGAAGATGAGAACCACAACAAGCACAAAAGAGCAAAAGCATCACATTTCAGCTCTGGCTCTGGTTTCACTATTCTGATCTGCTGTTTCAGTATACCCATAAGATTTCCTTTGCCAAGTCTCTCTCTCTCTCTCTCTCTCCTCTCTCTCCTCTCTCTCCTCTCTCTCTGCTTCCCTGTCTTTTTTTTCTCTCCCCTCTCTCTCTCCCTCTCCCTCCTCTTTTCTACTAACTCCGAGCAAGCACAACATATACAACTCTCGGGCCCATCTATCAAAGCGTTGTCGCTTCTCTGCCGAAACAACTGCTTTTGGTTGTAAGGGTTTTTATTAAGAGCATGATTCCTACAAGCGCGTATTACTTGAAGTGCACGACTGAAACATTAAGGTGTATGCAATAGCTCATGCGTCACATCTACAATCACTCAGAATTACTGGGTCAGGCTCTGATTCAGGAAGTGAATATAAATAACAGCTGGATAAGGAGAACTTTCAGAAAGTATAAAAAAAAAATCAATCAGGGAAAAACCAGGAACTGCAGATTTATACATGCACGCAGCTTTGTGAAGCGCAACAGTGATATAATTATACTTTACAATCCATAGAAAAATCACACTACATATATTATTCAAAGGTGGAGAGGTGCATCTTTTTTCCACCTATGAAAAATACATCAGTTTTAATTAAAAGAATTCACCCCAAATAGCAGAGTTTAAAAACTCCTTAAGCTCTCTCCCAAACTTTTTCTTCCTCTTTGACAGATCCACACACTTTATTTATTTTATGTTATGTATCCTTTACTAAGTTTCGCAAACTCTTAAGAAAACTGTTTAACCCCCGAACCCCTACCTTTCTTGCAGTGATGCTGGTGCAGAGCTTGCCTTTCAGGTGTCTCACGTGAATCATTCTGAGTTAAAAAGCTCACTGTCAGCTCTTAAAGTCGTCCCTCTCTTACAGATAGAGAAAGAGAGAGAGCAAAGAAAGAGGGAGGGAGAGAAAAAGAGACACAGAAGGAGAAAGATATGTAAAATGAAAGCTCTGGCCAAAGAGAGAGGAAAATCAATGCTCCTATTCACTGGAAAAAAAAATACAGCCAACTGGACTGTTGACAGCAACAAGAGGAAACGTCTAGACACCCATACATTACAATTCACCTTTTCAACACACTGGACAGCACAATTCCCCCTGGGTGCTTTGCTGAGGATCTCTCATTCTCACTCAGAGCTAAAATATGTTTTCAATAAAATAAGCCATTTCAAGAAAATAAAAGAATATTTAAGAATCATCTCTCTTCCATAAATTACTCAGGTTATAACCCTAATATTCTCATGATTGCTAAAGCAGCAAGAGGTTCAGTAAATGACACACATTATTTTGCCAAAATGAGGTCACTGCTACCAAAGTTACAGGATCCATAGTGAATCAGATATGTGGTCAGAGAGCAACCAACCGTCCCCCAGCTATTAAAGTCTTGGAGGATATAACGTCTTAAAGAGAAACTCTCCAGAGCACTTATGATTTTGTCTAAAGCTTTAACTCACTCTGAGCAACCTCATGTGTGCAAAACAAACTTGATTTGTATTTACACACTGCAGAGGAACCTACATGTTTTCTCCCTACTGTGCTTTACTCCAGTAGTCAAACGGTCAGACGGTTTTATTAAGCTACAGATTATATGAATCATGGAACTTTTCAAACATTCTTCAAGTCACTACCAATTAACTGTCCACTAAATAACCAATTAACTCATTAAAATGATCTAACCAAAGCCATGCTTGTGTTCTGGGCATGATGGGGTAGAAGGGAGTCAAGTCAAATCTATAATCAGGAGAGATTTTAACACTTAAATGTAAAACCTCCAACAGTTACTTCCTTTGTTCTCTTCTAATTGGTAGATTCAAGCTGATCTAGTAAGGTGTGAAATATTTCCACACATGTAATTACTTAATGACTTGGTTGTAAAATTTCATATCATACTACAAATTGGCAGATGGGGGTATATTTTCAAACAGCTCTCCAAGGGCATGATCTGTAAATGCTTCTATTTGCAAGTAACTCTACTCCTGCGAGTTGGTCACAGTGAATTCCTGATCTTATTTACAGTTCATATGAAAAACAGCGGGTCTGAACTCTTTGAGGTTGCTTATGTGAGCAACATGACTTGTGTGTGTGTTTTGGAAAACCAGGCTTTATAAGCGTACCCCAAAGTTACCTCCTGCAGCCTAGTTTTGGGTTGTGAATCTTGCACTAAATCCTGTGTCATCACCTCCTTCTGTAAAATGCTGCAACCAGCATTTAAAATTGCAGGATTTGCCCGTGAACTGCCCAAGCTTAGCACATCATTAAGTGATGGACCCCCAGAAATACAGCCACCTACTTTTTACCCTCAGAATCTCCTTTAGCCTAAAACAGAGGAGATCTATGCTTTTGGGGACAGAGATCACAACTCCATCCTTCCACAGGCTCACTGTGGCTCTCAGGGGTCCTGGTCACAGTTTCTAAAATACATCTATCAATGACTAGACAAAGCAGTGACTCCACTACAGTAGTATGGTAGTAGATGATTGACTCAATGGGCGAGGATACAATCCCTCATTTTCTCTAACCCTCCATCCCTAATCCAAAACTGCTTCCAGCACTGCATTTTTCATTACATCAGATATAACAGGGGTATTAGAGAGCAACAGTAAAGAGACAATGAAAACTTTAGGTTTTAACACAAAAGGTTCAGCTGCTCCATTTTCTTCCTCCAGCTGGACATTTTTTTCCATTCACTTTGTCTTCACAAACATAAGATTTTCAAATTCTTGGAGCTTCTTTCCCCTTCATTAGTAATATCCCCTTCTTTTCTAATTTCTGCAGGTTATTTTGATGCTTATTTCTATTTTTTCTCTGCTCTTCCAACCTTGATGTTATCTGTAAATATGATCATGATTGAAATACACTCTACAAAGACTTGACCCAAAAAACAAACAAATTAAGAAGCAGCCATCTGGGGTGAAAAGAAATGATTTATAGTTGCTTCTGTGGTTGATTTAGATGGTCAAAAATATCCTCTGGGATGAGCTCTGACTCTCGGGAAGCCTTAATACAGGAAGAATAACAACTACTTCCCACTGTGATACCAGTGGCTCTGCAGACCACCATGTGAAAACCTTAGCTAGGTGACTGCTTCCTTCTACTGCAATCCTACTAAGTTATCTATTTTTAAATCACACAAAACACACAATGGGAGGCAAGTGGCTGAAATGTGATGGTCTGTATAACAGTGTAGACTGGACAATTTAATGCTCCTTTCTGGCCTTAAAAACCTTAGTTTACTATATCCAGGTACTTCTTCCACTTGTATAACCAAAGCTTAGGATTTAATTAAGTGGCTATATTTAGAACCAGAGCGTGTAACATCCAGCTGAAATGCATATTTTGTAAAAGTGAGCTTCTGTAAAATCTAAAAACATTAAGAAGGATATCATGATTTTTTAAAATCTTTCATGACACAGCTTTTTAAAAATTTCTTAGATTGTTTTTGAAAACCAGATATTRTACAGAAAAAAAATGTAAAGAGAAATTGATTGTTTACAAAAGCAAAACTAACTTAGTTATTATCTCTAATTCAAAAAACAGAAATTAAGAAAAAAAGAGTACTATGGACACTATATAAGAGACACTTAAGRAAGGACACATCTACCAGACTGACACAGCCTTAGTAATGTCAGCATTTTGCAAATTTACACAGTGACTACTTGGAGCTCTAAGCACCTACACAGAGAACACATAAACAAACACATCCTCTTACAAATGTGGAGAAAGATTTATTTTCTCCTAATGAATCTTAAATTGTGTACTGTGGAGTACTTGTTGATGGTATCAAGTTGCCAGTCATTCACATGAGGTTAGATTCTCCTCCTTGTTTTCAGGTCCTATATTGCACCCAAACAAACTACAAATATATTAAATACTTTCCTGATTACTTCTCTCCCAAGAGGGCAATTGATGTAGTTATGAAGTTATGTCTCCTATGGTCAGAGCTCATTTAAACCACTCAAACCCAATTCCAACTAGGTTGCTGTGCATCGCAACTGGTTAGTCAGTAGGTCACCACTGGGAAAAAAGTTATCTGAGTAATTATATGCTAGAAGGGAAAAACTCATGAGACTGGCTCTCCGTTAAGATTGTTTTGTGCTATGCAAAAAAAATGAGAAACTACTAATTTAGCACATCCTTGTGGTTTGTATATTGAAAGTCTAAGACTTAATAAGATATGGAGTCAGGAACTATACTACAAATGAAATGCCAGAATAAATCCTGCTTCAGCCACAAAGAGAAGTTAATACAAATTCCAGAAGGCGTCAAGTTTTGCATACTTCAGTTGCTGAGAATTTTAATGCAGTTCCCAGACTGAACCAGTGGCCCATGAGTGCTGGTGTTAATTTAAAGATCAACAGATTAGTTATTCTGCCTCTTCTGACTGCAGCAGCCCTAACAGCAGTAACTCTGCAACCAGTCTAAGGTTCATGAGAGGCTCAGGCAGAAGCTAAAGCAAGAACAACTCCCTTCTCCCATACAAAACAAAGTTCATTGCTGTTTAGTACAATCAATGTTGGCCTYGAGCCCTGACCAATTTCTCCAGCTAGTAGCTTTATCTGTGAAAAGAAAAAGATAATTTTCTTTTCCATAGGGTATCATAGGCCTCAGTTCAAACAGACCTCACTGTTCTGAGGCCTGCAGGTAGATGGTGAAATAAGCATAGGAGAAGTGAACACTAAGCAGGCAGCTCCTCTCCTTCAGCACGGACTCAGTACCTGAAGGGACCACTTTGGCCCCAGGCTCAACAACTGTAAAAGAAGGKTTTTTTTCTGCTCCACAACTGTGGACAGGATTTCTTCTCTTCCTGCCCCAAGCAGATGCCCAGCATACAACCCTTTTATTCAGTACATGGTAGGTTACACCAGCTTAGACAAGCACCTGCTGCCCCAACGCTCAGAGAGGAATTAAAAAATTATACCTGTTTTCTAATGGAAAATATGCACTTCAGAGGACAGATGTGTGTGGCTGGCCACTGTATCTAGTGGTGTGTAAAGCCTTTTGCCTCAGAAGGTGCTCAGGACACTAGGTTGGCTGCCTCTCCAGGAATCAGTGCAATCACTGGATCACAGGATAATTCAGGGTGGGAAGGACCTCAGGGGGCTTCTAGTCCCACCTCCTGTTCAAAGAAGGCTCAGCAATGAGGTCAGATCATGTTATTCTGGGCTTTATCGAGTCTTGTCTTGAAAATCTCCAAGGATGAAGACTGCACAACATCTCTAATCGACTCCTCACCACCTGAAAGGCCTATGAGAAGAGGGTGAGGCGAGCTGGGAGTGGAGTGTGACTGTAGGGCTGTAGGAGGCACACATTCACAATCACAGGGTGCAGAGCAGAGGATGTGGAAAGGTCCTTGAGCCATCCTCCGGCTCTGAAAGGCCTTGGATAAACTAGCGCTTTGAAAGCTCTGCAGCCTTTATTAATATAAAATTTCTGCCTAATGTTTCATGTATTTATTATTTCCCATACAAAGCCATGACTGTTTTCTCTTGCCTCCCCCAAATCCCTTATTCAGAATGAAACAAAAGTSCTTCAGTTAAATATGCTGGCTAGGATGCTCAGCAGTAGAAACACATGGTACTTAAGGGCAATACTTCCTGAAGTGGCTCTCAACTCTCAAGATCCATGGTGAATGAAGAGTTCATTTTAATTCCTGAGCATTCTGCCTGGGGAAGTAAATCTAAAACCCAATTGATCATCAACAACTGCAAAGCTCTGGTGCATATGTTTAAACATGTAACCAGTCCTAAGTAGCTATGTGTCACTGTCATAGCAGCGTGCTATTGACACTCAAGCACAGTCACTTGAAAAAGAAATCAGACAAAAAGACTCTTTCAAAGGAACTGACACACAAAACAGTAAATTCAAGGAAATTAAAACAAAGTATCTGCTATCTGCTATCCCATGGTATTGGGAACTGAAGAAAATGCCACTCACAGCTCTAAATTTCTTAGTGTTTGGCAATAGAGCTGCAAATTTTTGGAGTGTACTTTCATGCACACGTGCTGGAGAGTTACAAACTATATGAAAATGTTAGTATGTAGAATTGCTGAGAAACATGGAATCTAGGAGTTCACAGTACCACGACTCTAAATAGGGAAATTATTCTGTTAAACTGGTCAGAGATCCAGCATATCTCATGATTTCTACAACAGGACAACAATGTATGTAGTGCATATATCAAGCCTCTGATAATTCCTTGCTCTGGGGAGATAATTTCACCAATAAATACAGGGGCCGATTTCAATGAGAGTACGAGTTCCTGCAGTACACATTTGATCTTTGGATGTGTCAGATACTAACTACCCTTTGCAACTGGGCCATCTACTTCAGTTTTATACTACAAAGAGAATATACTGGTCCTGTAACTGAGCTGTTGAATGCTTTCATCTGCCTTTCCATACAAAGGAGATCAAGGACATTCAAAGACTCATAGAATCAGGTTGCTAATCAGCAGATTTTGACCAAAGGAGCCAGTTCTGTGGATCTCACTATGAATCATACATACTTCAACTCTCAAGTAGTGCCAGGGTCCTATACAGTACAAAAGTTTTCTGATCAACTGGGAACACAGTGATACAAGAATATCAGAAAGATATGATAGACATATGATAGACATGATCTTGAAAAGCTATAGGACTGAGAAACCAATCTAGAAATGTACACATAGCCCATGGGAAGGTCTTGGACAAGAGGTAATAATCTGCAAGTTTTCAGTGTTAAAAAAAAAAAACTTTGTTGAAGTCTACAAGGTATCAAATAAGCATGCCAACTCAGTTAATGTCTGTTTTCTTTTCGTGATATTTCCAGCTTGCTAACACTAAAGGAAAACCTAATAATTTTCTTAACTTAGAAAAGAAAAAATACACAATTACTTCAAGGCTGAAACTTTGCATAATAATATCTAAGCCCAAGAGAATTGTTCCAGCCAAGTTGTGAACCTATGAAAATAATGGAGATGTTATAATGAAACACTTAAACATATATAATTTAATTGCAAACAGCAAGACTGTTATAAAGAGAACTGTAACATATCCCCTTTACTGCAGCCACAAAGTCATATTGCTTCATGTATTATTCAGCATACATTTATAATAGGTATCATTAGACTGCCCATATACAAATCATCCCTTTGCTGGCATTCCTATTCTTCCATAACGATTCCACACCAAAAAGAACATGCACTGAGAGGCTGAAAACACCTTGAATAAAATTAACTGACTAACTGTGCAACACCTCGGACTTTAAAAATACTCTGAAGTTAAACATCTTGAGATCAGCATAAAAGTCATCAGCCCTCTAGAACTGTCACCAATATTAACAACATTTCTACAAATGGAATAAAACATAAATCCTGTCTAGGACAGCAAGATATCCACAGGACCAGTAATATACAACAATGAATTGTGTCTGTAAGCCTCATTAAAATGTGCTAACATACATGCAGTCATTAAGCAGCAAAAAATGAGTGTAGGAGCTCAAAGTTAATATTACCTACACAATCACCTCCAGAAAAACTTGGTTAAATAAGAATTTTATAATCCATCATAAAATAGTGAACCATACCTTTGTCTTCATGTCTACCGCATAATTTTCAAAAGTCTGGTTCTCCTTATTGTGTACACCACATTGTCCAGATCCTTCTGATCCATTGGAAGCTGCAGACTAAAGGGGAAAAATCAATAAAGTAGCTGGTACATGCACTATAATTCTGTTATTCCTAAATGTAAAGATTATCATGGACATACAGAAGGGTAGCCTTAATTCAGACAAGCATCAAGTGACTCATACATAAGATTTTCACCTCAATGTTTTGTCATACAAAAATTTCTGGGTTTAGCCTTGTAGCCACTCTCATGGAAGTCTGAGAAAGTCTTCATAGGCTAAATCTACAAGAAGATGTTTATCATAATCTCTAGTTGACTTCAGAAGGAGTTCAGGGTGCTCTGCAGATCTCAACATCAGAACATAAAGATAAGAAAGGAAATCAGTGCCCTACCGAAAAGGCCGGCTGATGGGTTCTCATCTAGAGCAGTTGCAGGAATAGTTCTGGTAATGGCACCAACTGAATTACGTGGTTTGTTCTCTCATTTTTAATTCATGACATTCTTTTAAATGATGTGTTTCTGAAAGTTCCATACTTGTGTAGTGACCATATTTGAAAATCTTTTAAATTAAAATGCTGTAGGGTGGACATTCTTTTTTTTAGCTTTCCTTTGTCTACACAGAATTAAATCTTATATTATTCACAGAAAACTATCATAAAAGGCACAGTATTTTTTTCAAAAAATATCCTCAATAGAAGGTATAGTAAAGGCTACTTTTTTTTTTTCAATTTTCCTTCTGGAAGTCTAATACATTATAGATTTTGCATTGATGCAACAGATATTATAAATTACATCTCTGTTTACAATGTTCTGCCCTGCAAAAATGTATTTGAAGAGTTAGCCCTTGAATGAAACATGTAGACTGCCACTGTCTCAGATCTCAGAAAATTTCTGGACACTTTGCAAGATCACAGATAGGAAAGCAGAGTGAATTCAGTGTCTTGTATCTATCAGCATTGAGCATCACAGACACTGTGAGTGATCTAGGCCCATCCTTTTTCAGACTATACATTGGGAGCGCAGTCAATTTTAACACAACAGGCAAGAAATGGTTAGCATTTTAAATAGACCAACCATTGCCAGCCCGATTTAGAAAACAACAAACCGATGCCGCAGAAACAGCCAAATCATATCCACATGTGCAAATGTTTTCTGCTCTGATACTAGCTTGTTTATTTAGGGCTCAGTCCAGTAAAGGACTGAATGCTGGCTGCAATCCAGCAAACTACTTAGACACGTGCTTAGCTTCACTGGAACCAATAGTATTAGTCATGTGCTCCAGTTAAGAATGTGTTTAAATGCTCTGTTGGATCAGACCCAGACAACTCAGCACTATATGGGGTTGAGTGCATTGGACTCCATGCATGTCCTCTCTAAATTTTTCACTCCTCTAATATGCCTGCAGCCACAGAGAACCATGTATTCCTTTGTGGGTTTTGTTTCTTATTGCAGAAGAGTGTTGCAGTATCCCCCAAGTGCAATCTGAAAGGGAAGAAGGGAGAGCAAAGCAATCTGCCCAAACTCTTATGGGAGAGCAAGGAACTGAACCAGGTCTCACAGTGCTGAACATTGTATTTTGCTGTAGAGCACACAAAAAATCCSAGCAGCTCCTTAAGTGTGTTCTTTCAAAAGGGGAAAATGAATTTTACAAGGAGGGAAGGAGCATGCATAAAAATTTTCATTTCATCTTTGCTTTCTTTGAGTATCTGATTTAAGTATTTTCCATTGTTATTATTAACAGGCAACAGTATAAGCTATGCAAATCAATATATTACCTATTTGCTCTAATCATCAAGACCACACTCTGCCTGATCCTAAAATGAGCTTAGCTTCTGCAATTCCTTAAAGGGGGACTTGACAATTTTCAGCAGAAACTACAGACTACRTAGCAGCATTTATCAAATGAGTGCAGCTGCAAAATTGGATAAGGTACAACTTCAGTTTGTTTATATTTTACCATTCTTCCTCAAATTTGTCACCATTAGTTGATTCCAGTATTTTGAAAGAATATAAAACAATGTCTCATGAAATGGTATGAAATATTTCAATTGTTTCCCTTAGGGAAATGGGTCACAGATTAATTGTGAAGAGCAGTAAACCAAGGACATTAGGAGGATACAAACAGCTCAAGTAAGAGCAATAATAATAAATATGGAACATCTCTCTGTCCCAGTGTATTAAGGTTCAATATGCATTAGCAAAATAATATATGGCTCCCAAACTTGAACAAAGTACACATTAGCAGTTCATCTGAAAACCAATAGTCATTTAGCTTTGTGTTTTGAAATAAACTAGACAGCACAATGCAGGAGGCAAAAAGGATACTTGCTGTGTCTTGCGGTATGTTTGTTAAAACGCAGCACTCTTGCGGTCTGAGTCTCTTCACCTTACTCTTGACTTACCTAAGAACCACTCTAACCAAAAGCTTATGCTGTCTAAAATTATTTGTACACAATGTATCCCAAAGTTGCCTGCTTATGCAAAAAAAAAAAAAAAAAAAAAAAAAAGTTTAGCAGCACCTCTTGCAGAACTCTGCAGGTCACCATGAGGAGTAGGACTGGTACCCCCAGACTGACACAGTACCAATACAGAAGAGCATGACTCATGCACCATGCTTCTACCTAGTTACCAAACGGTCTAGAAATAATGACTTTAAGTTCAAGTTAGAAATACCAATAAAAGTCTAAACTTTTTATCTGTTATCTGTRTCTAGAAGGCTGGTATTCGGAACAACTCTATCTTCATCTTTGCAAAAGAAAATATCATCTTATTCCCCTCCAGCTGGTCAGCAAAAAGAGATGAGATTTTACAAGCAAATGTTGCAAAAGCAGATTAAAACATCATTTGGTAACTTTGTTCATGTGGCTAGCAACCATGAGAATCATCACACCAAAAGCAGTCTTCCAATTTTATGTATAATTAATGCTAATCTATTTAGATTATAATTAACATGGACTATTTAGACTGTAATCTCTTCAGGGCAATGTCTCTTTCACTGTGCAAACTTACAGCATAATTTAAATGTTTATTAATAAAATAGTAATCACATTAGCTACCTTGTTAACTTTATCTAATTTTAACAGTGCTCGGCTATGGCTTTTCTGTGCTTATAATGCATCTTTCCTGTAGCTTATAAGGACATGCACAATTGTCACAGTCAACTGTCAACAAAATTCTTGCTGATGTCTTTTTGCCAAAGTACACAGCCATGAATTATGAAAGACTTGTCACTGGTTCCACTTTCAGCAGGCAGCCTGTTCTAGTTCGTGTTTCAGCCAGGAACCAGCCAGAAGGAGCATCTGCCCTCGCAGGCAATTATGGCATATGAGGTTTCCAAGACTTCCTTTAGGAGGTCTTCCTGTAGGAGCCAAACTCTGTAACAGTGGATGACTTCTCCAGTCTATTTATACGGCTCCAGAATTTATACCTAATATAACAATATGAGGTACTTGTAACTATTCAGAACAGTTACCACATGTTTACCTCTAGGAATGAGGCCCAACTTTGGAAACACTTTGATTAATAAAAAACATAAGAAACACACATGCAAACTGAATTTTGCTCTTCCATGCTTTTGGATGTTCCTGCCAGGACCCTGAGTTACACACACCTGTATGGGATATTTCCTAGGGCACATATACCACTTTATGGCTAGCGAAGGCTGATCAGCTTTGCAAAGTGACCAAGAGCACTGGTGGGAGTGTGGGGGAGCTACAGTCCACTAGTCCAAATAAATCTGCAACTGCCTTAGCAGGAAGTGTAGGGAGCGCTCTCCTGTGTGCTTTTAGAGAGGAGTTCAAATCACAAAGTGATCTGAGACCTCTTCTGGCCTTTTCTTGGCCTATCAAGAAAGGGTGCTCTGCTCCAGCCCCATGAGGAGCTGTAGATAAATGCCAGTTTGCCCCAAATGATTTACTTTAAAAGAGGAAAGGTATAAAAAAAACACAGAGATCTGTTAACTTGCGGATGCCAATATCTGTCAAGAAATCTATCATCCTGGTAATCAAATGCTCCCAGGAATATATATTGCTGAGAGATACCACTTTTATTTAATTAACTTTTTAGAAAGTAGGCATTTTACAAATCATTAGAACATTTTAAAGCTACAGGGGGAAAGTAAAATACAACGTAACATATGCTGGAATTATCCATTTCACAGTACATTGATGTAAATTAATTCATTTAGCAGCTATCCTAGATTAGGGAAGCAACCTGAGATGAACTGAGATGCACAGTATGATACTGATACAAGCAAACAGCACAGCACACCTCTACACCAGGTTACAGCCAACTCCACTAGTGATCTACTCAGGCCATGTGTGAACTAAAACTGGACGAAAGTCAAGTTCATCTTTTGCAACATGCCAGCAACAGTAAGAGTGCCTTCTGCGTCCATGATCTGTCCATCAAAGACTGCACATTTTCATTGTATGCAGACAGAGTTGAAAAGCTCTCATAAATGTATTGTGAGCATCTCAGTTTGGGTTTTTTGCTGCTAGCAATCTTGAATGCTCCCAGAAAGCTGCAGCTCTTGGACAATTTGTGGGAAACAAAGTGTCACTGGGGACTTGAAGAGTTTTTCCTACAATGCCATTCAGGGAAAAAAACCTATACCATAAGGTGTGCTTTCCTTTTTCCATAGACTGCTATTCCTATTTCTATGTCTCTTATTGTCGTTATTACAGGAAGAAATCTCATTCAGCAATTTTTTGGCAGGAATTAACTTTTACCCATATCACAGATGACTGAAAACTCACACAACCCCAGACTAGACCACGCTAGAAACTAAAATCAGAAATATAATCCTGCTGACATCAGGCAGATTTTCACTTCAGCTGGGCCAAAATTTCATTCCGGAAATAATATAAGAGGGCTCAATATTGTGGGCTTCTTGCCCACAAAATCCTTTAAAAAAGATGCCTAATTAAGTGTTTCTGAAACCCCTTGCAAAAGCATGGTTCTTTATCCCCAGTCTAATGATTTAGTATTCAAAAAGGATTTTGTTTCTATTTCCATGCTAGGGTGTTTGGTTCATTCATTGTTTGAAGATGTAAAGTTTTGCTCCAGTTCACATTGTGTTAGTTCAGTCCTTACAACCATCATAAGTCAGGGTAATGTGGCAGACTGCTGCAAGGTCTCAAACCTAACCCTGTAAGAATTTCACTTCAGTCTCCAATAAACGACCAATAAAGTGAATTGAGATGACCAGTAAATGTGAATTGAGAAAAGGAGAATATGCATGTGGGCATGAATTCTACTGCACAAATCTCACCAGAAGTGTTTGATTTTTTTTAATAAAAATTCTTATATTTACAAATAAACATAAATATCACTATAATATTTATTTTACCCTGGGATTTTTATGACTGCACTTTAGCTAATAGGGACTCAACCTTTTGGAATATGATATGACAAACAGTGTTAGAGCTCAAGAACAATTGTGTGGCTGCAGGCTTAAATTTCAGAAAAGTCAGGATCTGATTTACTACTGCCCCCCACCCTCCTGAAAGCAAGTCTTATTCTTGGAGTGTTTCCAGATATCAGCATGTCACTAATGAAGTTTTCATTTGCTGGTCCCCAATACAGATTTGTCCAGCAGTCTAAAAGATGGATGGTAGTCCCTTTGGGTACGCTAACACCATGCTTACACTCAAACCCCATCTCCCTGACTGTCCKTGTCACATAAATATTCAGTTGCGCTCTGACTCAAGCAAGACAACTGACTTTCCAAGCAGGAAATTCAGGCAGGGAAAAGTGACTAGCTCATGAGGAGCTTATCTCCTCCCACCCAGACAATTCAGATGAAGCTGGCTAGGGTCAGTTGGCTCCACAAACTCCAGCCTTGTGATCAGGAGACACACCCAGGAGCTTCATTTTGCAGATCTGGGCTCCACCTACGGTGTCAGTCTTGCAGAATTTTATTTTCAGCTGGACTGCAAAAACAAGCCACTCATGTTTCCCCTTTTCCAGGGAGCAGAGTATCACTAAGGTCACATACTGGTGGAGGATGCCAAGTGCAGTGGTTCATGCAAGGGGAGAGATCATGACATTGCACAGCTACGAAAGTCCTTGCAAAGGCCATTGCTCAGGTACAGTCCCTCCCTTGCTGGGATCTGGCACACCAAATAGAGGTGTTTGGAAGATCAAAGGATCTGCTGCCCTGCTGCATGTGGCAGAAGGAAAAACTCGGCAAACAGCACTGCTAAGATGAGCCCTGCTGCAAGGAGGAAGGGAGAGTGATGCACAGTCCAGCAGCATGAGAATGGGATTCAAAGCATGAAATTGGACCAGCCAGTTTCAGCTTTGAGACAAAGATCTTCTTTTGCCCTAGCTCCATCCCATGCCAGGTAGCAATCCACACAAGAAATCGAGTCAATTAACTTATATATGGCTGAGTTCTTATTCTGAAGGTCTGTTTTCCAAAGCATTCTCAGCAACAGCATTAGCAGATTTTGTAAGGAAAATGCAGATTCCTCCTAACACGACGAGGAATGAGATGAAAACTTTAAACAAATAAATGTATTTCCCTCAGCTCACTGGAATTCAGTCAGATCCTGAGTCTCACTCTTCTGATTCCTTACCTTTCAGGCATCAGCCTGCACTTTGCTGGGCATAAAAAAATGAGATGAAATGTGAAGACTAATTTGGGATATTAAAGATCTATTTCTTTCAAATAAAACAGAACCCATTACTGAAGACTCCTAGAGGCTGGAGGAAAAGGACTAGAAAAATTAAAAGGCTGAACATAATTAATGAATGCTCGTTTAGATTTGGCCATCATACAGCATCTTGGAAGCTAAATTTACAGCTGTAGAGGGCAGGCTACATGCAGAAATGGGCTCTGGAATGAACTCCATGTGCACCGTGTCAAGCTGGGGGGAAAAGATAGGGAACTGAGCTTACAGGGAGGTCCCTTCAAGCACGGAGTGATCACATCTGCCAAAAGCCCCTCTGAGCTGAAAGGTCAGCTGCAGAAAGAATAACATGTTAAGGCACATGGTTCAATTCCAGTTGTGCCCATCTGCATACATTTATTCATTAGCTTCAGTGGAGTCTCTCCATGTTTAAGCCCATATTAGTAAAATCACAGTCTTGCCCTGAAAATATAAGCAGACCACAGCTGGAAGCAAATGCAAATATTAGGAAACAGAAAACAGGAAGTAAGTAATTAATTATGAGAGAAAACATGACTAATGATTTTAAATTAATAATATTTTCATATTTTAATTAGCAATGATAATGTTTATTTTACTTACATAGAAATAAAGTTCTGGATACATAAATTCCAACCTACGTATTTCAGTTGCCATAACAACTTGATACATTTATTCTGGTGTCATTTTTTATTGCATCAGTGCTGTTTTTTTTAAACAACTAAAAAAACCTCAACTGCTTTTGTTGCCATAATAACTCAATATTTTTTAATTATTTTTTTCTTTTTTATTTCTTCAGCAAACCTGTATACTGTCCTTTCCCTGCAAAAATGTTCACTACCAATTCCAGGGCTCAATGCTGGGTTTGCCCTGAGTCTCAAGAATATATATAGCCATTCTGCTCAGGCAGTGATCCTGCTATTTTGCTGGCCCCCCCTCAGGATATTAGTCAGGACTCAGGATATTATGGGAGATCTAAATAATGAATCCCCCCTCCCCCCCAACAGGTGCATTTTCTGCTGGAAACCAGTAGCAAATTAAATGAGCACTACACTTTTTGGAAAGGTGCATAGCTATAGTTGAATTTTAGGTAATAGTGACAGAAAAGCCAGCTGCCGGGATGCAAGACGTAAGTAAATCACTGCAGTGCTCTCATAGACACTTGTGTCATGAATAGTGAGCTAGGCTTCATTTTTAACCAGGAACTGATTCCTAAACTCTTGGGGGTTCCAAGGATTTGGCTCAAATATTTTTTCAAATCATACAACCAAACTCTTCCTCCTCCTCTCCAGCTAGCAGCGTGGTATGAGCGAGGCATGCAGCATACCAGAGCCTGCTGCTGCCCATTCACCCTTCCCAGCTCTGCACCCCCGCAAATGGACCCATTTCAATTAAATTGCAATTACCTAACTGCTGATGTTGCATTTCTAGCTGGTTGTCTGTAACAACCATGATGAGAGAGACCGTACTAATTAATAACAATTATATTACGGTGCAAGATGAGAAACTGCTTGGCAACCATTGTTCCATAGAGCTGGCATGGAGTGACCTCAGCTTAGAGGTAATAGGGCATTTAAGAATGTAAGGTTAGAGTTTTGATGGAAAAGAACTAGTGCAATAGTTCTTGTGTCAAATCCCACGRCTATTCCTGTGGACTGCCTTGGCCTTTTGGGGCAGCACTTCAATTACTGTTAACTATAATAGCCTCTACTTCAGTCAGGAGAGCTGTGACAACTGCTTTTAGAGGACTGTCTCCCTCCTAGTACTCAGGAAGAGCAAGAGTGTGCACATGTGTGTTACCACACAGAGGATCCAGCACAATATTTTGCAAAGGCGGCCGTTTCTCTCTTTTTGTTAGTGGGAGTTTTATATTAGATCATACTATTCTTCCTTAAAAATATATATACATTATGTTAAAGCAAACATATTTATATGTATATTTTAAATATATATCCATATATAAAAAAATACAGTTATAAGAACCCAAAATAGGAGGAACATCCCACAGTGCTAGGTACTGCATGATAACTTTGTAGGAAATATATATAAATAAAAATATCACTCAAATGATGTGATTGAATTCTGATTTATCTCAAGATGCACTGCAGGTCCATGTCAAATGCAAGAAGAGAATCCAGGTTTCCTGTCCCCACCACTGGTCCATACAGGCTCTTTCTATTTACAAACACCTCCACAGAAATTACAGAGGAGAAAAATACCCCCATTTCACATGAGATTAACTGAAACTCATTTTGTGCCTGCTTTTGTCAGAAATGGTGAATTTAAGTCAGTCTACTCAATAGCAGTAATAAAACCAGTCCAATTTTTAGAATAGGACTGATGTGCCATAAAGCGATATTTAGGAAGACCAAAGGATTTTTACACTAATGCAAGGATATAAAGCCTGTATTAAAGGCAAGAAAAAACAAAAATCAGAACCCTGGAGAATATTGTAATGACTTTTACTTCTCAAGATAGTTTTGCTTGAAGCATTCTAAACCTTGGTATAAAAGAATATTTGTTCAGGCCAGAGCCATAGGGAGGGGATGTAAGCGGCAGGCTGCTTTGCCAAGTCACGGCTCTTGAGCTACATAATCGTATATACTTATGCTGACATGCAAAAATACTTCAGGTAAACAAAACCTTCGGCAAAATACAGTGCCATTTCTCTTCATTCAGCATCCTTCCTACAGAGCATTACAAATTGCTTTGCATTCATGTATATAAAAGGAAAAGGACTCAAAAGGTAAGTTAAGTGGAATGACTCAGGTTATTAAACTGAAGAATATGTCATCATTCTCCCTAAATGTTGATAAACAGATGACGATGTAAAGTGAAAGGGAAAACAAACATTCCCTGAATACTTTCCAGAAGGCTGGGGTTCCTTGGAGTTGCCAGACAATTCCTTTGTGGTAGCTGTAATGAGCTAAAGGTTGGGTAAGAATCCTTCACTGCCTAATGGAGAGATGGCATAAACCTGTGCTTGCGCAGGAGGACTCAAACTATCTTTAACTAGCCACTGATCAAGKTTATTACAAAATTATGGACCATACAGGGATTTCAGCTTCTGTGAGCTTGGGGTTGTAAAAGCATAGGAGTGTAAAGGGCAGCTGTAACTGCTCTAAATAAGCATCACTGGCAACTGCATTTTGAGAAAAGGAGCAGATGTACCAGGCAATGCCAAGGGACAGGCGGAGGGGAGGAGGTCTCACAGTCCATGCAATGCTCCTGCCGTGCATACCACCACATGCATACCATACTGTTCGTGCATGTCCCTCTTTGGTTCCTATAGGGAGCAGGAATCTGCCACAGCTGCCAGCTAAAGCTGATATTCCTTTGTCTGAGAAACAGTGCCCCTCTCACAGCACACTGACACCAAGGTTCAGACGATACTATCAGAATGGGAGCCTGGATGAGGCAATAAATGCAGTCTCATTAAAACAGTTCTCTGACTTTACAACACCTTACACTAAAGCTGCCTGCTATGTTATGCATTTGAAATGTATCTAGGCAAGTTAGAGGCCTCACTTCTCCATTTTGTTGTGATGAGTCTACCTTTGAGTTGCCTAAGGTGGAGTGGTACATGCAGACTTGGAGGAATGCTAGATGAAAAGCTTATTTGAAAATATTTTCAGTGTTGCTGAATATTTGCTTGAAACATCCCCAATCACCTGTATGTACTTGTTAAAGTGAATGAAAAAGAAAAGAAAAGAAAAGAAAAGAAAAGAAAAGAAAAGAAAAGAAAAGAAAAGAAGAAACCCTTTCCTTGAGAGAAGGAAAGAGCAGAGATCATGCAGGAAAATGGTTTAAGGCCTTTCCAGAGGAACAAATTGATTATAGCGAAAAACTGCACCTCTGCGACCTCACTTCTCATTAGCAGGGACCTAGAAATGACACTTCAAATTCCAATTCTGGTTGTATTCGGAAGTTTCATAAAAACATTGACATCTGTTGATATAAACAACATACAGCTCTGCCTGTTCTTTACATCCTGTTACATTATTACTACCAGGTCAGCTTTGCATTCTACTAGTTTATAACCAAAGCTGAAGTTAAAGCAAGATGATCTCATTGCTATTTTTTTGCAAAGTAATAGTACAATTGGGTTCATGACAGGTGCCCCTACATACCATGGTGAATTCTAATACTATTCATTGGAAGACTATTTACAAGGTTATTAGCAAAAATGCAGTTTCTACTATTAAGAAAATATCTGCAATTAGTGRTGTCATTCCACAATTTGGAAATGCCACCCCGCATGTTTTCTCAGCTATGATTAACTAGGAATCTTCCTCCATGTATTTGTGACCAGCAATCTGGTCACAATTCACAAGGACAATTCAAGCCTTTGCCATCTTTTGTCTGGGCTGCAACAAAACATGGTTAAGCTGGGCACAAAGTCTCTTGTTTTTTTGAAGTTCACTACAATTTACATAGATAGCTGCAGCATTCCCCCCACTACTCAGGATGGGCAAGGATGTCAGACCAGTTCTCCCCACTCTCTGATGGCTTTCAACAGAACAGTGAAGCAAAACAAAGATTTTTTTTGGTCCTTGTCCAGGGTACCAAAAAGATCTCCACAAATTGCAAGTGAAGGGCAATATATGACAATTCTAATTCTCAAAACAGAATTGTCCACTGTAAGGGTAAAGTTATGTGTGTGCGAGGCATATTTTCTGGGCAAGAAACAAAAGCAAGGAAGCCAACCAAGAAATAAAGTGATCTGAATTAAGAAACAGCATTAAAAAATACACCCATAAGTGCAGAAGATGGACTGTGTCAGGCGACCATGTACTCAGCATCTTGAATACTGAAAGCACTACTTATAGGTTTGCTGCTGACCTAGCAAAGATACATTTGGATACCCTGGGAGCATTTAATGTCAAAAAAGTACAGGATATCTCAAAAAAAGAATAGTGATTACATAAGTAGAGGCATAYGTCTTTCAAGAATCTTCCTACTCCTTAGGAAAAGGCAAAGTTATGAACAAGAAATTATTTTGCTATCCTAGAAAATAAAACAGATATTGTTAATTTGCAGACTGAAAATTCTGCGTTATATTTTATTCAAGACAATTGAAATTTCTTGGTTTTGTTCTGACCATTAAAAAAATCACTCTATCATCTTCAATATTAAAATGAAAAACTCTAGATTCCCTATTCCAAGAAACTTTTCATTTTGAAAGGGAAATATTTTAAAAAGTTCCATTTCAGGGGGATGAGGTTTAAGAACTCCCTAATAGCAATTCAAGAGAATTTCACTTTCAGTGATGTGCCTTTCAGTCCTTCTAACTGTATTTAGAAATACCAAAACACACAGATCAAACTTTTACTGTAGTTCTTATTTTAGTACTTCATTAAAACAATAATAGCCTAGTAATTATCATTACTGTTTTCACCAGACTATCAGTTTCAACAGCCTTTTTCTAAGACAGTGGATTTCAGATCCATTACCTTTTTTACTCCTGAATTAATTTTTTTTTTTCACCTTGGTGCCACAGCTGTTTGTCTCTTCTCAGAAAGCCTTTAAGGCAGACACCTGCACTGCATGAAAATGCTGGGCAATAAAAAAAAATGCAGTAACAGAGCACAGCATTTCAGAAAATCAGGTAGGCTTCCCAGAACTGGAGAACCTCAGAAACCTTGGTCGTCTTGGTTTGTCCTTTCAGCAAAGAAACTTTATGTAGCTGCAACAATGGACTGAACAACAYCAACAGGGTTATAACTGTGTACTAACAAGGCTGACATCCTGATAGAAAAGCAGAAAGAGGCATATTTTATAAGGCAAGCAGAGGCTGGTGTGCTGAAATCATTCGCATGCACAGAGAGTCATTAGTGGGTTCAGCATTTTTCCCCCATCAGCATTGTGTAGGTCTATGCAGGCTGATGAAAGCGTGAGTTTCAGCTAACCTGACATTCTTAAAATATCTCGTTTAAAAAAATAAAAACTTGAGTTTCAGAACTCATCTGTAAAACCTGTTTTCTCAGATTTGGGGGAATAAGCAGTAACGCTTGCTTATACTGAGATGAGGTTGCAGAGACCCAGCCACAGATTAGGTCTCCTTTGTACCAGCACACAGAGGCTCTGCTCCACCACAATTACAATTTCAGTATAAGGCAATAGAACCTGGGTAAACATGAGCAAACAGTGGGACAATATTGTTCAGCAGCAGGAGAATAGTCATATAAGGAATGACCATGGTTGCCATGGTTGCAACCTCCTTTCTTTTGGGGCAGAGGAGAATTTTAAAGATGAAATAAGTCTTTATTAAGAGCTCCTATACACTGGAGATGGCAATACCAAGAATGTTCCCAACTGAAAACATAGTGAAGAGCTGATGAAGCAGAGGTGGAGGTCAATAGCTTGAGAAGTAAAAGAGAAGACATGTTGAGTAGAGACATACCATGACAGGCCTTAAAAATAGGATGAATGTGTTTTTGATGGTTAGAGAGATAAGCCCAGAAAGTGATCTCCATAGAAGGCTGTTTGGATGGATAAATGGATTGAGACTACACAGGAGAAAGAAACTTGTTTGTAAAGGCTCTTCTCAGAAAGGAGGAGAATGGTTAGGAGTGAAATCCACCCCTTCACAGAACATGGAGGACTAGCCAAATGCTTTGTTCATGATCCACCTAAATCTTAAAATGGAAAAGAAGCAGTAGTCGATCTCATCTCTGTCCTCTAAATAGGGGTGAATTTCACTATAACCTGTTAAAAGACTAATGTGATACAAGTGGTAGGTAAAACAGAGTCAAATGTATAAAATATACAAGCCGAAAATGCATAAAATCCCGTGGTTCGAGTCATGTCATTTGTAACTGTATCATAGCTTTAAAGTGTGGAGAAAAATGAGATTCTCAAGTTGACAATTTTCCTTAATTTCACTGGTTGTTGCCTTTGGGATTGTGGTTAGTTTGTTAAAACCTGCAAGYACCTGTCCCAGTTTGTGAAAAAATAAACAAAGCAGGAAAGATATTTTCCCTTACATATATATTTCTCTTACTGAGCAGAGATGTATGCACCTATCCAAGAAATCACTCCCAGGGTGATCTTTATATGATCCAGAAGTCTTGGGGTGATATCTTTATTCTTGGGAACTATTTAAGAAGCATTTTAATAAAGAAGCATTGGTAGACTGCAAAACATAATGGGCTCTCAAACCTCTCTATGGAGACCTGTGCCCTTTGCACATGGAGGGCAGTGAGTTCTCTTGCCTAGTTGCTCAGATTGGTAGATGATCAGAGTTAATAAATCTGTAAGTGAGACAAATTGCTCTGAAATATTTTTAGAGTGAAACTTAGCTAGAGTAGATTCATCCCTGAATATCAGTTTTATAGAACTCTTACAGTTTTACAGGGCATATTTTTAAGAGTTGATGCATTTGTTTTTCCAGGTGGTTAAAATATAACTTCTCAGAATCTTATTAGAAACAATGAATTAAATCACATATAAGTTGGAGGAACTGCTAGCTTGTGTTAGAAGCCTGTTGGGACATTCTAATATTTTTGAGTATGTGATTTTTTTCAGCAGATTACTCTGCTATGACAACAACCCTTGTTAAAACGTAATGTGTTTTAGATTCAAATTGCAAGAGCCTTTTGTAAGTGATATTTTCATACTATCTTCTACTGCTAGATCTACCACTCTCTTATTTTTGACCTTGGTACACAGGAGTGGAATTTACTCAATTATCTGACCATAAAGCTTATCACAATGGAGATCCATTGCTTAATTAAAAGTGTGGCTAATTCTGTATGCTTGTTAATATTCAGGCATATTTTCATTAGGGAAAATTATTGTTTCTTGTCCCTAGCAGCTGTTCTGGTCTGCTCCCAATCCTTCACAGATGTAATAACAAATCCCAGATCAGAAAACTGCCGAGAGGTTGTTTGATAGGCATATTATRTAAGTGTGAAAAAAATAAAAACAAACAAACATGCTGTGGTAGATGTGACTCACAACTGCTGATCTAGTTTAGTTTCTTTAATGCAGAAATCCCAGTTGTGCTCTCTGCCCCACCAATGTAAATAGATAATAGTTAAAAAATCACACTAAATAAAATTTCCCTGACAAAATTTCTCAGTGAGACCCGTAAACTCTTGTGCAAGGCACACCAACACAAGTGGTGATGTTAAAATGGAAGTGAGAAGCAACAAATGAAAAAGCTTTGAACGTAATCACCTGTAAGTCTACGCAAACACAAGCAGAGGGCAGAAGCAGAACGATGTCTGTCTCCGAGACTTGGCCAAGGTGACAGAGAATGTCTGTTTTGAGCGACACGACATGCACATCGCCCTACTCTCAACTTTATGCCCTCATCAGARAACTCTCCTTCTGTAGAAATTTGGGAATATGGAGAATGCCTTATTCTGGAGCATTTCTGTCCACAGGATGACAGTTTTACACACATACAAYTTCTTGCTTTAAAATGGAAACATTGGCCTGACCACATTGAAACACACTCAGAGGCAACTCTAAAGTGACATTTAACAGACGAGCTGGCACGCAAGTTATTGACAAGCTACAGAACAAATAACAAATTTATAAATAGAGACCCAGCATGGGTGCCCAGTATGGGTAAGACATTTAGCTGAAGCTAGTCATAAATAAGGTTTTAATAACATGATGACTTTGCAGCTACCCATTTCTAAACATTAGTCAAACCACTGAAAAAAGCAGATGTATAAAATAATCTCTGGAAGTAAAGCATACCTTTTTATTCATGTATAGAAAATAAAATTACTGAAGTATTGTGCCAGACTTCAGCATTGTTGTTAAACAATATCTAGTTATGGTTATTACACATTCTTGGGTGCAAAAGGGACACAACTGTAACAAAACCAGAACCAAGATGTCACCTATGCTATAGGTTACTATACCCCTTAAAAAGACTGCTGCCTTCCTGAAAAAGAACTTAGTGCCAAACAGAATTACAAGTGAATTGGCTCTGATACAAAGTCAGCCCACAGACACAAACTGCATTTGATCTGAAAAATGTATACTGTAGGAGCTAAATCTAGTCAAGGAACAGACAGATAAAACTGAATATTTTGAGCCCTTCTAATGAAACATTATGGTTGATCATACCTAATGACTCTGGTGAATTAAGTATAATCACTTCAACAGAATCAGATCAGCTCCTGGGAGTAAACCAAGACTTGCAAATTAAGGCTGTACCCTGATACAGACAAAGAAAACAAACAAAAATCCAGATAAGCAACTGATTTTTCATACACACATGTAGAAGGGTCTTGCAGGTCCAAGTTTTTTAGACAAGCTGCTAGCGTGAAACAGATTAATGGTTTGATAATTGCTCCAGGCTGAAGAATTTTTAAGTAAGGGTTTTACTGCTGGAACTTTTAACAAGCAGGCACTTAAACTAAGGACAGAGAAGTAATTACAATGTTTATAATAGCTGGGTACAAGGATAGCAGGCATTCCTGAAGCAGGCAGGAATAGGAGGATTTGTTCTGCATRCTGCAATTGTTGGCTCTCTTTGCAAAATGAGCCTCTAAACAGGAGAAATGCATGGAACAACAGGAATTAAATGAACTCCAAGAACTGGAATCTTTGGGGACCATCTCAGAGCAATGACGGTAGCCCACTGCGCCGAATGTAGGCTGTGCATGCGAGATTGGTGTGTGATGACCAAGCTCGCACAGTAACTGCAAATGATTGCAGTTAAATATGCTAGACATATCTGCACCAGATGCCCTATACGTTAACAGTCTTTTCATGCTATGATACAGGGACAAGCAGACCTCCATCTACAAGATTTATATGTAAGACTGACAGCAGAGTGTTCTTTTCTTTCACCTCAATTTTCTATCTGAATAAAGGTCAAAACACTGCTGACCAGAAATAAGTAGTGCTGGAGACCAAACTAATGAAAACAGAGGTTAAAACAAGGGTAAATTTATGTCTTTTAATGAGTGTCTGGAGCTGAGCACAAGCCTGTAGCTTCAAGCAGTATTACAATTGTCATAGATAAAGAACAATTCAATTTTTGTTTTACCAGATGGATACCTCCATCTAGGTACTTTTACATTCTCCATTATTGTATTTTCTAAGCATCTCACAGTTTTAATTGCATTTATCTACACAACATTTAAGCACGAGGCATCCTTTGTCTAGTGACTTTTTAACGCAATGCAGAGAGTCCTGGGAAGGGAGAACCTTTTCTCCCAAGCAAGTGACCCATCGGCTAAGCCAAAGAGACAGGCTCAGGCCTGTACACCCACTCTCTGACTCCAGTTAACTGCTATTCTCAGCTACACAGTTGCAAAACTTTGACGGAAGAGATGGAGAGTACCCCTTCCCCAGCATTATCTTTAACTGGGTAGGGCAAGAGCAGTCTCCTGAGTAGCAGAAAATCTGAATTTAAACCACTCAAGCTGAATCCATATCTTTCATTTCCTAGGAGCGAGAAGAAAAAAGTCTCCTTCCTCCAACAGGGACAATTTAGGAGCCCTATTTTCAAGAAAGGGCTTCAAGCTGTGAATGCTRGTTTTACACTGCTTTGTCCAAGAAAGTAATGAAGCTCTTTRGCAGAAGCCAGGCTGTAAACAAACCCTGTCTTCATGATTTTCCATCAGCAGATTGGGCACATCCCCAGTCAGCATGTGAGCTGTGGCAAATACTTTGCTGAATGTTTATAAAATAAGGTAATACTCAGTTTCCCAGCACTGAATGCTTTCTCTGCTTCTAGTCCAAAGAAATTAAGATTAGACTTGCAAAACATCTGAAATGCCCATTATACATACTTTTCCTTTTTCTTAATTTTCCCTGGGCATCTGCTCCTGGTCCTTGTTGGAGACTAGGTAACAGGCTACATGGGCAAGATAATAATTGCTTGGTTTAAGCCAGCGTGAGTGTTTTATTACTGCGGCTTGAAATGCCTCAGTTTAAAAGTAGCTGAGATCCTCGGACCTCTGAAGGCATGTTATCTTTGTAGTGTCAGCTTTCCACAGCCATGTTCTTGAGGTAGTTGTCCAAAAAGGATCATGTCTGGATCATACCAATCAGCTACATGCCTAAGCACTGTCAGGATCCACAGACTAACTGTCCCTGATGTACCCTCGCAACCTGCTTAATTAGGTGTACTCAGAATACACTTCCTGTCATGCACCACTAACCCTCCCCTTTCCATGCAGCAGCCTCCTGGTTCTGGCCTTCCCATAAACAGAGTTTGAGAGGGATGAACTCCTAGCTCCTGTGGTAGTCCTACGTATTAGACATTTGGAGTGAGGCTTTTACACTTTTCTGTTGACCTCTCCCACTTCCAGATTCAGAGCTACACAATGGTGACCATGGGGAGGTGGAGGAGGCTTGAGGGAAAACTAGGGAGAGGGGCTTTGCCCCTGTGACTCTTCAACCTTGACRTTTAGGCACTTGCTAAGGTTGGAGGTTTCCACCCTTGAGTATGCCAAAGAAAGCTTAATATCCTGCACATAAACACTAATCAGAGCAGGATCAAAGAGAGACTTCTTCCCAGGTAATCACTTTAACCACTAGGCTATGGAGTCATGTACCAGCACTCTGTCCCAATAAATATTTAAGTATTCCATATAAACTGGAATCCCCCAAGAAGAGCAAAAGAATATCTGCTAGCATAATGTATAGTGCACTCTCGTGGGTAAGAGAAGCACTATCAGCTCCTAGCAGTCCAAGTAGGGATATGGTTTCCTACATCCTTGGAAAACACCCTAACCAAATAGCCTCTTCATAAGGAAAATTGTATCTGCAGTGTCTTTACACACACATTGCAAGAGAAGTCTTGCTATGTCCTTACTTACAGAAAGGAGTTTATGTTTCTGAACTGTAGGTAGGGTGAGGTATCCACATCCTTATGAGGCAGATTTTAAGGAAATTACATTTTGTCCCACCTCTGAAATTTCTTATGTGTTAGTTTATAGGTGTTTTCTGGCTTTTGTGGGCCTTAATCTTGGACATCAGTTTCCTCCCATGCAGCGCACTGGAAGACAGGGTCCTTAACTAGTATCTGGACAAGGCTAGGTACCTCGAACACTGCAATCCCTGGTCCCCCTTTGTGACTCAGTTCTTAAGTCCCCCTCTCGGGTCCTCGCATACGGTCCTTCAGAAAGCACACAGAACAGCAGAGAATTAAAGCCTACAGTTCCCAAGTCCAGGATTAGCATTTTCACCAGTAAACAAATCTTKCAGAGTAGTTTCCAGGGAAAAAAAAATATAAATATAAATATAGATATACACACATACAGATATTTAGATATATAGTGTCTGTACTCAAGACTAATTACCTTCCACAGTGCTGCAAGGATTTTTGTTTGGTAATTAGAATATTCCAAACCTCTAACCACAGTTCTTTTCAGAAAAGTTTAAGCCAACTATTCATTTTCTCTCCACAAAGACTAGATTTTTCATTAGGACCTAGGATTTGTTGTTACTTGGGCATATTACCTAAAATGACAATTGTACTGAGGAAGAGCAGGTCACAAAGGTCATTTGAAAAGAGTGAGAGGAAGAAAGGCAGAGAAACTGGAAGCTCATGTTATTATATGTGGTAAACTAAACACATGTTTAAGTGCTTTTTGGAACAGGGATGAATAAACTGTTCTCCATGTCTACTGGGGATTAGACAAGAAATAATGAGTTCTAATTACAGTGAGGAATATCCCAGTTTGTCATTAGGAAAGACTTTCTAGCAGTGAGGGAATAAATTACCTGGAGAAGTTGTGGACTCTCCATCATGGGAGGTTTTAAAGACCAGATTAGGCAAACATATGTCAGGAAGAGTTCAAATACAGATGACCTGCCTTAGAGCAGGAGTATGGACAAGAGGATTTCTTTAG
The DNA here is from genome assembly GCF_003343035.1 of Apteryx rowi. NCBI lineage: Eukaryota > Metazoa > Chordata > Aves > Apterygiformes > Apterygidae > Apteryx > Apteryx rowi. The sequence goes on along the minus strand of NW_020449319.1, from coordinate 214,371 downwards.
ATCTCTTTCAGAGCTGTATTCCAGGGTTCCTGCAACATGACTAACACATAGGAGTTTTTCATTTATTACCTGATATGTCACATTCCCTGCCTGCTGTGTGAAAATATAAAACAAATAAGAGCATTCACAAGTAGAGCTCAGTAAAGCTTTTTTTAGTGAATACTGAATTTGCCTCAAAACATAGGTTCATTGATTCTGACAATATCTACCAATTTCAGTTGATTTTGTCTTGCAGGATTTACTGGAGGGAAAAAAAACAGGGATTAAATTTACACATGCACACAAAAAGCCCATATATGTCCTTCTTTCTTCCTTTTTCACTAACACCACCCACTGAAATTATTTTTGTCTATGGCATTTACAACTCTGCCAGATACATTACCACATACATTTAGTCTCTGTACTAGGTGAAATGYGAAAATAATATGAGGGTGGGAAATACTTCATTTTGCATCTGGAAACATTGACACCATCTATCATGCTAATGAACAACAAAATTGTTAATGGTGGAGTGAAAATCAAGGGCATGAGTTTTAAATACATAGATAAGAGGCCATATACCAGGCCATGCCAAAATGTCCATCGATTTCATTGGGGTTAGGAGCTCATTCAGGGTTGACACCTGAGCAGCATGGAGTTTAACTGGAAGCACGCGAGTGAAGAAAGAGGGAAGAATGAAAAAGCAGCAGTGATTAATGCTGAGCTCTAGCAAGTGTTTCGTTAGTGTCGTTGTTTGTAGACACGGGGTACTCCGTGGGATCATTCACAGTAATAATTTAGATACAACTGGTTGTGGTATATATGGTGAGCTAATATATTCCCCTGACTTTTCACTTGCCTTCACAAATGCCATTCAAAATTACAGCCCCTTGCTTTGGGAGACGGCTTTTTTCTGAGGCATAAGCTTCCCTGAGAATGATAGGAGATTATAGGATGGATCATGACGGATCTCTCTTAACTGATGAAGATCCTGTCCCAGTAAGCTGTAAGATCTAGCATCAGCTTATTACAAACYGCTGTGGTGAGCACAGATGCCTGATGAGAAGGTTTAGAGGCCAGTCATCCCTGTAAAACCAAGGGAGTATTGCAAACAACAATCTAAAAAGTTTTCTGTTACCTAAAAGACTGCACTTTTGAAAAAGCAAATGTGTCAATACAAATGGGTGGTCACAGTGTACCTGACCTGGAAAGTGAAGGCTGCACTAATTTTTCAATAAACAATTAAGATCTGAAGATAAACAAATGAAGAGAACCAATTTATACAGAAAAAATTATATATAGACAGCCAAGGAAGGTTTCATTTGGAAGTAAGGCACAAAAGGGGGGCAGCCTCTGGACTGAATGATCATCCATGGACTTTTATGACTTTTATTACAGAGATACCACTGTATCAAAGAGAGTAGAGTTTTTTTCTTTCCACATTTGGGACATGTAATTGAGGATAGAGAAAAAGAAAGTACAATTCCATCATGTCGCATATGGAATAGGCCATAAATAAGAACTTGTGTGATAAATTAGATTATTCAGTTACATTTTCATAGAGCAATTTCTCATAGAAAGCAATGTACTGTATGGATTTGTACAGCATCTGTTACATTCAGCATGTGCTAATCAGTTCTGCTGATAGTATGTAGCGCTGTCAAAAGAAGAAAACAAAAGCCTACACTTCTAGTCTGCTGTGCCTGAAGTTGGACCCTTAAAAGCACGCCTAGGTCTGGACTAAAAACTTTGTGCTCCCATTATACTGATGAAGTTTGTGGGCAGCCAGCAACTTTGAAAATGAGGGCACCCTGGACTCTGACCATCAGCACCCAGGCTTGAACGGGTTATTCCAATTTCTGAACAGTAGCTTTCTATTGTTTTGCTTTGAGTCAGAGTGTCATTTTCATGAGACAAAGCAAAGTTTGGAGTTAACCCTATATTTCTACTAATATCAACGTGAAATTTTGAGGTTAAACTCCCTTGGATAGGAGTAGCAGCATATCCCTTAGAGATCAAGGACATTGAGAAAGATGGGGTTGAGGGTCAAATACTTTGATGAGGCTGGAATGAAAAGAGAGTGTGTGATCCACTGTCTTTCTCAGATACTTCAAAAGATAACACACTGGAATGCACCTTTGCCTTTTTAAAGCATATAGGTTTGTGCAAAAAAAGACAGAGAAGCAAGGTTAGCTATCTCTGTCTTCAGTCTGGGATTCAAATTTTAAATCATTCATGGCATATACCCTACATTAATGTTTAGTCTCATTTGTTCTGATTTCACTCAAAATCTGAATGCTTGTTCTAATTAATTCTGAATACTACTTTTGCTAATTAATTTTTACAATAATTTTTTTCATGTCTTCAGAGACTTTTGTTCTAGCTGCCTGTAATTCTAATTTATCTCTTTAAAGAGTCACATATAAAATGTTATGTAAAACTACAATTTGTTTCTGGCTGTTTTACATTTTTTTAAAAAGAGGAAAGTCCTTACTAATAAATTGTTTTGCCTATGGAAAGTGCTTTGGAACAACTTCTAAATCTTAAAGTTCTTATTTATCCTTATTGGCACCAAAATTTTTTACACATTTCACTCATCTTTGATTTTGGTCTGGAGATTTGCAGTTTCTAGTCCATGCCCCCTCTACTTCTGTCTTGCTGCTAAAGAACAGAACATTGCTTGGTTTCTTTGGAAGTGCAAACGTGGTTGCCAGACAGTTAGTTTAGACCACTGATTTAATTAAAAGTTAATAAGCTGGAAGCAGAGAGAGGCAAACTGGAACYTGTGGTGTCAAAGAAAGGTTTCAGATCCTTTCACTGCTGCAGAAAAAAGGCAAAGGTGCGTAACCATCTTCTACTTATCTCTTCCTCATACAAAGACTATTTTGGTTGACAGCTCTGTGCACTTGGCCTAAGGAAAAGTTCTGGCCTAACGTCAGCCCCACACATATAAAAAGTCTGATTACAATTTTTAGACAAGATACTATCATGGGAGTATTAATAATCTCARCTTTTATTAGAAAGTTAAGGACATTTATTCTCTTTTGGGACTAATCACAGACACTAAGTATAAGGTAAAATATATGAAGRATAAAGAAAAAGAAATTTTTTATTCCCCCTTTGACAAATGGCAATTGGAAGGAAGAAGAATTTAGTGACATATTCAAGGTCAGAGAGATAACACTATATGTCTTCCATATCCTAATCTAATTCCTTAATTAAGGACATTCCTTCAATCTTATAAATCATGGCATGGCATTTTTCAGGCTTGAGCCATCTGACTCATTATATGTATTTTAACTCTTCATCTGTTGAAATACCTCTTGTTTCTCCTGCAGATTTTCATGGCCTGTAGCAGGAGATGTTGTCTTCTCCCATTTCTCTGCAACTTCGTTTGCTTCTTCTATTTTTTGCTCATAGCTTTTCTGGGAATTCAGCAGTGTCACTTCATAAAACTCTTGAATGTCTGTTTGTAAAGAGGAAGAAGTGCAAGACATTATTTGATATGTTGTCTTTAGAATCCCCAGTGTTTATCTTTGGCTGATATATATTTACACATTTTCAGAAGATACATGATAATGATAAACACATATTACATTTCTAGCAGAAAGCACCAATACACTTTTTTTTTTTGAAATGTCAATGAGATTCTTGAGAAATATTCTTATTGTAAAGAGGTTCTTATGAATCGTTTCAAAGAAATAAAGGAATATATATGAGAAGAGACTCAAAGAACATATTACACTCACRCTTGAATAATAAGTGTAGAACAGACCATTATACAGGGATAAGTAATTCAGATAATTTTGACCRGTAAACTAGAAGCCTACAGATAAAAAACAGCTTAAGAGAAGCTTGTTATCAGACACCTGCCCCAGCATTTGAGCCCCTCTCAGCCCAGCTGCAGGTGCAGTAAGGAAATATTTTGGGTGGAACAGAGGACTTGAAGAAAGATTTTGAGGGCTAATCACTTCAAACCTGTTGTCATTCAAAAGTGGTTAATCAATGCTTGGTTTCAATCAAGAGTCAGTAATAAGCCAGAACTTTTTGTTCTATTTAGATGTTAATCACATTGCTATTCACATGTATTTCCTAGTGTACAGATATACAAGATTCAGCAGTAAAAACACTTTCACTGAAACCTGCGCATGTAACCATCAAACGAGGCTGAGAGAAAAGCGAAGTGTTTTCCTTCCTTGAGGCAAGATTTTAGTCRTAGTCATATACAGGGGGTGCCATGTGGTCTAACAGATTTATTTGACTCACTAAAGAAAAAAAMCACATTATTTTCATTAGGAACAATGGACAGGCTTTCTCCTAGACAAAAAAGAAAGAAAACAGTTTCAGGGAGAAAGGTTACATCTCTCTAGACACCCCCTGGGACTTCAAAGGAGGGACTGGTTATAAAAATTATTATGCTTTCAAGGGTGGCTCTCTCTAATGAGTGCTACATAGGGCATAAAGAGTGCAGGAAGGCATAACCCTCAACAGGTAGCTGTCAGGAAGGCTGCAGCAGGTCAAGCAGAGAATGGGAGAGAGAAACTTTTTGGTGAGCTAATGAAAGGGAAAAATCAAGCTTATTGTACTTGCAGTGTCTTTCATAAACACTTGCGACTGTGTTCTTTATTTTATATTTTGTGAAGAAATGTTTTATTTGCATGTTACCTTAAATTAGTTTGAGTTAAAAGTAAGCCTGAGATACCCAGACAATCAAAAATCGCTTCTTAATCGAGGCTGTGATGAGTCTATACTTCAAGTATTGAGACACAATAACAGGAGCCCTAACCTTCCAGGATACTCCAGCATGTCTAAAAGGAAAGAGTAGGTGTCCAGGCAAAACTTCATGAGCCAGAAGAGAAAAACCTTCCCACACTAACCACAGAGTTTAGCAAGCAGGAAAATATTCGGGTTGTGTCTGAACTTCAAAAACAACCAGGGATTTTTCAGATAGGGTTAGATCCCATGTCTGGGCCAGGAATTGAAAACCTTCTGTAAAGGATTCAGCATTTTAGATGCCATTAAGAACATGAAAAAGTATGAAATATTGCAAGAATTACCAAAATGTGACACAGAGACACAAAGTGAGCACATKCTGTTGGAAAAATGGCACCGACAGACTTGCTCAACGCGGGGTTGCCACAAACCTTTAATTTGTAAAAAACACAATAGCTGTGAAGCGCAATAAAGCGAAGCGCAATAAAATGAGGTATGCCTGTACCCTGAGTTTCTACCTCTTCCAAAGGCCAGTCAAAGGCAGTCAGCTGGGTCTGTGCTCCTCCTCACATTAGGTCTCTGTCCAGATCACTGTGAGCCACTCTTCCCTCTATAGTAGCACCTGAAATTGAACTTTCCTTTGGACTCCTTTTTCTACTTTCAGAATCATTATGTACTTTATTTCTCATGGGAAAAAATCAGAATTTTTTATTTTAACATTAATAACAGCGATCTATMAAAAGTGAGTTCTATTTTACAGTTATGAAAAGAAGCTTGCTGAACAATACAAATATAGAAATATTTGCAGGAATTTATATTTCTTATTACTAAGAGCATTTATCTCCACCAGTAAAATTAAGAGCTACTTTTAAAATGAAAAGCTGTAGGGTAGTTGCAATGAGAATGCAGGTGTGGGGGATTTTTTTYCCATCATTTGAATGTTCACAGTAGAGCGGCAAACATTTGTAATATATGGTTTGATGCCAGGTCAGTTTATACTGTAACTGCAAGTAAAACATACTGAACTAGTATGTGATTATCTCTAGATAAATACTTTGCAGAAATAAACTAGAAATTGCCCTGTGGCACTGGCATTCAGCTGGCACAGCTATAGTTATCGGAGTATTAATTGGGTTGACAGTAGTCAGTCATGGAAGAGCAAAACAGAACTTTCAGTCTGACTTTAAAGACTGTCTTGCCCTAGTGGGTTCATTAAAAATAATGCACAAGCCATATATGCGTGTGTATGCATGTGCACAAAATAAATATAAAAAAACTCAGCCTCTTTTCAAAGGTCCTCAGCTTTTCTGAGAAGACCGTATGTTTCTTTCACCAGAATAATGATCACTGGCGCGCAGAGAAGAGCTTTTCAGCATACTTACGTAGTTACACAACCTCAGAAACACAGGGGATTCACTTAGTTGGTTGCTTTGTTATTCCATGAGCTAAAATTGCAATTTCTATGGAAGAGCAGTAACTTGCAGTCAGTCCAGGTTAGCATAAAATAGGGTCTATAATTTGCTCTGAGTAAAACCTGCTCTATCGTGTGATCTCCATTATGTTAGAGGTACAATCAATTACTAGAAGGAAGAAAGCAGCTGAATACTACTGAGGATGGGAGAAGAGGTGCAAGGGCCATGATGGGATCAAGCAGTTATAAAATCAAGTTTGGAGCTGAGGCCATAAAAGGTAGTTGTGGGAACATGGCAATTGCCCTGTAAAATGATCAAAATACAATCTGTCTTCTGTTGGGGGTTTACAGGAAGATAATTCAACTAAAAGGCTAACATCTTACATGGATGAAATTGTATTTGTTGGTACTATCTTCCCTCCCTTCCATGGAAACAAGTGCAGATTTCATTTAGAAATGACAATATTACTACTGATGAGCTTAACAAGCACAAAACCTCTCTCTTGTTTTGGTACCAGAGGAACTATTCTACTCTCTGTATCACACCAAACATTTTTTCAAGAAATGAATTTATGCTTGTTTGAAGTGTCAGTGAATCTCACTGGATTTTCAGTCCAACTGAATTTGTTCCCTTGCTTGTTAGGAGATGACTTACTTTACTTAATAAACTCCACTTGCTGTTCCCTTAGCCTAGCCCAAATGTTTTGTCCATTTTGCTGCATAAATTGCATACGAGAAATTATACCTATTCTAATATGAAGCAAACCTAAAGATACCATGGTAGATTTTATTTTGGATAATTCCAACACTGAGGAAGCAGAAAATAAATTTTCACTACACCAGCATCGTATAAAAAACACCAGTATTGCTTTACAAATGTCTGTGGACAAGTATACCATTCCTGGAAGTGAGACGGTATTCTGCAGATGAATTCCAAGGACCCCCCTCTCCTGTTTTACACACCTGGGCAAGAACAAGCAGTAGCTAACCTTTATAGATATGCCAGGTAGCAATTTCTCTTGCTAAAATTGGATCCACTTCTCAGTGTAAAGTACCACAAATTTTTAAAAATTTAACCATTATTTAGGCTGAAATTTGAGTTGTGCTTACTCTTCATCTCACTTTTTTTTTTTAAGAAAATTTAAACCGAAATAATTTGGCAAAAGAATAAGAATAGGAGAAGACACAATGTCTTACACAGAAGAGAGACCTTTCTTTCAGGCGGCAGTTATGCAGAAAAAATAATGCGTGACCAGACAAAGCTGAATAGGCTGTCTAAACTGTGTCATTTCCTGACTTTTGAATGATTGATTCTGCAACCCTAGGACCTAGGATTATTTCAGTACAGGTTTTGTTCCAATTTTTATGCATCACAATATGCATTCATTATAGAAAGATGTTACAACTCTCATRGCAAAGGGGTTAAATAACATGAAAAGGAAAAAATTTAGAATAGCCTAAACTACCTTCTGTCTTCTGCAACCATGAGCTTTCGCTAGCATTCTAATGAGGAAAAATAAGATAAAGCAATACAATTCTTCATTCATCTCTAAGCACTTCAGCACCAGAAAGATAGAGGTAAATTGAAGGGAATTCAGACAAAGACAGATGATTAAAGGTCYGAGAGGACTAACTTCTGAGGAAAGATTAAAGGACAAGAATAATAACAACATACACTTTTATATTTCCTTCCATTTCAAAGCAAAACAAGCATTAAGAACCCTATAATGTTGGCTAAGAAAATTGCACAAGGCCTCAAAGACAGGCAAAACCAACAGAGTTGAACTGTGGAGGCCTGCAAGTGATGATACCAGGTATGTCAGTCCCTTTGTGATCAGTAACCAAACTACAGCAGCTTCAGGATCACCAGTGGATTCAGGACAATGTTATTCCATTAAAAAAAAACAAAAACTCTTCGTAAAAGCAGGGAAGGGTAGATGTGGCTGCACTAGCAAACCTGGGATAGATCCCTGGCACACTAGAAATTGTGCAGGAACTTGTCACTCCTACAAGCTTTCTCCTTTATTTTGCTGTGGTTTAAAGATGGCTGAAAGAGGTGATCAGTTTTTGCTCCTATTTATGTGTCTTGGTGCCCTCTTCAGTACTGACCGCAGTCCTCAGCTGTGTGAGTCAGAGTAGTCTAGCTGGTAGCCTGAAGGCTGGATCAAGGATCAAGTATATAACTTTGTCATCTCTATGATTTTCACATACACAGGGAAGCATTGGTAGGTGCCAAATGCATTTCAGTACTTTTATTCATATTCAGGCATTTAACCATTAAGGCACATACATAGCAGTGCAGTGAGCAGGTGGGATTGCCCCAGTATAACTCCTTCACACCAGCTGACCTGTACCTGCACTTTGTATGTGTCTAACTGACAAAGCRTTAAGAGGAGGGAATATTGTAAGATGGGTTTTCCAATGTGATATAGTGCAACATGTAGAGAGGCTCAACTTGAGCTTGTGCAGTCCTACCAGTCTGCTGCACAGAGGGGACAGACTTGTGAAGGGTCAAAAGCAGTGTGGTCTCAGAAAATGGATGGCCTAACGAAAACCACAACAGAAATGGACAGAAAAATCTCGTGTGTCTCTTTTGCATTTCTAAAGATGGGAGAGGAAGAGGAAAGGCTGTATTCCGGTAACAGACCAGCTGATGCCAGTCTTCCTGATGCCATCTATATTTTATAGAATACAAACAATTAAGCTTAAAAGGATAATCTTGTGCATCACTTGGCTTGAAGTTGTATTGCATGTGTCAGCAAATGCTAGTTCCCTAGTGATTTGACTATACACGTGACCACTTGTAACAGAACAGTGTAAACAATTATACTCATCAAACCTTATCCAAAGTCCATCGAATTTATAGTCACCTACCCACCACAGCATGTTTTGACCACCAGGAAGAGAATGCACCATGATAACGGCTGTTCCAAAAGCTGTCACCTTCATCCATGCTTAGCAGAGAGAGAATATTTCTTTTTGATATAGATCTTGCTACCACCCTTGTTCACTGCATGTAGACAATGTCTTTAGACCATTTAGAAATGGCACCAATATTCTGGTATCTGCAGGTATTGCCTGTTGTTTTCTCAAGATAGCTGTATATTTTTGCAATTAACTGTAACATCATTAACAGTGTAGAATCTCATTACCCAAGAAGCAAGTTCTCTCTTCTATAGATCCAAACTTCTACTTCTATAGACCCAGATCAGGGAACTGGCACTAATATTCTATAGGATAAAAAGAAAATATRTTTTTTTTCTTTTTCCCCTTCTTCTAGAGGTCCTCAGCTCTGCAATGCATTTTTTCTGTGCTGTGCCAGTGCCCTGACTTGCTTTGCAGTATGACTCCCATCTGTTTTTCCAGGGCATTCAGGGACAAGGTGGAATGGGGGTCTAAGGCAGCATGCAAATACAAGCTGTTTCCTTTCCAGGCAATTTGGGGCAGCCTTTTGTCTGTATGTAGGATAGCATCTGAAATGTACCTTTCAATGTTGTGTAACCCAGCACAAATGGCTACCGTCTGACAGAACTCTACAAATCAAAATAAAGTCACTTGTCATAGGCCCTTGTTGCAAGTCCTTTTTTTTTTTTAACTAAGGGAACATTACAGCAAACGTCTAAATGGCATCATTTATATCCTGGGGAGCAGATTATGCTGGGTCAGCTTCAGCCATCTGGTCTGAATTATTAGGTGGGAGTAAGGAGGATTGTGCAGGATGTTGTTCAAGAAGCAAAACAAGTAGCAGGGAAGTGATCAGAGATCGAACCAGTCTGCCAGTAGCGAGCCCTGTCATGGAAACAATCCAAAGAGAGGTTAGATAACATACTTCATTGAACACAACTATGTTTTGTAGCTTTTTTGAGCAAAATGTTTCCATAATGAGTTAAATAGTCATCATAGTATTGTTCAAGATAGATAAAATAGAAAGCAATGGAAGAAAATGACTTAACTTGAAATTGGATGAATTTTCAACTAAACTAAAACTATGGCACAAACCCTCTGGGAGGGATGGCAGACCTCCAGTTATCAAGCTGGTACATAGCTTTATGAACCTGGGGAACCCAAACCTGCCCCCATTAGCCTCCCTTGGTGCAGCAGCAGCCAAACATGCCTTTCCCATCTTCAGCTGTATCTCATCCCCAGGGCTCCGCTTATATTTGCCTTGGTTCTGCACTAATAAAAGTGGTGTGATATTCAAAAATAAAGGAAAAGTTGAATTTTCAATTGGTAGGGGTAACATCAAGATATGTCAAGTCAAAAAGAAATTCAGGTATCTTGTGGCAAGGTTTTGGTGCAAGAGAAACATGGATGCCAACCCAGCAGCAAGCATTACTACTGAAGGAGAGAAAAGGTCACCTATCACATGAAGGCAGTGAAACAGTGCTGAGGTCTTCTGTCAAATGGCTACAAATGACAAATGTTCCTAAATCTATTGCAGCATACTCCAGTGGAACATGTACCAAACTCAATAGTAAGAAATACAATTTCTATTATTAACCTGTCTTGATTCTTAAGTTTGGATAAATCCCTTCCAGTTAGACTAGCTGACCTTCTGAGGTTCCTTACAAACAGAATTATCCAATGGACCTATGATCCTTTGCCTATCTAGACTGTAAATTCTTTTGGGCAGGAACCATTATTCCACAGGAACAGAGCTCAGCGAAATGAGATCATTTAACAAAGAAGCTCTGAAACATTCTACAAGCTATAATAAATCACTAAAAGGTTATTTAGTAATAACCTTTGTGATAGTTATTTAGATACATTAAAAAAAAAAAAAAAAAAAAAACTTCTGCACTTTTGGATGTACTGTACAATAGTATCGTTATTGTTTTTGTAATACACCCAAAATACAATCAGAGCTTTCCCAAACTGCTCGGCTAGGAATCTCTGCCTCAAAGGCGGTTGCCCAAAACTGAATAAGGATAAAGTATTTAACACAGATTGCTGAGCACAGAAAAGACAAAATAATTGCTGCAGCCCTTTCTATGTGAATGGCATTTATGTTAACAGGTAAAAGCTAGAAACAATACCTCATAAAATAAAGTCACTATTTAAGCTTGTTTGGTAATGATATTGATTGTATTGCTACAGTTTTGTCTATATATTCTAACTTCTTACTCATAAATAAGCATCTCGGTCTGGATTTGCACATTTGCCATTGATAATATGTTATACGTAACATCTATGGTTGTTAATTATGTTTTCTGTAGAACAAGAACAGAAAGTGCTAGAAAGGTTCAATACATGAGTAGAAACACAATGTAAAGTAGGCTCAGCAGATTAAATTGATAAACGCAGCACTCAGTACTGCTCATTTTGTTTCTGAAGCTTAAGTTGCAGAAAAGCCAAGCAACAACCCCAAAATCCTGCAGTGATGTTTCATTTTAGCCACGCTAAGCGAGTGCCGGCAGATCAATGCACAGTCTGCAAGAATCAGGACAGTCTCATGAGCACACGCCAGCTACTCTGTGCCTACTGCTGTTGGCTGAAGCACCGTGGACAACCAGGCATATAATTGAGCCTGCCCTAGGAAATTTTCCACCAGAAAACTATGAAAACAGAAAGTGCCGTTAATATGAGTAAGTGTTCAAAAGTGACAGCTAAGGAAACACTAAGAGGCCAAAGAAAGGTTTCATGTGCTTCAGAATAGACCTTTCATAAAATGACAATGTTTTCTTTGAAAAATGATGGTCTGTATCAGGTTCTTTTCCTATAAACTTACACATGAAAATACTGCGTATTGCTCTGCATGTGGCAGTCCGAAACCGTGAAAGTTATTTATGAAAGACAATAGCATATACCTTTGGGACGATACTTTATTCAGTGTGTTGAGGGTTGGATCCAAAGCCATTACTGCAAAGATCTTCCCCTGTTTCAGTGCAGCGTTTAGCAGTTATTACTGTTCATTTCTGATCCTTTCAGAGAACCACGCAGCCCCACTGTGGGTCACAGAAGCTATGAACAGGCTTTCTTCTGAAAGGTTCAAAACACACACTCAAACAACTCTATTAGAGTTCAATATTTGAATGCTGCTCAATTATACCATTTGTTTCTCATGTGATGTTTGTTGAAAGTGTGCAAGGTATGATTTCTTTAAACAGGGATAATTAAGAAAAGTTGTCAAAGTTTTACTGTAAAATAGGTTTTCAAAACTGCGGGTATATTTTCATAGCTGAGGCAGGAGTAATAGGAAAAAAATCAGATTACATATTTCTTCTGCCTTTTTTTAATCTTGGAAAGGAACCAGCTGCAAAGTCAATTTCCCGTAGAACATGGATGGGGGGGAAAAAAAAACAGAAAAAGGTGCATAATTCTATAATACTTTCTAAGTCAGATTAGCTTTATATGCACTTTTCCACTACAGCCACAAACAAATAGGTTGGGAGTAGGTRTGGTAAATAAAACAGCTAGTGTTTACAGCATACATTGGGAATTTCAGGACTTGGGGTAGCTGCAGGTACTCAGCAGTCCAGCCAGGGGCCACCTCCGTCAGATATCTCCCTGTAGCACCCAGCTTGCTGAAACTCTCAGGAACCCAAAGAGTTGGTTGCCCACCTTGCCTCCATCAGCGGTTTTGCCCCAATGCACACAGCCRAACGAGCAGCTGGCACTTTGCAGAAGGCAAAGGAAGTTTGCAGCTGATGGCATTTGACCAGATCTGCAGCTGCAAGTTGCTAGCCCAGGTTAATGGCGCTGGCTAGTGGCTTCACGCCCCACGTGTGCCAGCAGTTTCTCTGGAGAGATCTGAAGCACCCTTAGGAATAGCACAGAAATCCCGGGAGGAGTTAGAAACAAAGCTCACTGCCACTTCCGGTGGCCTGCTGGGTCACAGGATCAATCATAGCTGTACATAGGTTCAACTCACTGACTGTAATTCCTCCTACATGGTCCCTAAATTGTTAGACTTCTTCAGTGAAAGCAATTTGTTTTTATAGAGAACTAAAGCACCATCTTATGAACCGAAGAGGAGAAAGGGAGGAGGGAACATATATGTCTTCTCCAACCAATGTCAGCACGAAGAGATGAGTGTGTCCATGCAAGTGAGAGCTTTTGGACGCACAGCAACACAGTGCCAGGGTGTCCCTCTCCATRTCACAGAGAAAGACCACCGCAGCTCCAATGCAGGAATAAGGCACCAGTAGCTTGGCAGGAACCTGGGAGGCTCTTTCACGTCAGTTTGAAACATGAGGCTGATGTTGCGAGGGCACGGCGAGGGCATCCCTCCAGCTTGCCTGACACAGTGCCCTACCTGCCATCCGAGGCAAGGAAAAGGCCAGCGAGGGAGCAGATTGTCTAATTCACCTGGCTCACCATTTATATTCCAAGGATCTGACCTTTCAAAGGSCACTTGCATATTTTACCTTCTGACACTTGCAGTCATACAGCAAAATTACAGCTCTACTGTTACAGCACAGCCTGACAACGAATTCAGCACAGGAGCTTCTGCATCAGGCACGCTTTCCACTGTGCCTTCCTATTTACCATGGGTTGCTATCATCATCAGTCCTCCTTTCCCCAAACTAGTTTGAACCCCCGTACCATGCAAAATATATCATCATGAAGCAAATACATATATAGGGCTTGTACTCCAGGGCATATTACATTTTTTCAAGTGCTTCTTTTTATCACTCTTCCCTCTTGACCTCCATAAATGCCTTGCTTCCATATACAAGAATTGACTTGATCGGTTTGAGCAAACAGAAGACACACTTGTGTAATTGATGTTGTCCATGCTGAGAATAGCCTGAACGTGTAGCATGTCAGGATGGACTAATGCCACCTCCAAACACATGAAATGTCACACATTACTCTCACGCCTTTTCCCTGTTTCACTCCCTTTTTTCCTCACTGTGTCTGCTGTTGAACAGTGTAGGAATCTCAGATAYCCAGTCCTTAACTTAACACTGATGAGCCATATCTGAAAAATGCAATAAATGGCAAATTGGCTTATTCTTGTGTAAGATTTCAGGGAGTGGTTCATTAGAAACCTCCAAGAGCAAGACATCCAACCCAGGCACACTTTTCTAAAGCCCAAAAGAGTGTAAGAGCATTTTTAGGAAAACCCAATAACAATCTATAAGGAGATAATAATAATTGCTTACTGGCCTTTTTCTTCTACGTACAAAGGAGCATCTTCATACCCAACCCCTTTTTCCTTAATATTCCTTAATATAAAGCTTAGACAAAACATTAAAACATGGTTGTGTTTTGATACACTTTCTCAGTTCCTTCATCTACCCAGAGCAACTTTTTCCCTCCTTTAATCTCTCCACTTCAAGGTCTCACCTAGGAACAACTTTCCCTCTGTCTCTGTTTAATCCTTTCACTGTGAACACCTCAGAGTCTCCTTTTAGTGGGACTGTACATGCCTGGACAGCCCAAGGCCCTGCTTTTTACAGAATAGAGGGGCAACACCCTCTATTCTCAGCATCCAACTTTATTCAGGTACCAAAGCTCACGCATGGCAGTGGGAAAACACAGTGTGTCAAACAAGCTGCAAGGAAAGGAGATTAACGGTGTGAAGTCACATGCATGAAACTCAAGAGAGTTGCCCATTTTCTGTCCAGTTATTTTTAATTCTAAAGATGACAGAATATTTCAATATTTGCATTTAAAAGAAAGCATGTGAAAGATAGGTGGAGAAGGAATAAAGGTSCACGTAATTCAAAACCGACCTGTCCCTTTGATATGTGCGTAAGCTGCAGAAAAAGCAAGAACACATGTATGAAACTGGGTTAACTATATTCCAAGTCTCACCACTTCAGCTGCCTTTTTCTTCCCCTTCATTTTGCTGGTGGGAAGTGTAATGTAAGTGGTAAAAACATGGAAATGAGAACTTCAGGCTGTGGATTCTATTTGCGGTTTTTCCATTGGCTTGCTGCGTGCCCTCAGGCAAATCAACCTCTCTGCACTTCAGTTTAACCTTGTGTAAAATTGAGATACAAATGCTTTGACTTACCTATAGGCTCGCAGTGGGGTGTTATACAGCTTAATTAATTAATGTTTGTAAAACACTTTGAATGAATGCTTCTATACAAATTTAAATTGTGTTGCACTTTTATAAACTCTGGCTTATGACCCTTGAACGCATTTGCCACAATATCTAGTACAATCCTTAAGATTGCTACTCTGATATAATAAATTATAACTTAAATGAACCCTTTCACTGGAGTGACTTTATTCTGTGACTTTTGTTATCTACACTTAACATTTACAGTCATTGCACTAATTGGTCTAACCTTGTATTGCAGGTTTCCATGAACATCAGAAGACTTCATTGGTTATGCTTGAATTTGTTTCACTTTATATTCTCATGGGTTTAGTAATAGCTAAGAGACTTCATGTAAATTCATTTACATTTGCTGGTCTCCATTTGCAGAAGAAAAACTTGTCTACCTTACACAAGTACTTGTAGGTCTGGAATCTCTTTACTGCTCTCATTATCTTCATTCTCATGTAATTGATTGATTTATGGAGTTGGTGCAATGTTTTTTTAATGTCAGTAATTCAGGTTTTCACTCAACATGAATATATGTATTTACTCATGAAATACTTTTGCCAATTTTCTTTCACTAACTCTTGCAGGGAAGAAATTCTGTGATACATTTCCTGAAGAGGGCTTCTTGCCCCCCTAAAATTTCCAGTAGGCATCAGGACAGCAGGAGGAAATGTTTTACAAAAAAATGTTCCCAAATTCACCATTTATTATATCAAGGTTGAGCTTTATCATGGAAAGATTAATGTTGTGAATATAGTACTGTAATTATTAACAAAATACAATTTTTCAAGATAAATCATTCATAAAGCTTTACTGCAGCATCTTTAAAAGTGTCTGACAGAAAAACCCAGGGAAGCAGAAAGGGATATGCTATATAAAAGGCATTCTATAAACGCTAATAAAGGAAGTGACCCACACCCGATGAATTAGAATGTCATGCCTCAGTGTCCTACCACTGAAAACAATGAAAAAAATGAGTATAACTCCTTATACTGGTGGGCTGCTCACAGAGGAAGTTCCCAGCTTAACTTAAGGCACAGCAGTAGCTCCCACCAGCCRTCTTAGACAACAGAAATGCTAAAGCAGGCTGGCTTAGGAAGGGACAAACAARGCCAACACTGTCAACCTCCTGACACTAAAACGACAAGTTGACGAGTTAAATATAGGCTGAAAAGTTTAGGGATTCCTATTAACTCTTGCTATGAATTGGGATGTTTTTTAGAGATAAAGTAAGTATGTCATATCTGCTGCAAAGGCTGGCCTGGATATCATGGATGCTGACAGCTGGAACAGCAGAGATTATTTTCCACTTGTATGTGCTAAGTCCTTTGTTAGAAGCCACAGAAGTGCGGAGCAACTTGTGACTTGCACGGTGATGGGAACTTACCACACATTCCCAGGGGCAGTGCTACCCTGGCAGGCAGATGGATTCGTGCTCTCTTCTCGTTTTGTAAATTCTGCCCGATATTCTAGCATCTGAGGRTGGGATTCAGTTGAAGTAATGTAAATGTAGCTCCCATAGGCAGTTTCAGTGCTGTAAACATCAGCTGCTGTTAGAGATCCCCACAGGGTTAGTAGATATGACACAGGACTTCCAGAGATCTGGAGATACCTTTCTGGAGATACAGATGAAGTTTGGACACTTATACAAGATGCTTATATTGAGGCAGCTGAATCAAGAYCCTAATCTTGAGACATTAGACTCCTTGGTAGAGGATGGAACACAGCCACTGCAAAGACTCCACCAACTGGTTTGACAGGACCTCTACTCATGACCATGGGAGCTTAGACAATGCATGTGTGGACACCTAAATGCAGGCGTCCTGATCTGGAACTGAATCTCAGTCTGAGCATCCCTCATGTAAAAAGGCCATTCTGAGACCCTGAGTGGATCCCACAGATTTTGTGGCACTTCCTCCCTTGTAGTCAGAAATTGTTCTTGGACTAAGGTGTGGGAGTTGTGTTTGCATTATTTTTCCTTTATTTATTGGTTTGTTCTCTGTGTTAGTTCATAAAGATTTAGGACGTGGTTTGGTGTTACAGGTCATCTCTTTCCATAGCTCCCCAGCAATACAAGATTGGTTTTTAAAGAACTTGCCTTGTTAATCAACCTTCTAAAAGCATCAACATCTCAGTAAAGAAGTTTGAATAAAATTGATTATCTGAGAATTATTTCAAAAAAAATTTTGTGGACAACTAATTCAAATGAATGATTTCAAGTCCAAGCTGAAGTCTGAGGACAGTAAAGATAGTGTATGCACACCTATAGAAGTCTGTTGCTAATTCTTTCTGCTGTTAAAACACTAAGTTGTGGAGTGGAGCATGAATAACTAATCATCATAAGAACTGGGAGACAATATGCTTTTTTKGCAGTATTGTAGCATGATGCAAATATTGATGCAAAAATTATTTTTGGTCCCTAAAAAACAAAGCATGCAGATATCACTTCTTGTCTGTAACAATGTGTAGAGATGGAAGAAAAGGCAATCTTTTAATTTAAGCATTGAGAATTGTCAGGAAAACAGTCTTAATAGTGACTCTGCTACTAACTCACTGTATTGCCCTTGGTAATTCACTTAATGTGTTATAAGTACTTATTTAGTGCACAGTAAAGTTGTGAAGATCAGTTTGTTAGTATTTCTATCACACTTTGATGATATCAAACATGATAGGCTAAGCTGTCTTATTATGTTCCTTTTGGTATGCTTGCCTTAATGAAAAGCCAGGCATTGTTCTAACAAGATAATGATATTCTAGCAGTTCTTAGAATGATAAATCATGTCAGAAAGTGCAATTTAATTTATTATTTAAAATCATGTCAGGAAGTGAACTTCATTATTTAAAATTAAGGGGAAAGATTTCAAATGACACCTTGGATGTAAGAAAAGAATTAATAAATACTAATTATCTGAAATAAATTATTGAAAAGTTCTCTGAAGGCAGACAAACATAATGAGGACTTGCAAATCTGTCTCCAGATAGCAGCTTCAARAATCACTATATGCAGGTTGCAAGTTTTAAAAGTAAAAACAGTTTTTTTATTTTCCTCTGTTGACACTGATAGAGGTGGACCTTTTATACCTACCGTGCCAAACATTTCCCAGAAGTGTAGCGAGAGGGTTGGGAAGAGGGGATAAAAAAYGCACAGAAACCTATGGCGAAACATGCAGATATTCTCTGTTGCCAAGAGGGTCCTAGTCCCACATACAATAAAGTTTAACGGCCACCGCCGTGATCCCGAGTGCACTTCACACCTTGACRGCCCATTCAGAAGGGCAGAGGACAGAGTTACTGTCCTTGACGGCCGCACTAACAGCATCTCCTTCTGGAGCTCGTGGGAGGGTCCACATGTTCCTGCGGGGCACAAACCGTCATTAATGCTTGCCTTTTTGCTCTAATAACGCAAGACACTGACATCCATTGTTATTGGTAAAGTCTTTCCAGTAGTTCCTTCAAGACTGTTTCCATCTGAAACTGGCTGTAKCCTGGGAGTCAGAAGATTCATCCCAATGGCAGTAATGTATGTTTGAACCTCCTTAAATTTTGGCTTAGACTTGACCTTATATTCCCCAGGTGAGTACTCTCACCACTAAGATACTGTCTYGAGAGGGTAAATGCACCACTATTGACTGGGAAGGAAAGAGGCAATTGCCGCACGAGCTCTCACTCTTGCAGGTTGTGCTAGGCATGCTCAGACCTCCCAGTGGGCATGGGCACTTTGCAGGACCTTACCTGGCTGCTGTGTGAGCCCTGCCGGCGGGGAGCTGTTCTCAGCACGTGCAGAAGCAGAGTGGGTTCAGGTGCATGCAGGTGTTTAACACCTGTACGCCTAACTCTGCATGAGCCCCAGGTAGACACTTTAATCCTTTGTGCTCCAGTGTCTCGAAAAGGGACATCTCAAAGGGATAATGTGCAGATTAACTGTATCAGTGATTACGAGGCCAAGCTTTAGCAATGGAACCTAGCTTGGATTTAATTCACCTGTTTATTATGAGATGTGATGGCTGTTTTAACTTGAAAGTCTATTGTAACTAATAAAAATTGGGCATACCATGTGGAAGCCAGCCCTTAAAAGGGAGTTAAGAAAGAAGACGGCACAGGTGGTGCTGCCAGGAGGTTTGCAGGTGCTATTCAACAGTGTAATGGTAGGTGCCAAGTGTTCACAAAAATGAGGGAGGGTGGATAAGAGTCTGAGATTTTTTCCTATTGCAACCCATCCATGCATAGGGCAACCTGTCCCTGGTGTTGTGAGAAGCTGATTTCTCCCTGTTAGACTCTGTCAAATCGTGACATAAAGATTCAGGCAGCAAGTAATCCATAGAGATATTTACGAACCCAGGTCAGAGTAAGTCAGACAACAGGAGAAAACTTTGTGCTTTAACAAGGGATCTAACAATGGCTTTGGCTGCAAACAATGAAGCTGAAAGATGGCACTATGCCTGTATATTTAATTTACATATAATTTCTCTTACTGTTCTGCATTGTAAACAAAGTAGCTGCACAGTGGTGGGAAAGAACATGCCAGGTGGTTATAGGCTCAGAATTACCATTTTG
Source organism: Apteryx rowi (assembly GCF_003343035.1). Classification (NCBI taxonomy): domain Eukaryota; kingdom Metazoa; phylum Chordata; class Aves; order Apterygiformes; family Apterygidae; genus Apteryx; species Apteryx rowi. The sequence continues at coordinate 194,710 of NW_020449319.1, read as the reverse complement.
TATATATTATGTACTTACCAATGCAACGTTAATTAAGGTTCAACTGACAAATAGTGGCCTGCAAGCGTACAAGTTCTTCCAAGTAATGAGAATTTCTTACGCAAAGTAAAAGCGCTACAGTGTTGTGTTCAATATGGAAATCTGGGACTTCATTCAATGAATGCATGCAGAGCGCTCCACTGTTAATTGAGAGCATGTAATTAAAGTACCCACGAGCCACCAGCATGCGGGGCCACCTAATGGACATTACAGAAAGTAGTGCCTTTTGTTAGACCACACTATTCTCAGCAGTTTGCTTCTCAAAAAAGCCGCAGCTGAAAGTTGATGATGGTGAGCCAAATGCGGAGTGACATAATCCCAGTCATTAAGTCATAGGAACAAGCTTGGCTGATCAATCAGCGAAACCTGAATGGCTGCTCGGCAGCCTTGACTGACGTGATGGAAAAGTAAAGCAGATACTAGCAAGTTTTCAAGCCTCAAGACCAAGTACGGCAGAAAACCCTACATCTTTCTAGTGCAATCCCACGAAGATCTACCCAGGGAGGATGATCTGTTTGCCTCCCCGCAAGGTTAGCACCACCAGAGCGGGCAGCTGAACAAGAAATGTCAATGTAGTTACTGCACTTTCCAGCCCAAGAAGTCAAGGGAAGTCATCAATSTTTTGCATTAATATACCATTGCTACACCTTGCTGCAGTCGAGCAGCAGGAATAGATCCTACTCTGCTGTCCTGGAGGCCCACCAGAGGTGGGCACCTCTGGACAAGAGGTAGGGAGAAATGTCTGGAGGCAGTAACTGCTTGATCTACAGCAGCTGTATCTGCCTGTGCATGTCAGAGCCCCACGAAATTTGAACCGAAAGGCCTAACATGGAAAGATAGCTCTATAAYGAGCAGTGACGGGGAGGATCTGCTTTTATATTTATCAGAATTTCACACTGTCAGTGGAGAAAAGGATGCTTTTACACAGACTTTGGTGCTTACAAAGAACCACTCCAGGCCCCTACAAATTTTGGGAGGGTGATACTGCAGGGGAAACCATCACGGACAGCGAGAGAAGAGTCTGGCACAACACAGAGCAGCCACAGGTTAATTCCAGTTTCTGAGTGACTGATGAAGCGATGGATTTATCCCACTAAGAGAAGGGTCTAGAGGTCCTCAACGGTGAGAAATTTAAAACTGATAAAAGAAGGCAGGGGTTGGTCTGGGTKTTGTTTTAAGTGAATCGTAACATAACCTAGTCCCGTCACATCCACAGTGTATTTCTGAGGTGAAATACTTCACAGGAAGAACACATAATAAATTATTTCATGAATGACAGACACTTTCACGTGAACATTTGATAGGATAAACATGATATTATCTTAGGGCTCAATTATACCAGCTATTTATGCACATGAGTAATATTATCAGCCTGAACTCATTTTTATAAGCTGAAATCCTTAAGATGTTTTCTACTCACTGAAGCAGACTAACCTACGGTTTTCAAGATAAATCTTAAGGGTTCAGATTATAGCAGCTCCTTTCAACCATAGTCAGCATTTGTGCAAAGGGTTCGCGATGCATAAATTCATTATAATAGATAGGTAAATCTTCTTTTGTTCTATGATCAGAATCTTGTTTCGCTCTGTGGAAGCACATCATGTTAGGAATCCATACTGAGAAGACAGTGGTGTCCGGGTAAAACTGTAGAGGATCTTTATGTTATGCCCTTAGGCTAATGCACATTGAACTGCATTTGTATGCAGAAGCGATGCAGCTAACCCTGCCACTTGTGAAAGGGTCGCAAAGCTGTTCTACTTAGATTAAAAGTAAGAGTAAATAGTCTTTTTGTTGCTATACATGCAGCACGGAAGAACTCATCTATAAAGGAGCCAGAGTGAAAAAATTAAGCATGCACAGTGGATGGAAGGAAATTGGACATGAAAAGATTGTAACCAATCATGAGAATGACAATTATTTAATTAAAACTGGATTCTGCTATTCCAAACTAAGCTTCAAGTGTCACTGTTACAGCAGTAGCCACATAAAACTAAGATCCTTTGAAATAGAGCTAAGACAAAATTAAATCAAACACTGATAAAAAAATGCAGAGAGTCAACTGAGTGGTTTTCTCTTCCCTTTGTGTTTGCACTGCAAATCTGCATATATTTCATGCATGATTTTGCGTAAAACTGGTGAAGAACTTGGCCCTTAGTGAGCTGTACAGGTATGGGAAAAAGTGTTTATTAAAAAAAAAAACAGTGTGCCGTAACACTTCATTCCCTTCCTTCGTCATTATTTAAGACTCAATTCAAAATCTCCAAAACTCTTGGTGTTAACGTGCCTTTAACATTTCAGATCATATTCATTATGAATAAACGTCTTCTAGAATAATGCGGTCTAAAGTACAAGCTGTCAAAACTCATTGTTAAATATAAACTGACAGCACTGGAAATACGCTCAGCTGAACAATAGCAAAGTTTATGTACAAGATATTATTAACAGTTCTTGATCTTTCACATACACTGTTCATTTATTAGAACCTATGGCCTGCGAGATCGAGTCACTTCATGTTTAAAAGGARATTTTTCTTTAGCAGCTTTCTCGAAATGAGTCACTTGTAAGTGACTGTCCATAACTCAAACAGCACTCTGCCATGCAATGGAAGTATTCAACGAGATGATTCAATCTCACATGGTTTCGATTTGTTAAGAAATACCTGCAAAATAGCTCTCATTTTCCCAAAAATCACACTAATCTTTTGGGAATCTAATGGAGGAGAAACTTTTTCATTTTTTGCAAACTCATCTGCCAGTTAAGCATCCTAAACTGTTTGTAGGTTTTTTGGTTTKTTTTCAATTTAGTTTGGAGACTGTATTCGTCATTAGTGAACCAAATAATAAACATTCGAAATAGGGTTTTGCAGACGTCTCCAAAATGTTTTGCTAAAGACAGACCACAAATATATCCTCAAAGAGCCAGTCATAGACTTAGCTGTCTGGAAAATGGAAATCCATCATCACATGTAATATTTTTTTCTCGCCACAAACAGCACCAAAAAAATCTGTCTCCTAGAATAATGCTGGGAATAGTAGAAAATYAAAATGTACAGGATCAAAATGTAATTTTTGGCTGTCTCGCTGTCCTGCAGGTGGGCTGCTCGATGCCCTGCAATCCCCTGTTGCCTCCTTGGCAGGGTGGTAGGAACCGTATAGCCAATGCGTTGGGTAGCCAGTTACCAGGCCAGTGAAAGGGGGAAATCGGGAACCCAGCAGGTACCCAGCATTACCTAGCACACTATTAAGTGGAAGAGAAGGCAGTGGGTGAGTACATAGATAGGTGCCTGCTTGAGCTGGAAAGAAATAAGGCCAGGTCCCCTACAAGCAGCTGGGTCATCTGGATCCCGTCTAACCAGCATTTTGTACCAGAAAAACTTTCCTTCCTGAAAATTCCCAGTACCTCTGCTCTCTACTATCGGCCTCTCCTGGAATTTGTTCTCTGTGAAAATATGAGATCTTCATTCCTGGTGCAATGAGCACTTTTGTGCAAAAGCACTCATAAAAAACTTGGATTAAAATATGAGTAAATAGTCTTTTTGTTGCTATATGCTTTTGTAATGATAACTGGACAGTTGTTCAGTCTTTGAAATGACATTCCTGAACACTCTGATACAGACTGATTAGTCTATGGTACAAAACCATAGGAAATTAATTTTTTCTTCTTTCAGAAACTATTTTCTCTAGTATTAAATTTCTTGCTTTCCTTATATGAGATTCATCACCTACAGGCCTAACTCAGATTTTTTTAATTTATAACCCCCCCTAACTGCAAAGCCTGACACTGGAAGCACAGCTACAGAAACTGAAGACTACATCCAAGAAAAGGGACTACATCTATGGAAAAGGAGCACTAAAAACTCATGTGCAACTGGAGCTCTCCAGAAATGCAGCAGGAAACTGAGAGAAGTTAAAGCAAGAGTTTGGCAAGCAGAGATAAGAACAGGCAGATTTTCTTCTGATTACTTCAGTATCAGATGTACTAGATTTGTTCATTAGCTTGTGACTAAGGCAGAGAAAATCRTTTACCAGAATGTGCAACACGAAAATGAAGAATACTGAGCTCCTAGGGAAAAAAAAGTGAAACTATTGGGAGAGATASATTTCATAAGAGAACTCAAAGGAAAGAGGAAATAGTTGAATAATTTATAACAGATTTGATACTGTTGAGTCAAATGTGCAATTTTGGAGGGCTTGTGGAATTTCTAATTTTGGAGATCAGATTGTATTGGGAATATAACTCCCAAATCTGAGAGAAAAGAATGTGAGGAATTCCTTATCCAAGCCCTGAAAAAAGAGAGAATATTTCCAAGACTTCGGAACACAAGCAAAGCAGAGTGCAGGCTTTGCAAGGAAAAGACACAGCGGACTGGATTACAAAATCTCYCGGGAGGAATCTGCGGCTTGCCAATAAAGTGAATTTGCAAAACCGGTGTGGAGGACTGTATGCAGAACGGACCAAAAACACAGCCCTGAACCAGATCTCTCCTCTTTGGAATGAGCTTCCATATTTGCAAGAAACAGAAGCCAGAACGTACTAAAAAGAAGCAAATTGCTATCATGGACTTGTTCAGGAGGCATTTATATCCAATACCTACAGTGAGCTATTACTGATTAGTTGAATAGGGTTGGGTAGTTTAATGTGATGTCTGAATTTACAGGAGACCATTTGAAGAGAAAACATTCTCGCAATGAATACAGACAAGTAAATGCATATAACACTGTGGAGAGAGAATTCGAGTTCCAGATTTATTTGCGTTCGACATAAGGAGGAAGCAAAATCTTGAAAAGGCAAGTTCTGTAATTGTTTCAGGGAGAGTATTGATTCAAGGTCTGAAAATATAGCAAATGCTAGGGCTCATTAGGAGAGCACATACTGTAGGACAGAAGCCTATGGAGGGAGAAAATCAATTCTACGGTGTCTTTAATGGCATTGGAAAGCTGTCAACAGAATACAAAATAAGGATGACAGATCTGAATAGTCCTGTCATAAATGTTCCCAGAAATATCCCTATGGCACTCAGACACAAATGTGAACAAGTAGAATAAACACCTGAGCCTGATGTACACATGTTCAAGAAAACTTTCCCCTGTCCCAAACGATATTGTCTGCCAGCGCTACAGTGCAAGCTGAGCCTTTGCAACAGGTAATGCCAGATACGGACAACTTATATTGACAAACTATAACTACAGCCCTCAGAACAATCTTGAAAGAAATTCATGTTGTAGGTAGTATTTTATTCAGCAATATCAGATTGATGTGAAACTTGGGGGAAAAAAAAGGAAAAATAGTCTGACAAAACACCCTATGATTATAACTCCAGAAATTACAGACCTATGCAGATATTAAAATGTTTGTCTAGTTGKAAATATTTTTGTACTAATTTGGAATGACTATTCTCACTATATAGAAATTACGTTATTATTAGAAAATACAAAAATGAACTCTATCTTTACATAGACATAGAAATATATAAAAGACCACRTGCATAAAAGCTTGGACCTGACATACCTCTTGTGCTAATGATAAATATTGGGTCTCAATTTGATTGCTTTGCGTTTAAATGCTTTTCAAAAATTCAGCCGCCTTACCCTGAAACCAGATCATCCACAATCTAATGGTTTTGTGGAAAAAGTTATCAAAAAACTTTAAGAGACAYTTAAAAATAAGCTGTGGAATTAAATTTAGATTTCCATCTGGCATGCCTAAATTACAAAGCAGTGTCTTTAATTCTGGGCCTCAGAAGTACTAACCATGCTGTATGTGGGGAGACAGGCCCAGAGGCTAAGCAATTTGCTCAGAACAACATGTGTAAAACAAGGCAGAGCTAGAACTGAAGTTCAGGAGTTCTTGGCTGAGTTCTTGTCTTCATATCCCACGTCTCAAAGAGAGATGGTATAGGTCAGATAATTTCTTTGATTATTTTAGACTATTTTTTCTGAGTTTAATGTTTTGGTTAAACAGTAGTAGCAAGCCAAATCATTACACTAAAAATTTAAGACAAATGTTTGTATGTTTCTGTTCTTCAGAACAGGGCTACCTGGCAGCATACCAAATATAATAAAAAAAATACATTTCAAGTCTATTTTATTAGTTTATACCCCATGAAAATAAATGTTATCACTCAATAATGTGTCAGATCACACACCTGTGAGTCCAGTCCCGATTCTGACAGTGATCTGACTGTGACCAGTCAGAGATGCACTAGGGGAAAGAATAAGACATGTTCAATAGGCAGATGGGGCATAATCTGCACCCATCCGGGTTTCTGCTGGTGGCAGGTTCAAGCCACGAGGCATGAGATTTCAGATCCCTTTCCACAGTAATAAGTCTGGATATTTTTGATGCACATGCAAAATATGCAGTTGCTTTTTTTTTTTTTTTTTTTTTAAGCTTTTAGCTTTGATTTCTTTCTGCGGCCACTTTCCAGCATAAAAAAAAAACCACTTCCATGGTTTCACATTTTTCAGTTCTTAAGTATGTTAAATATTCTGGTTTTATGCCAGGAGGGAAAAAGAATAGAGGCATCCAACCTCTTTCTTGTGGTTTTGCATCCTTTTGTCCATTTCTCTCTTATTTGCCTCTTTCCTAAATTAAAAATCGTAATTCATTTAATCACTTTTTATATCAGAGTGTTTCACTGCCCTTCATCATACACCTCATTCAGCTCTATCATACTCCTAGAGCTCTGCTATCTCTTCGTTGCAATAAAATGGCTGGTCCTGGACCGTATTAAAATAGGCTTCACCAACTGATTTATGTAAAAAGRTTTTTAGCATCCGTTGTGTTGTTTACCATCCCATTCTTTAGGAATTCTCACATCCTGTCAACCTTTTTTTATTACAAACATGCATGGAGCAGAACTTTTCATTGTACTGTCTACAATGATGTTACATCCCTGCCTATTAAAAATATACCTCTTGTGACATTTATCTTGTTTTTATTGTAACATAGATTATATTATTCAGATAAACTAGACACATTCAGAATACCAAGGTTCAGCTAAAACACTGCCTGGCAAAGGGGAAATTAGCTGTCAGGAAGGGACCTTACAAAGACCAGAAGCAAATAAAATTACCAAGAGGGGAAGAGAAGACATGGGGGGAAACAAAGAAGAAAGCATGAAAATAAATTAACAAGGTGAAGCTCAGAACGCTTCTTACCCTCTATCTTTGCTTTTCCAATGAAGGACTAAAAGGGTTGAGAATTTGGATTTTCTCTCTTTACATATGCAAGTTTATTTCATTTCTAGGTCACTGTTTCTTGTCTATCCCAGTCTGATAATGGAGCTATCTAGTCATCTCACCTCTTAGCTGTTGGAGGTGTCCATAACATGGGTGGAGGAATGTGCACCCAGTACACAGTGAGAAGATAGCCATATATGCCAAAGACACTCATATTAGAAGTCACTGCTTTTGCTGGCAGTCCCATCAGGGACATCAAGCACTGACAAAACCAGAATTAATCTTAGGTCATGTCATATCCAGAAAAATTAACAGATTATGCCTAAGCTATTTAAACAATGGTTAAGTAAATTTGAATCTGCATTAATGTTTTAGGTTCATCTACTGAGTTTAATTAAAACAGTAAAAATGTTCTAACTTAGCCTATGCCTGAGATGTTGGCAAAGCTATTATGACAAAAGCTCTGTGGCTTCAGACAAGTGTAAACAAATTTTACTCTATGCATGTGAACAGACCTGTTAAAGACAAACRGATCAGCATGGTTTTAAGTTAAGCACAATTGTACATCACTGCAGAACTGGGTCAAAGTGTGAAACTCCCATTGAGTTTAAAAAGCATACTCTGCCAATCCTGAATAACAGCTTTAGCCTGACAATTTACACTGAAAACAAACAAAAACCTAGCAAATGCATTAAAGAGCATTCATAAATATTAATTTGACATTTCTACCAACACAAATAAATAAAAGCTATAAAGTCAAGTATTTATAACACTGAGAGATGCTTGTGTGTTGTGCTTCTTATCCTCAGTGATTCTTGGTTAGTGTTTTTCCATTATTTATATTTCCAGTCCAATTTGCTCTCCAAAATATGCTGAGCTTTACTGGGAACCTAAGCATGAATTTCAATTTTTTCACTTCAAAAAGGTAGATGAGAGAAGTGGATAGGGGACCTGTCTGTTTACTTGCCATTTGAAATGCAGATAGAAGTCATACAGTTACAGATAAAGAGAGTCCCTCCTTATCATACCAAGTAGCAGTGGTTAATTGTGATTCATCATGAAGCATACGCATTCTCAAGAGATAGACACATTAATCATGGGAAATGCCATCAGGTAGAACAACAAACACTGGTCAATAAAACCCAGATGGCTTTTTTGGTCTGTAGATAAAAAAGAGATGACTTAACTTTAAAAAATCAAGAGGACTTATGATTCAGTTTTAACAGCATTTTTTTCTTTAATTTCAAAATTTAGACTCTTCCTCACTGACTTTAGTCAGAATTCATGTGCTGTATTCCTGAATCCWTTCCAGAGGTTTTGACTCTAATTCCTTCAGTCAAACAATCTAATCAAGGACTCCCTTCTTCTTTCAAACCCTCTATGAAACCCATTCCTTCTGAAAGTCTGTATTGTTCAGAGGTACAGCACATTGATGTTCGACCTCAGACTTTCTAGGGTCAATCAGTGGTGGCATCTTTATGAGACACCCTGAACTAAAGCAGCCACAGCATGTGGCTGGATGAATGCCATGAGTATGGTATGAAACTGAAGGCCGCTGCAATGAAATGGGGATCTGTTGCAAGATTCCCGTYAACATTTAATCTTTGATCATGTTCAGGCTCAGATCCAGACTTTTGGGATGATTCTGGCTAGAATCATCTTAGGAAAAGAATTATTTGAATTGTACCTAAGACAAAGTGCAAGGTTTTTACACTGATTATATTCCTCCACGAATAAAAAGGGATTCTGGGCCTGAAATACACCTTTCAAGGTGCATGACATCTATCTGGCTTTTGCTCATGCTCTGTGTAGCTTGTGCTTGCTCAGCTAAACTACAGAATCTTTTTCTGAAAAGAGTCATAGTTTTCAAGCTGCACATAACGTCCCCAGTGTTCAGGTCCTGTTCTCCCACATTTGGAGGGCAAGTAGACCAATGTACCTGTTGCAACCCACCTGTGCAGGAACCAGTCACTCAGAGGTCATTTGCTGTAACCAGTTACACTACAGAGACTGTTCTTCAACTGCTGTGCAAAACCCACTTGTTTCTTCTACCTGATTCAGGTCCAGGAGAAGCTGTGACAACCACTAAGTTACCAAACAAATAATGTGATATAATTCAGAGAGAAAAGTGCTTAGCAGTCAGTGACATTCAACTTGCTAGTTTCTAGGAGACACATGGCCTCATCTTAGTTATATCATCAATACTATGAATCTGAGATGAACAGAGTTATAGTGTGGGTTGGGGAGAGGGAGGAAAGGAGAAAGGCAAAGCAACACAGGCTTGAGCCTGTTCCTCATCTGTGCCTAGAATGAAGAAAAGTTCATTTCAGTGTCCCTCAGATCACTGGTCATTGACCAGGGCCCTGTTGGGATAGATGATTAAAAAGAAGATCCCTGTCTGAAACAGAAAAGATCACAGGCTCCGTGACAGCCAGGGAATACAAGAACTATCAGTCAGCATGAAAAGGAACTGCCTTGGCACACTATCAACTTGTCAAGGTTTTTGTAAGGCATCACAAGAAAGAAAGACTTCTGAAATGACTTGAAAGTTCCTTTGCTGCTGCTTTAGAAAGTTCCTTCCAAACGTGAGGGTAAGCATGAGAAAGGTGGTGATTTGGAGATGTAACGACAAGAGGAAGGGAGCTGGCATTATCAGCCCATCAGAGATGGAAGCTGACATTTAGAAACGAACAAGAGATGACAAGCCATGTGAGGATGACATAAGAAGATTGCTGAAAATGAAAACAAGATTATGTTTTATAAACAGAGATAGGGGAACTAATAAAAGAATGAAGGAAGGAGGTGATAGTGTCAATGCACTGGGGTAGGAAAATGCCTCTGCAAGTGAATTTTGAATCAGATTGAACAGAAGAAAGTTACATTTGTCAAAGCTGGAGAAAAGAATCCTGCAGTCAGTGAGATGCCAGAGGATGAGTGCCAGGATAAGAATTTTAGCTGTGTTACAGTTACAAAAAAACCACATGCTTAGAAGAGAGGATGCAGAGGGATTGGCAAGATCCAACCAAACTGAAGGCAGGAAAGCCCACTGCCATGACTTTGCCCACAAAAAGAAACCAAAAGAGACAGCAATGGAAGATGTTAACAGCAGTTTCATGTGTTTGTGCTCACTTGAATTGATATATAAATGTCGGTCAAACCTGCCAGAGAAACAACAAGACCATTGTTTGGACAGAATTAAATGGGCCTGGAGTAGACAGGCAAGTCTGTGAGTCATCAACATAGACATAAAAACATGAATTTGTGTTTGTGGATGAGAATATGAAGAAATAAGGTGAAAAAGAGTAAGAGAAGATCAAGGGCAGATCTCTGATATCCTCCCAGAAAGCTGGAGGAGGTCAGAAGATGACAAAATATGATTCGAAATTTAACAAAATGTGACACGGTGACAAAATGAGATTCAAAAGGAGAAGTTAAAGTCACTAAGGAGGAAGAACATCCTCGGAAAAGGGTATGGTCAATGATATCAAGAGCAGCTGATGGGTCAGTGAGGGTAGAGACATATACAGATATCTGGCTTGGTAARATCCACTGAAAACTTTGGTGAAGGCAGGTCAGGGAATACAAGCAGGATTAGAGAAAATCTAAATCAGAATTAGAAGAGAAAGTTTTATTTTAAGGCAAAATCTCTCACTTCATCTGTTCTGCATTCTTTCATGTTTTTGGCTTCATACACATATAATTTCCCACTTATATAACTCCTAGAAAGCATATGGCTGGAGAAGAAATATCAGTTTTGAGGTCCTACTACCAGATAAACACTAGTGAATGGTTGCCATATGACCATGCCACACGTCACTCCCTATAGAAACACTGAGACCACAGTGGCCAGCTACTGGCACTGTCCTTCTACTCCAGGTGAGGATACCACCATGATAAGGCTTATGTTCATAAGGGAGAGGTCTGAGAGCTGATATAATCCACTGGTTCTGTGCTATAAAGTCAGGCAAAGCAAGCCGGCAATGTGTTTTGCTCACATTATCACCACTTGTGCTTTCAGCTCTGGAGCTCCCTGATTCAATCTGCAAAGTGTCATTCAAAGAGAGAGGTTGTCACAGTCGCTGTGCTGCTTCCCCATGCTGCACCACCTCAGTGGATAAAGCAGACTTTGTTTTCTAGAGCTGTCGAAACGATACCTTTTAGAAGAAAATGACTTTTGAAAATTCCTAATAAAACCAAAGATTGGCTTTAATAGCTAAATATTTGTGCTCTTACCTAACTTAATTTGTAAGATTATCTTCTTTTTCTCTGTTAGTCCCACTTTCTTAATGGATTCCTCTAGTGTTGATGGGTTTTATTTTAATTGAATATACTCAGGATCACAGTTTCAGCAAGTTATTTAGTGAGAAAGGAGAGAAACCTTTACCTCTCTGAACATATGCAGAGGGCTTCAGTTACAGTGAAATAACTAATACACACTCATTAAACTGGCGTTTAACCCAGYGTCTCAATGGGTGTAGTTCCCATTAACAATCATTTAAATGAATAGAGCTGCAAGCTCTGGACCAGTTAATGATGGATATTAATTAGCAGCAGTTGAACAGAAGAAGCCATCTTAACTAAGCAGACAAATCTCTGCACTATAAAATGCCATCAAGCTCCCACTTATAATGAGGTTAATTTAAACCCTCTGTTGAACAAGCAATTAACAAAAGCAGGCCTCAAGCTTGAAGGAGACACCCATCTTCCTTCTCCTAATTGCAAAAGAGAGAACAGGTTTTAAGGTGAAATTATCCAGTTCTGAACCTATTGTAGACTGGTCATTCAGGTCCTGTTCTTCTCTCACAGTAATCAGTGGTGAAAGTCACTGGCTCAATTGCTCCCAGGTTAGTCTACATTGCTGATGATAAGCCTACCACAGAACGGTGGATGCAGACTCCATCTCATGTCACAGAAACTTGAACATTGTTGCTCAAGTGATGGAATTTCACCCAGAGAACCTGCTATTGTTCTGTAACTTTTAGCTATGCTACAACACCACTTTTCTCCTAAGCCTCATTTTAAGAAACCTCAAGTGCTATATTGGACATGATGGTAAAAAATTGGGTATATGTACCCAATCTTTAAGATTTCATTTTTCTCCTAAAACACGACCATCTTTTCTAATCCTTTGAACTTCCTTCTTGCTTGTTTTATTCTGTTTTTTATACCATCTTAGTAATACTGTGGCTTCTGAAAAGCTTCAKGGGCAGTCATCAGTATTGTATCACTTTACTCTCTACTCATTTCTTTTGCTCCCTTGTCCTCCTCTTCCCTAAGTTTGCTTTTCACAAATCTGCACCACCGGTTTGAAGTCAGTCCTGAAGCTCCGTACGCAGTCAGAATCAAACTGCAGCCCTTCCACCATACTCCTTCRGCTAGGAGCAAAACTCTTAGAGTGATGATGTCAGTGAGGCCATTAAGGTCTATTCCCAAGCATGATGCCTGGCCTTCCAACCGATGCTTAGTAAAATATTCCATTAATGGCACATGGAAAAGACTAGAACTCAGGTCCCTCTCTCAAAGTGTTGCTAGCTCAACAGGACCGCTACGATAAAAAGACATTGGCATYACAATTGGCAGATGTGACTCAACATACAAAAATGGCAAGTACTATGAAGAAAGGTTCCTGGGTTGATTTTTTTCTCAAAGACAATTTTCCTGAATTTCTGGGCCTTTTAAACTTATGATCCAGTCCCACCTGCAGAGAACTTCAGGATTAATGGTTGAAGCTGAATGCAGGAAGACCGCCAGTGAGAAGTTTCCATATTTCTCAGATTTGTATTAGTTCTTGTTTCTTGGCATTAGTCCATTATTCAGAGGAAGAAAGGACGGGCTATTTTGCTTTATAGGATTTGCAAATACAAGCCCGGCAGGTAAGAGCTTCCTCATACAGTCTGAAAAGACCACAGCTGAGAAGAAATACAGAGCATCTCCTCATTGTTAAATCTATATCTTTTTTGGACTCTCTGCTGACAGTTTGCCGTGTGAAAAGCAAATGTAGCTCAACTGAAGTGAACAATATTGTGTTTGTTCACAGCTGTATTCAGAACTAGCAATTGCCTGTCACAGCAAGACGAAGTTCATGCCAGATGTTACTATCTCTACTGTAACTGAAAATAAAATTCTAGATGAAAACAATAACATCTAATTTGGGAAAATCTRTATAAGGTGTAAGAAGCCAGATTCCAGTGTTGGGAACTAGTACACACCAGTTTGCATCAGCTGGRACTCTGGCTCCACGTCTCTATTTCAGACGAAAAAAATTGAAAAACAAAATTAGAAACTGATAACTTAGAAGAGGAATGCAAATCAAATGAGAATGTAAATCAAAGGTTAATAAATTTTGCCACAGGTTACTCTGGTATTAAAGAAGCTCTCAAAACACTGAAACAAATGTGAAAGAAGTCTTTGAAGTATCTGAAGATGACTTTCAGTCTTTAAAAAAGCTTGTTTCGTACTTATTCAGAGACCTGAACAACTGAGTATGTTTGATACTGGGAATGGGGAAGAGCTGTGTTTCTGCTTGATGACAGCAAATAGGGAGCTACAACAAAAAGCAATTTTAATAGAAGAAAGGAAATAAAGCACTGAGGTCCCCTGCTTGTGAAATTCATGCTTAAGATCAGTTAGAATTGAATGATGCATTCTGTAAGAAAATGGAATTTTTTGGATTTTCCATATGCGTAATTTGTTATTTTTCCCCAGACGTTCCTAGCCAGATTACAGAGGCAATTTTTAAGTTAATAAACAGGAAACCTTCTTAATACCAGTGCGTTTAGCTTCCTATGCTCCTGAGAACATTGGGTCAAAGAGAACTGCCCAATTTATATTTTCTAAGCAGAAGATAATTATTTTTAAGTGGAACAATACTCACCATCAGAAATTAATTCTAGTAGCAGAGAAAATCCTAGGCAACAATTTATAAAAGAAATATGTTTCAGTCTTCTATTTATTTGGGGATAAACTGGTGATTTGATCAGCAATGAGGACTAACCAGATGTTTGCTCAGTTACAAATGCCTATCAAATCTGTTGTATATTTTTCTCACAGAGAAAAAACTCCAAGCCCTTATGGGAGGGTTAAATGGAAAAGAAGCCATGAGAAGAAGGAACAATTAATAGTGGTGGAAATTTTTTTTAAAAAAAGAAGAAGCTGTCAGAGTTTACAGGCTCAAAAATGTATTGATGGGAGATGAGAGCAGGGACCCCAGATAAAGTACCCCAGCAGCACCTCATGCTCCTGGAAGTTCTCCAGGAATGTGGTGGAGCACTCAGGGGTGCTCTGCCCAGAGCCCACGAGGACAAGGCAAGGAAGCAGACCTTGTGGTCACCTGGGTCCTCCTATCCAGCTTCTCCTGGCAGCATTGGACACTGCAAAGCCCCTCTGAAGTCTACAGGTTGTTAGAGAGTCGTACTGGAACAGGCAGCAAGTCAGTACCCAACTGCTATTTGTGCATCCTCTCTGCAGTTCTTGGCTCTTTTTTCATCATTCCTTTCACCACATTTGCATATTCACTTGTGCTCARTTTTCAGCTAATACAACCTCCATCCATTTGTTGGACTGTAATCTTGTCCGCTGCCCATATAAAAAGCCTTTAGGACTAATGCTGCTGTTGTCACTTATGGCTCGCTCTAAGAAAATGAAAATCCTGTTCGCAGCTGAGATAAGCGCTGGGCCTGCATGGGGACTACCCTACACCCTGTTTTCCTTGGAGCTCAATCTACTTCAGATTCCTATATAATAGTTTCACAGTCATTCTCTGCCTGAGAGATCTGGATATTATTAAAACCACAAGAGACTCCAGAATCCATTGTCAAGAACAAAGCTACCTTTTAACTTGCATTTCACCAGCACCTTTTGATGACAAAGAATAACACATGGTTTAAACTTTCCCCAGTAGTTCTCTCTATCTCCAAACTGTTGCAGCACTGTTATAATTTTTCAGTGCTCTTGTTCCACTCAGAGCATTTTCTTAGTTTACTCCTGATKCAATTTAATGATGACAGCTTAGGATCTGACTCTCTTCTTAGACCTCGGCAGCACTAGACTAAAATGAATGCAGCACACAGCAAGTCATTTTCATTCTGCCCTCAGCCCAAACCCACACACTTATCAGCGAAGGCTCAGGACCTCAGGTTGTCAGGATATAAAGAAGACCTAGAGAAGAAACAAATCACTATAGCCACCTGTGTTAAAAATGAGAATTTAAATTTTGAGTGGAGGGGGGAAGCAYGGGATATTATTCAAAGAATATGGATCTCAGCCTGTAAACATGTATGTTAATCACATGAAAAGTCCCATCTGGGACTACTCACAATGTCATTATTGCACACTCCAGAATTCTGGTTTCTGAGTTTTTCTCTATGTTGCACTGCTATTTGCAAACCTTTTTTTTTGCACTCACGAGGACAAGCATCTTTTGTAGAAAACTTAATRTCCTTTTGTCATTTTGTTTGACTCCAGCAGCTAGAGAGTTTACATAAAAACTCAAATCACTCAGAAATGTCATACGCTACGCTCACTGTTGAACACATGTTAGCAGGATCAGACTCCATTTTTTTTCAGGTTTTTCTGCCTGGAAATAATACCTCCACATTGCCAACATATTAACATCGTCTTCTTCCAAAGACTCTAGTTACCTAGGAGAGTATTTTGGTCACATTGTCTCTGCATTTCTCTGACTGGTTCTGCTCTTGATTAAAGCCACTTGCACAGCTGCAGGCATGTCAGACAACGTTCTCCAAGTGCACATACAGCTGCTTGTTGTCAGCTGCACGCATTCTTGTCCAGGGAGGTATGAAACGGAGCCAGACACCCAGCCACCTGTTACAACATGTTTTAATAACTGAGGTTGGATGTATCTGCTGTAGGAACAGAAATTCTTGGTTATGTTTTATTATAAAAATGCCCTGGAGTTTAGTGACTGACACTGTTATTTCTCTGGGAAGAGCAGATAGAAGGAGCTCATCCATTGTGGGTGGAACTGATGAGCRATAGGAAAAGAGTGTAAGGTTAACTTTGAGATCAGGTTTTCAGGTATTGGAAACTTAATTCCCTGGAACACTAAAAACCTCTGCAACATTGCACACACCATGGGTTGTTTCTTTGTCTCAGTTCCCCAGATGTAAAATGGTGACCTTACCACTTCATAAGTGCACTGGGAGGATTGATGCGTTAATACAAACAACACTGCTAGCTCCGTAACACAGTTATGGCAGTAGAGCCCTGTCCTCCCTGGTGTTACACATGTGAGCCTTTGGACCCTCAGGTAAACATCACAGCCAGTCTCCCTGCTATCGCTGACTACTCTTAGAATATACCTTAAGATAAAAATGTGGAGTTATCAAAATTCAGAACATAAGGCTAAATTTCAAGTGTGAGTCAGTMAAATTGATTTCCCGACTGATTGGCGTTTATGCATAATTAAAGCTGTTTTTGTTCCAGTAGTTCATACATTTACCAATTATTAGCATTATAGGAGTAAGAATCGCTTCTCCTGGAAAATACCTCCTGAGTCATACAACCAATTCATCTTTCTCTGCATACATCCCATGGGACAGTTAGCAAGAACTAGCATGAGTCAGCTTACAGTTCCTCTGGCTTTGCTGTTTTACACCRTGTTTAGGATATTTCTACTCTGATGGTTTACAAAGCACCTGGTTTGCATGGAAGTGGCAAATTCGTTCTAGAAAACCAGGACAAAATCCACCTAAAGCTAGCTTTCTAGAATGTAACTTAAAAAATACCAGAACTAAATGAAACACATGTTGAGCACTTTTCTTTGTGAGTGCATCAATATGTTTCATGCCTTTGATGGGACAAGTGATTATTCTATCAAAACAAAAACTTATACATGACATTTTAGTGAAACAGCAGATAAATAACAAGTCTCCAGGATGTAAGCACATTCCAATCTATCAAGTTTCACACTGCCTAAAAAAAGGAAAGCTCACAAACAAAGGCATGGGATAGTTTTTTTACCAAAACTAAAGATTTAGAACCCTCAGCAATTCCACAGTTCTTTCCTGACTCACTTTGTTCATGCTCTTGCAGATTCAAGGAGCAGATACGCAATGAAATCTTCACCCATAATTGCAGACAGACGGCCTTGGAAAAGCAAGTAATATCATGGCTTTTGAATGCCATGACTGATTAAAATCATATTAGTAAAACATAATGTTTCAGAGTTACTTTTGTCTCTGTTTAATATTCTATTTTTCAATACAATGAGAAAGTAAATTAAGCCACTTACAGTGAACCAAAATTTCCCTTGTTTCCATGGAAATGTTTAGAAGGCTGATCTGAAGTTAACCAGACTGGTAAATACAAATGCTTTTGCTACCAGCCAGCTTAATCCCCACGGCGGCCTCCTGTGCACACCATCACGCTCGGGAACCTTTTACACTGTGCAACTCCTTAGTGACAGCTGATTTCTAAATCAGTGCATGGACTTAGCATGATCCTCTCAAATGTGTGTAACACTGACAGGGGTGGGGGGAGCCACCACGCCTCACACTCACTATCTAAAAATTTGGTTTTAACAGTGCCCTTCTGATATTCTGCAGTTAAAACGATGACCTTTTTTTTTTTTTAAYTATTACACTGTTACTCTTTGCCAGTTCTTATTTAACTCCAGCAGTTTTACACTGATGCCATGCTTGTCTTCAATGAAATTACTTCTGCTTTATCCCAGGATAAGTGAGATCAGAATCAGATCATTTGTGCTTTATTTGTGGAAGAGACATGGTGGATCACTATTAAAATATTAATACTGATGTTTCCTACAGAAATACTCTATGTAATAAACCAGTAATGCACAGCAAAAGTCTTGGTTGTAGGTCTGGTTGCGGGGGAAGGGAATGTAGGTGTCTTCAGGGATTTRTTAAGGGAATTAAATTATCTGAATATCACTACAAAACAACTAGTGAAAACGAATCATTTGTGCCTATGTTAAACTGCAAACTTCATGTGCATATCAATTTTTTTAGCTGTTCAAGGCAGGAACCTGGGAAAACAAAAAATGAGAGGTAAGTCCTGCTTGGCCAAAGTTTCGGTGCAAGCTGACCTAGTGGCTTGCTGCTACCCAAAGGAGTGGTCCCACTTCTCCATCCCTTCTTTCCCCACACCTCCTTGCCCCCACCCCAGCCCTGTTCTTCCAGCTTCTTTTCTTGCAACAGCTTTGGTACTTGTCAGGTCTTTTGCTGAGACAATTCAACTCACTAATTTGGCAGACAATTACACACTTTTTCTTGGGTTATTATTCTTCCAGCGCAGCAAGGCAAATTAGCCTAGGAAATGATCAGTGAACACCAGAGCCAACATGCATGGCCAGAAATGAATGATCACCTTAATAGCAGAGAGCCATTAGTTTTCATCAGCTGTTTATCTGAAATGCATCCTTACTCATTAAAGCATTCTGTTAAACAAGTAAAGCACACATTTAGCCTCAGTTAGTGTCTAAAAATACCTGAAAATTTAACCTCTGCAACAAGCAAAGAGAATGAAAAATGAAAGTCACAGTTCTACCCAGCGTTTGAGAAACGTTGGGGTTTTGGGGAGAGTAATTTTAATACATGGGAGGCTGCTCTCCACTGCAACTGCTTTAAGTCATTGAGTTAGGTCTGGATTTAACTTGATCCAATGGACTGCATAAGACTTTCTGTATGTCTTGTACTGCTAAATCTCTTAGGTGCTTTTGGAAACACATGTTTCAGTTTAGAAAAATACAAGATTGATATATGAGTTCATTTCTCGTAAYGCCTCACTCAGCACAATCATTTTTTATGTCTATATCACAGATATTTTTCTCTATCTTAAAAGACTATCATGAGTGGTATAGAACACATGACTATTCAGTTATTTAAGCAAATGTTACCTTTCTGCACCTACAGGTAAATGAACCCTTCCATATAAACAAGTGGAAAACCCAAAGCATCRTGGGCAGTGATTGTTTTTGCAGTCATCCTTGCACCAAACTCAGACACAACTAGCATCCACAACATTTATTTCACTGAATAAGAGGGAAAAGTAGTGGTAAAAAATCTCAGATAAACCATGGATGAGGAATAGATCTATCAACCTATCAACCTGCTGCAATAGAATAGATGGCCACCAAGAAAAACAAGATCCACTAAACAGTGGACAACTGGAAAAAAAAAACTTCAAAGAACAGAGAACCGACAGAATAAATGTTTGTGTGCACAAGGACTGGAAGTAGGCAAATATCTTAAATCTGGAGGGATTCRAGACAGTGTGAACATATTTGAACAGAATGACTTGTCAAATGTCTGCAGGAGGAAGAAACACAGTATCTGAAAGTAAAGTATAGCAGTGATTCAGATATTTCTGCTGTGTCACATGAGGCCAAGCTATTTAACATTTGGCAAGTTAGAAAACGTGAACTATGCTTACTGTGACTTGAGACAGAGCAGAGCCCAGCCCTGACAGCAGTTGCACAAGAACAGCTGGCAAAGAACCTAGATGCCTAAGCAGTCTCATCTCCTCAGATTATCAGTGTCTCAAGTCTTCTGTTGAAAATAAAATAAATAGAAGATACAGAAAGGAATTTCTTTCCTGATCAAAGTCTTCTGAGTAGCATAAACAAGAAAAATGCTAATCTTTCCAGCATGCTATATCTGTTACTGCATGCAGAATAAAACAGTGTTTCTTTTAAAATACTTGTCAGAAAAGTAAACCTAAAAGATGGGAAGGTGCATGCTATTTAAAAATAGCCCACTAATTTATAAATCAGTGTCTCTGTTGTTAAAAATCAGGAAAATAGAAGGACTGAGTGAATCAGAAWCTGTCACTAAAACTGAAGATTTTCCTCAAAGCCCCTTTGACAGTCTAAAGTTCATACACAACAGCACAACTCAAGTTTTATACCTTGTGTTTGGTTTATAAGTTGAATTTCTGCCCTATTTTGAAGAGTTACTCATGGAACAGGAGTTCAGAGATCAGGTGGATAAACAAAGACCAAATGAGTCATTAAAGAAGTATTGCAGAGATTCAGACAACAAGGAAAGGGAAAGCCATACAGTGGGCAGGGGATTGCCTCCAAAGCTCCTTGAGGAGTGAGGGTTCGTATACCTTACATCCACTGGGTCCGTGAGATGTGTGGACCATTCACGCCAAAGACAACATGGGTCTTTGCATCTCTCGCAAGCTCTCTGGGGCTTAGTATTTCCTGAAGATCTCTAAAGTGAATTTCCCACAAGGAGAGACTGAAGGAACCAGGTTTGTTTAGCCTTAAGAAGAAAAGTCTAAAGGAGGATCTCACTGTTGCCTTCAACTACCTAATTGCAGGGTGTGAAGAATATGGAGCCAGACTCTTCTCAGAGGTGCACAGTTAAAGCATAACAGGCAACAGCTACAAGTTCGAACACAGGAAATAACTACTCAATATAAGGAGAAAAAAAATCATCATGAAGGTGGTCAAATACTAGAAGAGGGGACCAAAAAGGCAGTGAAATCTCCAGTCTTGGGATAGTTGAAACTATAGGTAATAAGGCCCTGTCCCGATCTAAGTTGGCCCTTCTTTGAGCAAAGGGTTGGGCCCTTCAGAGGTTCCTCTCACCTATATTATTTTGTGATTCTATATCATTAAAGTGAGCAGAAAAACAGTGTAATAAATCTTTTCTTCTTACCAGTTTCTAGGATAGTAAGCCTGTTTGAAAACCAGCTGTGTTTTACAAGAGCTTTCTAAGAGGATATGCCTATAAAGAGCTGCCAGTTTGTCACAGCACCTGCTTCAGAAGAGAGGGGAGATTGCATCRTGCCAATTTGAAGCTAATCATACAAAGCTGAAATTTTGTATTCAGAGTAACTTAGAGAGATGTCTGGAGTGGCACCATCAGCATCAGGGCTTCCAATGGAGAAAAATACCCAGACCAAAGAAAAAAGCCAACATTCTTCTGTATAAATGTAATGAATGAAGTCAACTCCAAGTCTGAAAAGCTCCTCAAAGGTTAAGAAACTAGGTGACACAAGTAAGTTGAATGCAGCCTGTGGCACTGCTTTCGCCACAATTCTTGCTGCTCAGAATTTCACCACTAGCTTGTCTCTCTGAAAATGCAATTACATGTCACAATTAGTCTAATCAACTGCCCTTTTGAAAAGCACATTCCTGTTACTATCTCTCAGCTATAGTTATATATTCCTGCTGCTTTCCCTTTGCCAGCTTTGGCACTGGTCTCCTCCTACAGTGAGCTGACACAGGACCTATATTGGTAGAACACAGGTGAATAATTTTTTGACTATAACTAACTTGGCTCACCATGGAATCAGATGAGCATCAGAGCTGATACAAGAGCAGGGGGTTCAGAGAAGGCAACCATACTGCCAGGGATGCAGGGAACAACTCAGTTATAATTTGAAACTGCAGTTTATGACACAAATAATGTTCAGTGCCAAATAGCAATTTCAAGAGAGGCCCATYCAAGCAATACACAGTGGGATCCTTTCGGTAGTCAGCCAGATGCACTGCAGAACATAAGCTACAGCTGGCAGTCAGTTGCCAAAGAGCTGCTTGGGATGGACAGCGGGGAAGTAAAAACCAAGGACACTAATCCCAAGGAGCACAAGTCCTTTACAGTAAACATTCAAGTTTAGAGGGACTTGGGACCTATTTAGCCTCACCTCCATTATCTAGCATTTCAGAGGTTCCCAACAAGCCACAGTACTTTTCATCTTAGCATTMACTACCCACATCAATATCCTGCTCTAAATGATGCGAATAGGAGTTTCATCAGAGGGCAGGGATAGATGAATATAGTGACTCGTGGGAACACCAGGAGCCTCTCTGGCTTCTGGCACACAGCCCAGCAATTCATGTATTCAGAAGAGACCATTAGTTCATTTAGCCTGACCTGCTGTATATCACAGGCCATTATATTTCACCATCTCATCCTTGCACTGAGCTCAACAAATATGTATCAGGCACAATAAACTACTGTTCCCTGTAATACTTGCTAGCCTGAATGAATGAGATATTGTTTTCCAAAAGAATACCAAGTTATTTCCAGTATCCTACATCCTGTAGTGGAAGGCAGCTTTGAATAACCTGTGAAAGGGAGGGAAAAAAGGACCAGAACCACTGGTTCCAGGATCAGTGAATGCTGGTAAAAGCTGGTGTTTACAAGACCAGTATATTTGATTATGTTGGCATCTTGTTGCAAGGAAATACTAAGTCACTGGTGGGAATGCTGAGATGATTGTTTTCAAGAATCCAGATTAGGGTTTATGATTCAGTTTGCGTGGTGCCTGCCTAGTTTATTACAATTTAATTCCAGATGCTTGATTAGTATTGCAGCCATATGCAAGCTGTAGTGATGTATGGTGATTTTGGTGGACTTAAAGGTGCCCTATAGCAGGGATGCCAGGATTAGCATATTCTCTCTCTAACCAGCCCCCTGACTCTTACACACCCATGCTTCTCATCTTCAGTCAACATCTACCTTCTGACATCCCACGGCTTAGCTTTCCAACATGGACATGAAGGACAGCGCTTGAGCACTCAAAGCTTACTTAACATAAAATTTGCAGAATTCCTGTCTAAACGAGAGTGCCAGTTGCACTAAAACAAAAGATGTGGGCCTTATTTAGAGCATTATCCCTTCAATACAGTTTGCTGGAATTCAGTCTGAATCCTTCATTCTTTTATCTTACTGTCCCTGCAAAGAGATTGAAATCAGTAAACACTGAACACAACATTTGCGCAGTCAGAAATGACCTACTGAACATGCATTTTGCTCATGTGTAAGACTGTGACCAATAATTGTATTATTATAACTTAGACCAGGTGCCATGTCTTGCCTATAGATACTCAAGTTGGGAATTATCTCACCTAACTTTAGAGAAGAACAGTGTAGATAGCAACAGCTGAATTTGTCACACCAGGTTGCTTTCATAGTCAGTGGAGAGGAATGGCCCCTCTGGGACACAAAGCATCTCATCCAAAGGTAGACTGCTGAAAACAGGCAAATAGCAGTCTGGAAGGACCTTTTCTTCTCCACTGCCTATACAGGGAACACAGACTGAGCAGTACAGATGTAGATGAGAGTCCTAAAGTTGAAAGAGAAGAATCTGAGCCTAGCTCTAGACTTTCAACCGGAGTACTGTGTCCACTTTTGGGCTCCCCAGCACAGAAAAGACATTGACATACTGGAGGAAGTCCAGGAGAAGCCATCAAAACAGTTAGGGGGCTGAAGCACATGGCATCAAAGGAGAGGCTGAGGGAACTTATTTGGCCTTAAGAAGAGAAAGCAAAGGGAAGATCTCACCGCTCTCTACAGCTAACTAATGTAGTAGCAGCTGCAGAAAAGATGGAACCAGACTCTTCATACAAGTGTAAAGTGATAGGACAAGAGGCAACAGGTACCAGTTGCAGCAAGGGAAATTTCAACTTGATACAAGGAAAAAAAATTCACCATGAATTTGTTGTCATTTTGGTTGTCAAAACACTGGAACAAGGGACCAGAGCAGTTGCGAAATCTCCTGCCTTGCAGATATTCAAATCTCAGCTGGACAAGTCCCTGGGCAACCTGATCTAGTTGACCTTGCTTTGAGTAAGAGGTGGGACTAGATGATCTCCAGAGGCCCCCTCTAACAAAAATTACTTTGTGACTCTGATTATAGGAGATATAGTTTTTTTGAGAAAACAACTAGAGATTTTCCAGTCTGATCTTAGGTCATATCTCAAGGTATTAGCCTTAAAGGCATGATATTTTAAAACAAATAAATAGACTCCTCCTATTCACCTGCTTGTGATGATCACTACATCTCATAGTTTCAAGCTTTTTTCCATTCATGAGAATTTTTTTCATTTTAACTGAAAACTGAAACATCCATGGAATCCCATCACTMCAGGATATGGTCCTTAAGAATCAAAAACATATTGAATAAATAATATTACAGGTGTTGGCAACACTGGGGATTTCAATAAGCACTTGGCATTGCGAGTTGTGTAGTGCAGTAGTAACACAGCAAGTTACCTCAGTGCGGTAGCTCTGGTCCTCGCTGTAGTCTATTTGCAGGGTGCAGGATGAATCCACTCTCTTTGACAGAGTGAATTAGGACATGCCAAGCTCTGTATCGCTGCAGCTAAGCAACTTCCAGTCACGACATTGCCACAGGTATTTTCATACTATTTTGCAAGTCACCACACAGGTTAACCCACCCCATGCTTTTTGTTTGTGGAGCAGATATAAAACTTCACAGGCTCCTTGCAATGACTTCCATTAACTGATTCCCACTCGGAACAGAATGGCCTCCTCTTGCTGCCTGTTGGGTCTGACAGCTGCCTTATGGTGCCCTGGAAGCCTGCCTAAAAATTTGAGTTTATTTAAAATACAATCCCCTTTTCCTGATCTTGGAGGCTGTATGGTTAGAGAAGCTCAACATGTGCAATGGTGACGTGCAAAGGAAGCACAGTCAGTTAGCAGATCTTAGACTCGGTCCATGAGTGAGCAGAGCTGCCTTTGCAGGCTTCGTGTGTGGATCTTTCTCAGCAAGGTCTACAGGCATAATGGGAATAGGAATATTGCGTTACATGGAAAGCAAAGAAAATATTAAAAACCAATTAAAGACATCACATTTTGTTGAATGTTCAGTATTCCCACTCACAAAACAAGGCTATATTCTGCATTCGTAATAACTTGAAGCTAATGAAGCACAGCTGCTTTATATGCTTCAGAAGTAGATTAAAACACAACAGGATGTTCAGTAACTATGTTAAAAAAGCAAATTCCTTAATGTAACGATATCAGTTAATCTGCAGAAGAACCTTTTGCATGCCAAAGCTGGCTCTGCACTCCAGCTATTCCTGTAGTTTCTTTGGACTGACACATACTTTTGTGTTGTATTTGAAAAAGTAAAAGCAAGTATGATGGCAATTAAGCCTTGATCCAAATCCTGTCCTTAGCAGTMTGTATGAATGTGCACTGAGGATGAATTTGCAACCTTTTTTATGCAAAACTCACATCACAGACATGATGAGAAAATTCACTTCAACAGGAACTACAAAGAGTTATCTAAAATACTGACACTGATTTACAGTAAGTTTGTATTTAAGTCAGTGTTAAAAACTGAAGCTGTAGCTGTTAAAAAAAACCATAAAGGACAAAATATGAGTGTTTTTTTCAAAGTTTTTAAAACAGCTTTAATTTGCACCTCATTTTCCTAACATTATCATGGCGTCCAATATTTACCAAAACGAATACATTTGTTAGTTTAAAAAAAAGTAATAAAAGGTTACACAACTTTTACAAATATTATGAGTAAAGTATTTGTAGCTTTATGTTATCATATGAAACAGTCCTGGATTGTAGACATAATACATCTGACATTTGATACTGGCTTTGACTGTTGCAGCTCAGAAACATCTTTTTAAAATAACTTGTGCTATTTTCCAATCACTTTTTTAATTGCCTTTATGCCAGTGCTTTTAATGTGCATCATCCATTACTCATGTTACATCAGATTCTGATCTACCTGTCGCAGTGTAAATCTCGTATTGGTGACCTTATGTAAAAGTACTATAAACTTACACAAAGGTATTTTAAAACAGAGCTTGGATCCTTAGCTATATTCATTACCCTTTTAAACACTACTGCTTTAAGAACTGGACAACCTGGTGATTTAATTTGGTGTTACTCTTTACTGAAATGGTAAGAATTATGTCCCAGTCCAGCATAACTAGCGCTTCATTTAGTTTTTAGGTGTTTTTCCATTAGTAATCCATATATTTTGCAATTGTACATATGCTGTTGGCAATGATGCCAATCTAGAGAAGCTCCCGTGAATTCACTGAAGAAACACAGGTGTAAAACGCACAAGGGAGAGCAGAAAGAGACCCAGTGTGACACATCCTCCATGCTCATACACACACAGGCACACCTACAGCTACAATTTATGCACATCTGAAGCAAGAGTCGGCGACTCTGCAACCCGTCATTAGGGATAATGAAGTAGGGGCCTTAGATCCTGGGGGACACAAGGGCGGCGGGAGGTCAGTACACAGAGACACTGAACGGAGCGCCGTGATGAAAAAAGAAAGATCGAGAGGGAAACCGTAGGGGCTTTTGCTCTCGATCACAGGCAGGTAGAGGCGGCGTGGCTAAAGGGATGGCATGTCCCCATTCTCCATCCCTCTCCCACCAGTTAATGCCCCTGCAGCAGAGACAGCCAGGAACGGTCTGTGTATCCCCTGCTCAGGCCCCTGGCTTTACAACCGAGCATTAACGCAAACTCAATGCTGGGCTACAGTGTGCAGCCTATATACTCCAGTGACACGTATATCCCATTCAGCCATTCCTCCAGCAGCCGCAAGCAAGAGCTCGAAATCACTTCCGCATCCTACCTACACCTGAGGGAATCATGAACCAGAGCCCCAGGACTGCTTTGATCCAGCAGGGACCGCGGTGCAGTGCTACAATCATGTTGCCATCATGATAGTTTAATGGTTCATTGAAATAAGAGTGTTCAGCTCACTATTCTCTTAAAGCAGCGTGGGTGCTCACAGCAGACAGAAACAAATCTATTTCTGTGATTAAAAAAAATGAAATATTAAAAGCAAAAATGTTGCAAGAAAAAATAGGCAATTAAAATCATTACATCTTAAATCTGACAAGCCTTTGGCTTAGACAGCCTTGCCATAACAAAACCATAAAAGAAGCATAAAATGGCTAAGGGAACTTCTATCAGATAGATACAAGATTTCATTGACAAGAGAGCAAAAACCAACAAATGAATGAAACTTAGTTCCGTAATATTTGGAAAGTATTTGAAAGTTTAATGCACTTTATAAAATGCTAAATATTATTACCAAAGTCAAGGCAGAGAAATCCCATGTGCATCTCCATTTATGGAAGTGGTCAGATGAGCAACCAGGAAATTAATTTCTCAAAAGCTAGTAATGGGAAAATCGAAAATTTCCACTAGGGACAAAATAATGTTTACAGATGCTCTGATTTAATCTCTGTAACAGTCCCACACCCTTCCATTGCTTTCTATCCTTTTTGTTCCCATGTGGAAGGCAGGCCTGGAAAATAAGTGGCGTGGAGGCATATATGTAAGAAACTGTCAGTGTGGACTTCCTGGAAGTGCTAACATGAGCTCATTGCTCAAATTCCTTCTTCGCTAGCCCTCTGAGTAGCGCTATCTGTAGTTAGTTCTGAGATTGCCATGCGACCCTCAGCTATTTCCTGGAGTTGACACTAGATCACTTAACAGACTGCAGTCCTATTGGCAAAGATCTTCCTGCTTTCCTCCGGACAAATTTGGGATACAGATACGGTTATGCCATATGGTTACAGGGCRGAGACTGATTGCTTGCTTGCTTGATTTATATGAGATCCATGTACACCAGAACATAATTATAGAAGACGTTCAGAAGAAGTAGACTTCAATATATGGCTTATATATCTAATATACATATGTGTGTATATGTATATACACACACATATACACACCTATACATATAAATATATAATATATAGAGAGAGATTAGGAAATGACACAGAAATTCTTTCAGTGGGCAAACCAAAAGACCTGCCCTTGCTTCAGTGAGATTAAAGAAACTAATTTACTAAGCAATTGGGGGAAGTAACAACAGAAAACAGTTGTAATGGGAAGTTAAGAGATTCAAGAAGACATGTAGAAGCATCTTCAAAAGTGTAGTAATATTTGTTCTCCTCAAAGTCCCAGCTGTCAAATCTTTTAATATGAAAGAAAGCATTAAACTTCAGTGCCCCAAATGTTATATGTTTCTGTGTCTTTCTAACATCTCACCAGAGAGCAACATGAAAGACTACCAATTCATTAGCTGCCCTTCACTCAAAAAGTCCACCGTTTCTTTTTATCATTAAAACAGCTGAAGTCAGAAAAGGGGCTCCCACGTCCTGCAGTCCAGTGTGGGACTTACCAGGGAAACCACCTTCTCTCACATTGAGTGAGAGCCACAGGCAGAAGAGCTGCACACAGGAAATTCGGCAAGCCACTGCCAGGAGATGGATGGAAAGAAGACCACGAAAGATGAGAAAGTGCTGAAGACAGCTGAAAGGTATCAGACAGTGGTGATGAGGCTGGGAGGCAGAGCAGTTTGGATCACAGCTCTGAAGCTTGGAGAGGAGATGGTAAACAGAGTCACCACGAGCAGCTAGGAAGAAGGAGGAATATGGCTGCATCGCTGCTCCAGGCTGTATTTGACTCTTAAAAATTCACAGCCTGGAGGGACAGGCAGTTTGCTCTCTAACGCCTCAGAAACCAGAAGTGAAAGTAAAACACTTCGCACATTTTCAGTATCAGAACATCCAGGAGTTCTGGAGATCTGACTCATTTTTTTTGAACACGTAATGATGGCAATACTGTGACATTAACAGCTCCAATTTACTATAATGAGATCCTCACTGGTACATGTGGTAGAAGAACACAGCTGCAAACACTTCCATGGGGAACGTTATATGTTTCTTTATTATTTAGGTTGGTTTAATGGCTCAGTCCTGTTTCAGATGAAGATAATGGGAAAAAGAACTCCATTTACTTGATGAGTATGTACATAGGCTTTATTGGAAACAACGATAAAAGGTATTATTAGTCACTTTTATTACTGATCAACATTATCAAACCAGAGCCTGGAGTAAGCTCCAAATCCATATGAAGGTTTTTAAGTACATTTGGTCCAATTTGGTACAGTTGCCATTGATTTTTATATAAGCAGCCATTAAACATCTAAATGACTTGTCCAAAATTTGATCGAGAGATCCAGTGTTGGATGTAGAATTATGTGTATAATTAGATATCAGAAATCAGGTAGGGTGATGCTGAGCTGCAACACTTGGTCCCAATATAGCTCCCAGCTTCCCCCAAAATTACAGAATTTAGGGTTATTTGGAGATTCAGGGAAAAGATCTTGTGATATGAAGCTGTGGACAGAATTTAAATCGAAATAATTTATATCCCGTATTTTAYTTTATGCCAACCTTTAGGGTTACTCCATAAAGCCTATCCCAACATATATGCAAATGTGTCAGTATTGCAGGAACACTGTCAACATCTTTGTCCTTATGTAGATGAAGCCATTGAAGGACTCCGATCACTGTCACTCTTCCTACGCTAGTCTGCATGCCTTGGACCAAGCATGATTGGCACTTTGTAACTAGAACTTTTCTAAAAGCAAAACATCCCTAAAATAATGTGAAGCTCTAATGGAACCCAAAAGAAGATGGTGAAGAGGAGGTAAGAGATAGCTGAAAGCTAACAGACCATGGCCCCTGAATACATCAGACAGCGGGAAGTCAAGTCCATCTTGCCCACTGCCTTGACAGCTATAATTCTCACAGAACCTTCTGCGGTGTTGAGCACAGGGAGGCCACTAATGATTCCTTTCAAGCAATTCCTTCTGTTAGCTCTGCTTTACAATTCCTGCTTATTAAACTACTGCCTATCCTATTTTCTATCTGTTTTTAAAACAGACGAACACAGGGATAGGATTTGTCAAAGCAGAAAATAGGTCATGGTTCAGCTGCCCCAGGCTACATTGCAAACCGGACAAAAGACTGCTAAACTGCCTGTCACCAAAATCATCCTAATCTAGGAGTACCACAAGTTAAGTACCCTTCTTGCTATGAAGATTCATTTTACTAAGAAAATATTTATTTGCTTTTCCAGTGCAAAGTCCGCTATTGACATCACAAAGTTTATTTTCTGTTGTTATAGATCCAAGTTTTAAATCTTTTTTTTTCTTTATGTTAATTGGACAACCTCATGTTTTTCAATATAAAGAAGTCTGGCTAACGTTTCCCAGAGCATATCCAACCCCAATGATTTTTCCTTTCCCTCTTGTTGGTTAATCAAATGCTAGATACTATGCTGACAAGCGTGCACAGGCTATATGCATTTTCTCTGGAGGACACTTGCTGTTGGCAGCCTGTACGTGGGGAACCCATATCAACATCTCTTCGGCTTATGGTCTACTGCTGAGGCTCTCTGCCTTACACACAGGGGACAATTTCATCTGTAGCAGGTCTTCCTCTTGCACTACTTACTAAATCCCTCTGCTATCCCACTGCAGTGATGCTGTGAGGTTGTATATTCTTCTATCACAGTCCCAAGCAACATCTAGTTTAACAGTTTAGGCCAAAGAAGTTTTCYCATCTTTCTGAAATGTTATACAAGCTGATATTTAATGCCCACTTGCTGTTTTTTTGCAGACATGACTATACCTGCATGTATATAAATAATAATATACATAATTTTACTTGTCATCGACAATTACRTCTTACCTTTATCTATTTATATGATTTCCAGCCTCTCATACTTTCCTTTGCAGCAAGTCTCTGACATGCACTGAAATTAAAACAAAAAAAAAAAAACCCAAAGCCTATGCAATCCTGACTTATTTGCAATGAATCCCACAGGGTTAACTCAAGAAGGTCTACCACCCATTCATCATATGATTTAGGAACTGCCCTGCCATCAACACTTAAGATTATGCCTCCCAAGACACAGACTTCTGCACATCTGCACTTCACGGGCTGCTCCCCATATCCGTGTCCCCCTCCTGTGTCATCTTGTCCTCTCCATACGGCACACGCACAGCGTGCTGCAGCGCTACAGGTCGTTGTGTTGCTGAGAAGCAGGAAGAACTGCAGTTTAAGTGTACAAAAATAGAAGAAGGTGAACATAGATTAGATTTCTTTGGCTCTCTGGTCTTCAGCATTTAATGTCTCGAAATAATTGTGCTGCTCATCTGTGCCTTACAGGATGTGTCACATTGCTAAAATTTAAAAGACAGATTCCACCCTGTGGATTCAGTGAGTGAAATAGTCTGTTTGGTAGTGGCTAGGCAACGGTTTCAGAAACAAACATTACATGTACCCCAGAGGTAATTCTTTTTTCTTTTTTTTTTTCTGTCAAGAGGAATCTTTTGACCATTTCCTATCTCATACCTCTCTGAATGAAAGAGCAGCTTTGCCACTGCCTCTAGTGAACACAYGAGGCTTTGCGGTGCCGCAGTCACGTTGGGTGCAGTTTTGAGAGCATCCTCCAAAATGGGTCTGGATCTGCGCAGCGGTGCTGCAACCCCCCAAGTCCTTGAAAGCACTCTTGTCTCTGGAGAAATCCAACACATGCTAATGAACAGCTTTAGCCCAGAGCCCCCCACAAGTTCACAGCTGCCTAGTTAGATCCTTGTCTTGGTACAGCATTTGGGGTTTTTTGCATGTGAAATAACACTGAAGTGGGAGGAACACAGACAAACAAGTGTGACCTAGTAAACATGGGAGGGTTGCCATTAATTAATAAATGGTACATTAAAGTATGTTTGCTATTAATTTGCTCAGCCCCCTAGTGATATTCTACTGTTCTCTGCATTTTTGATAACAGTGAAGAATATTAATTGCTGAATAATACAAAAGCCCCTACACAGCTATCAGATGTTAATGACCTTCCCTTACCACTGAGCGAGAGCTGAACCACCGAGCTACAGTGAAAGGCCACACACACGTATTAATCCCCTAAACTATCCAGTCCCTTTTAAAAGTTGTAATCAAACAAGGCATCACAGTCTCCATAGAAACAACCGAAAAATCTCCACAGATATCACAAATAACGGAAAGAGATCCAGGTGGGAATCTTGAATTGCAGGTGGAGCCTGTGCAGGCCCTGAGGRCAATTAATGGGCATCGCTGTCACACGTGGTGGGAAAACCAGCCGACCTCCACAGGGTTTAGTATGTCCAGGAGAGAAAGCAGAAGGGGAAAGAGGGTCAGGATTGCTCTCTGTAACAGCAGAAGAGGGGTCATGTTAGACACACCGAGTCTAAAAAGGGGTCTGAACCTGATCCAGGAGCAAGGAGGAGAGGGCTGAGGAGGAACTTTAGAGTCCCTTGGCAGGAAGACACCCTTGTCCTCCAGCTCCCTTTACGAACCAGACTTCCTCCGGAAGACCCTGCCTGACGGCAGAAAGGTAAAGCCGTATTTCTGTAAGGAAGCATAAATGGGCAAACAGGTCAGACTTGGATGATATTTAAGGGCAGAGTCCCACTACAGGGCCAAAGACMGTGCCTGTTGACCACCACATCATTACGGCATGTTACCCAACCTAACTGTAAAGAAGCCAGTTTGTAGAAAAGCTGCAGCTGGGAGGATCTCAGCACAGATTCTTCTACCCTTGCCCTGGTCAAGACAACTTAGCCTGCTCTGAGCTCTGTRCTGCTGGGCCAGACTCATGCAGGTGACCAAGTTACCCCAGCACTTCTGCAAGCAGCCTGCAGCATAAGGTTTGTGCTTCTGACCAGGCRGAAATGTGTCCATCATAGGCATCTACCACCTCCCTCTTAGGGTCATTTCACAATCATATATATCAGTCTTGCCCTCAAGATGTCCTTCTTGACTATATTCTCCTTTATACCGAGCTACGCTCCTCTGTTACCCTAAGTGTATTTTTCTTCCTTGCTATTTACTGCCTTCAGGTTTTTGTAGAATGTTGTTCTTTCCAACTTGAGTCACTGTCAAGCCACAAAAAATACATTTTTAAACTTTCTTGTATAAGAAATTCTCTCCAGCCCTTTCTCTTTTAACGACACTTTTCTCTGAATTCCCTCCAATTCATCCATGTCAGTCTGCCATAGATATGCCCAAGCCAGAGATACTGTTCCACCTGTGCCATATGCAGCTGGATCATCACCTCCCTGGAAGATAATGTTTTTGTCTCTGTGTGTAGCCCCAAAATCACACTCTTTACTGCCAATACAAGCCTACATCTAATTGGTTTCCCACTGCTATCTCTAGGGTGTTTTTTTTTTCATTTCTAGTGCACTCTAAATATCTCTCTCCTGCAGAACAGCTGAATCTCAGATTATTTTTCCCTCAGATGTATGAGACTGCACTTTCCAAGTTGGATCTTTTCTATTACTATTATTCCCTATTTCTAACCTTTACCTCCCCTTCTACCACTTCCATTCCTGTTAATCTTCCTGGCTATTTGCAAGACAGCATCTTCTGCTCATGTAGGGACACAGCATAAACTGAGCAGAGAGCAAACCTAGGAACACACTGTGCCTTGAAGTTGACAATTTGTTCCCTTGTGAGAGGCATCTGTTAGCATGTATAGATAAATGGCAAATTATTTTTCCCTCCATGCTTGCTCCTTGCTTCTGGTTGGCATGCTGGAGAGAAACAGAGGAATATAGGTGAGGGTCCCTCTGCCTTTCCTCGATCCCCCTGGCTGCTAACCCCTCTGCAAGAAGGGAACAGAGCTGCCCCACGGATGCTAATTCTCCTCCCCCCAACTACATATGCTCCCTCTCGTATCTGCATGGGGGAGGAGACCATCTTGTCCCTAGCTAACGTGCTGCTTACAGCTCCTTACGGCTCAGTAGGGAAGCAGCTCCACAAAAATAAACCAAACGCAGATCCCAGCGGTCTCTCTCCAGGACTCCTTCCCATTTATCATTTCTCCCCCTGTTTATCACCTCTCTTGCCAGTCTCAGGCAGCGGAGCAGCGCTCACAGCCAAGAAGAACTCTTAAACTTCTTTTTGTGATTCAATGAATCCAAAGCTCTCTTTTGTGAGACACTTTTTCTAGAAAGATTCACTATTTCTATACAGTCTCCTACTGGAGTCAATGAGGGTGCAGATGTTTTATAATCTTGATGTTGCCATCTAACTCTTATCGGCCGATGGTCGATGTTTAGATAGACATGTTTGATACACCAATTTCAAGGGCTACTTGTATGCTTTCACCCTCTTTCTCCCTATCCTTTCTAGCCCAGGAATAGAGATTTTTCTTAACGGTTGTTTTCAGGATGGGTCAGACAGCACTGTGTTCAGAACAATATACCAGAAGATGCAGGCAAGCAAAAGCTATAAACTCTAAATTGTCAAAGTACATTAATTCCAAACACCAGGTATTAAACTCTTATCTATTTTTTGAAATCTCACATCATCCCAGGATGGAAGCTGACAAGTGTGCTACAGATGAGAATAACACACAAGTCATGACAAGGCTCTCGCTTTGACTTCTATGAAGTCCATGAAGCTTTTAGAAGTATTTCAGAATTTTTCTCAGAAAGGTTAACATGAAATTTTCTAAAGACTGTTATTTATTTTTGGCACCAAATATGAGAGTCCTTCAACATGATTCTGAAGACTACTGTGGTCTTCTAACATGGTTCCTGTAGGAGCTCTGGCAGATCTCAACTTCCAATAGTAGAGAGGGGATGCCACTGGAGGCAAATGCACCTTTCTGGGTCCTGTTGCCCCTACTGCTGATGAGAAGGAAGGGAGAGTATAGGTCTGCTGCAATGCCGGGGACAACCCCTACAAATGAAGGGGTGAAGAGGAGTAGGGGCAGAGCTTGAAGAAGCTGGGGGAAAGAAAGGAAAAGTCAAGAAGTGTGCTCTGGGCAGAAAAATATCCCACTGCAGGTCTAGACCAAGTACTGCCAGTTTTTTTCCTCTGAATTTCAGTCATTCTTGGCTCCTTGTCGCAGGCACAATGCCACTCTGAAATGAGACCTAACAGCATACGACTATTCAAAATGCTAAGATGCTGAAGAGAAATACCCAGCTATTTCTGCAGATGAATGTGATGGGTGAATGCATCTAACACCAGGTCTTTGGAACTGCCTTCTATATCCCTGGGGAAAAAGAGAATTACCAATGAAACCCTTAGGTGTCAGACATCTTGGGATAAGAAGTACGCTATTAATCCCCTAAGAGAACAAATAACATAAAATATCCCCCTTCTTGTGACAGTAACATGAAGCAAAAAGTATACATAAATATATATAATATATAGACATATACAAACATGCACAGGATCAGACAGTTTTGCTTTTATAATAAAAAGTGAGATGTAATACTGAAAAGAGGAAGGTTAATGAAATCTACAAACATCACCTGGAAAGTGGGTGCAGAGAGAGAAAACAGTGGCCATTTTTCTCTTTTTTTTCTGATTTCATAAGGGAAAGGTTAACAGAAGATAGAAACAAAATCTGTGTGGTCATTTTTGATCGCTTACTTGTAGCTGAATTATGTCTGACATGCCTCTTAACGCCAGAGCTGGTCATACATAAAAGATTTGCACTCTAAAAGGGGGAGAGAGAGAATGGTAGTATTTCAGATGGAGACTGTGAGTCAGGGCAGGATTCATCTGAACAAACGTGGACATCTGTAGTGTGGACATGTCCAAGAGAAACACTTCAAGGGCACAGTTCCTCTCAGTCTGACATATACACCTGAAACATGGTGGATGCCTCACCTCGAAAAATGGGTCTTTCTCCCTAGTGACAATAAAGAGGGTTCCTGCTAGATATTTTATCTGAATCTAAACTGCAGTTGTCTCAAGTTAGCCAGAATGCATACGGACCCCATGTAATTAAATGTCGTGCAGTAGACTGCACATGGAGCCWGTGGAAGAGCCAGGAATTTGCCCCAGGTCATTCAGGGCTGGTCAGAGAGGTGYTATCTTGTGATTACCAGCCAGTTGTGGGGCAGGGCCAAGGGAGCATGGGCAAGGGCAGCAACACAGCAGGGGCAGGGACTTTTTCCCACCCCACATCCATAGTAGCTGTGAGAGGGCAGAAGAAAAAGAAGAGGGAATATTCACTCTTTTAAAAAACTTGTATTGAAGCTTTACTAAACTTTTCCTCATTCTGCCTTCCCCACCTCCTTGTGGGGAAGAAAGACACTTGAAGCATATGAGGGACAGGGAAGAGGAGTAGGAAGTTTCAGCTGGGCTCAGGGTTGGGAATCAGGGCTAGATGCAGGAGTGAAGGCTAACAAATGGTTTGGGATTCAATGCAATATTGGTTTGACTGGACCAGACCGAAGCAGCCTCAAACAAGTCCTAATCCCAGTCCATTGCCTAACCACAAAAGCTGTCTTTCAGCTGAGGGCAATGGCACACTTAAGCAGGCAATGTATCACCCACATCCATCATTAAACCCTGAAACTTCTCAGGKTCTCTAAGATAAGAGGGACAGCCGTTTGGATGCAAGTGTTACACATCCTGAATACTACCAAARGTATTACAGTGCCCTTATATAAATCACTCGTTCACTCTCCCTTGGAACACTGTGTTCAATTCTGAACATTCAATCTCAAGAGGAATTTAGCAGAATTAGAGAAGGAAAAGTTCAGGGCAGCAAGGCTGATGTGAGAAGAAAATGAAAAGATTTGGGCTATTTATTTCTAGTGGGAAAGAAATAAGAAGAGACATGAAGAAATAYGTAAAATAATGGCTGAAGAAATATGTAAAATAATGKCTGAGGTGGAGAAGACAGATCGGATCAGTCTCRTCACCCTAGCTAATATAATAGGTTTGAGATGGTAGCTGGTGAGCCAACACATGGACGTGTGGGCTGCAGAAGTGGATCTTATGGTGACCCCTTCTTCCTCTTCCCCCTCCCCTTCCAATTCCCCTTCCCCTTCCTTCCTCCATTCCTTGGTCAGTTTTCTGCCAGATTGAGGATCAGACTACCTGCCTGCACACATACCCAGGCTTGACTACTAACAGAAGAAAGAGGGCAGGAATATGGTTGGGAGTGCACAACCCCCCTGTCCCCAGCAACAACATAGATATAGATTGGCTTAAGCAATCATGAAATCCCCTCACAGCTCCTCCAGAACCGAGGCAATATTGTTAACCAATAAAAAATTCCCAGACCGGTTGACTCTCAAAGAAGAATCAGACTTGAGAGCAGCCATATCTTTCTGCTAGCAGGCTGTGAATAGCCAGAACCCTCTGTTTGACTGCAAAAATGGGACTATTCCAGAGAGCAGGCAATACTGAAGCCTCCCTGTGTTTCAGGGAAGGGAACACTCTCGCACTAGTGCCGTTCTGCAGGGCAAAGCTGTAAGGACTGAGGAAAGGAAACTCCAGCATTCATACCACTGCTGTTAGTTCCTGTCTTCACAAGTTCCCAGGTTCCTCTGGGAACTTAACAAAAATTAAAACTATTATCCTCTTGTCTGCGGAACAAAGCTATTGTCAGATTCTCCTGACTCACATGAACCCATCACAGGTGCATTCTCTGCAACTAACAGTGATATTTCTGAAACTGAGTTTGGGGGTGTTTTTTTTTCCCCCTATGTAAAGCAGGATTGGACTGTGGAACACATTGCTACAAGACACTGCTGGAACCAAGATTTTGCCTGGGTAAAGTGGAAGCGGTTTTTTTGGTTGGTTTTTTTTTGGGTGGGGGAGTAACAAACCCATCTGGACTCTTATTTATATTTTATATATATATAAAATGTATATATATCATATTATATATGTATATTTTAGGAAATAATATCAGTCTCCATGACTCAGGCCTTACACACTGATAGTTAGGAAGAAAACATCTGCAAGGTAGTCTATACCTTAGCTGTCTACTGTAGGATTTTTGACAACTTTTGCTGTAAAGCAGTTGATATTTGGGCAGTGTCCGAGATACAAGGCTGGACTGCATAGACCATTGCATTGATTCAGCATGGCAGCTTCTGTACTCTTATATGAGATAACATTGCCAACAAGACAAATAATATTCTTGTACAGAAGTACATCTTCTTTAGATCAGCAGGATACTTTTCAGTTTCCAAGAACAAGTTTAGTCAGCAAGCTGTTTTCATATTGAAAAATAGCATAATCTTACAGGACTTCCTGATATCTTGTAAATGACTTCAATCTTGCACCCAAATCATTAATATAAAATAAAGCAAAATAATATAAAAGTTATTTGAAATTGAATATGAAATTGCAAATTGGGCAACTCTTTTAAAAAGACATTATTCATTCATTCGATGCAAAAGGAAATATGCAATTCAATTCATCTTTCAGAGGTAGAGTTACGCTTCCCATCATTCCTGATTTCTTATGTTAAGATTCTCTACCTATTTGCTTTTCTTCTGTCTGCAGTTTTTTCTTACTATTTTTTTTTAGATTTGCCCAAATGGTTTTATTTTCTACACTTATTTTTACTCCGCTTATTTCAAGAATTGTTGCTACGTTAACCATTAGGTCTCCTCATGTCTATGACTTCTTTTTCTTAGGAGATAAATCATTTTTCCTTATTTATAACATCATATGTTTAGTAATTTAGTTCTTCTGAGGAAAGTCTAAGTAACTTTACATCTGAGAACCATTTCTTTTGTGAGCAGCAGGACAAAGGATGAAAAGAGGTTAAAATGATCTTGCTCAGCATACCTGTATTGCTCCATCTCACAGTGAGTTGCACTGATTTTAATGTGTCTCCACCTGGGAAGAAAATGATGTGATAATTTAGTGTTACATCCCATGTGCATTAACACAGATTTCCTGAACAGGCAGACTTGGAGGTTGTTGTCGTAGACTCAACAGAACTAAAAAGAGCAGAAACTGAAGAACTGGAATGGTGACTTCTAAGCAGGATGGGAAAGAGAAGCAAAAGGCAATTCAGTCTGGATGGACATGCTAAATTATTATCCAATTCTCAACAAGTCCATTACCTTGTCTTTTGATGAGTAATACAGAAAGCTACCTAAAACTAAGCTGCACAGATTTCAGGGATCTCAGAAGAGGAAAACCTAAACGATCTTCCCTGAGACTATTCCAGTCCCTTGAGTAAGAAAAGACAGATTGTGGAAGATTTGGAACTTTTTTCCTGCAAATGAATTTCTAGCTGCACAACTGAAAGTACCTGAAAGTTTTATTTC
Source organism: Apteryx rowi (assembly GCF_003343035.1). NCBI lineage: Eukaryota > Metazoa > Chordata > Aves > Apterygiformes > Apterygidae > Apteryx > Apteryx rowi. Next base: position 155,815 of record NW_020449319.1, on the reverse strand, counting down.
ATGTTGGGTCGTATCCCACTGGCAAAGGAGAAACCTAACTGGATGGATCAACCTAACTTTCACAGGTAGGCTAGATTATCCAGGTTTCCTGGAGCAACCACTGAGCACAGAAAAATTTGATTGAACGAAATGCCTCACTGAGTGACACTTGAAGAGTTTGTTCTGTCAAAATAGACCCCTCATGCTTTTCTTTGGAAAGGTACATAGCAACAATAAGCTGGGTATTAATGAATTCTAATTTACCAAAGAAAGGCATAACAAGAAGCAATGCCCAGAAGGCGTAACCAGGCAACTTCAAATCAGAAATAAGACATTCATTTTAACCAAGAAAGTAATGATTACTGTGAAAATTGCTGATTCTGCCTACATTGATATATTGAAGCCAAGACTAAATGCCTTTTTGGCAAACATGCTTTATCCAAACATAAACACTGCTGGGCTTAGTAAAGGGTATTGCATAAAATGCAATTGCCTGTGATATATGGGCCATCAGACCAGATGAGCTAATGGTCCCTTGTGGCTTTCTACTTTATAAATCTATTAACTAGAATTTTGGATTTATAGAATAGAGGGCCAGAAGGAACAACGGTGGTTGAGTTTGGACAATCAGTTCCCATGAACTCAATCATGTTCCTTTTGGAATTGTTGGCAAAAAAAMMCCCCAAACATTGTAGGGCAGTACTTGCCATAAATCACAACAGCAAAAGGCCTTTGTAAATGAGGGTGAGGAGACTGAGACGTGAGAAAAAAGCACTTGATAGCTGTTAAACCTACAAGTATGCAGGAATTTGTTTCTCTGTCAGTGTTCAGACAATTTAGACTCTTAATTTTGCTTGTCCGGATGGAAACAGAGATCTCTGCCATGACCTGTTTTGAAATAACAAGCATGAACTTTGCCAAATATAAACCCATTTTCCATTTCCTGTCTCAATTCTACCACAACCAAACAACCTGAAATTTGACATGCTTCATCTTATCTAACAGCACATTTTATCTGGAAAATGTAACCTAATCAAAAGGAAATCTCTCTTAGGTAAAGGAACAGCATAGTTGACCTGTCTGTTACTCTCACTGTAAATATGTATTTTTAACATGTCCTAACATTTCCTTTAATGCCAACTCTCAGAATAGCTTTGCCTATAAACTACAACTCTTCTGTAGTGCTTAAAGTGCAGCAGATTTAAAGCAACAGGCCACAGCCTTGGGCACCTGTGGAAAAACTCTGACCGCAAATAGCCTTTAGTATAGATATAGAGATCTGTCTTTGTAGATCTGAAAGCAGGATCCAAGCCCAAATGCTGCCTATGTGCTTCCCATGCTTGCCCACATCTACTTCTAACAGTGCCAGCACTAATGGCAGAGCTACCACTGTCTCCCGTATGTTTCCACAGTCCACATTGTGCCCCGGACACTTTGAAATAAGTGTATGTACCACTTCTGGATGGCCAAGACAAAGCAGTAGCTGGCAGATTTCAGCAGGGTGGACAATAGGTCCAACCTGGAAATAGAAGAAGTAAAGACAGATGGGGAACATCATAAAAAAAAAAGGCGTGCAGATATGGGGGAGTATCTTGGGATGAATGAAAAGCAGCCTCAACTTGCTCAAAGATGGGCAATAAGCCTAAAGGAGACCTCTCATTGCAACGGTGGCATGGCTCTGCTCCCTTGCAGCTCCTGGTGTTACAGCCCTYGAGCTCCCGGTGCTGTGGGCAGCAGGACTAGCAAGACCTGGTTTCCTACAGATGTGTCCAGCATGCCTGCACCCTTCTGAAATCAACAACTCCTTTCTGCCCAACAAAATAACTCCTGATAATAATTCTCCCTGGTAATACCTCTCTGTGGTATGTCCTTTGCTACAAAACTCCTGGTTCCTGTTCTCTAAAGAAAGAATAGCACAAATTTTCCCAACCTCCCAGAGTTTTGGATCATCTGTAACCTTGTAGTCTGGTAATATGGTATTGACATTGTTACTAACAGGCCTTAAGCACTGTACTGAGTTTGCAAGGCCTCAGGTCTGAGGCTTGTCAGGCTTGCTCTGACTAAACCTTTCTTGACTTGCCTGCAACTTTGCTTTACTTGGGTTAGCTGTGACAACAATTTCTCTAACTGAGCAGGTGTCTATAGGTAATTTGTTTCATTTTTCTTTCCCTTTATATGGTACAATGCTAATTTTATATAGATAGCAGTAACAAGCTGTTATTCTGTGTGGAATGAGATATTTATGCCTCTAACACAATGATGTAGTGTAGAGAAATACAGGCCTGATATGATAGCAAAGGCCTTGAGAAGTGGGGACGCAGGAAGCACCGTAGAGGAATACAGGCATGGGGTGATAAGAGATGGGGCACAGGCTGCCACAGATGACCCCATGGCTATAAACGACTCACCCATGGTAAGTTAAACGAAATGCAGATCTGGAGCTGGACAAACTTGGTTTTAGGGGCAACAAAGAGAACAAAGAAATAGTATCTAACATACAGAAAAGGAACCATCTATAAGAAATATAAATGTAACGTGGAGATACAGAGCAGCGAAGAGCAAAGATGTAAAGGTATGTTAGCAAACATAAAAAAAAGACCCAAAGTGGACCCTAGTGGGAGGAAGAAGAAATTGTCAACATGAACATTCATATTCCTCCCAGAGAAGGACTCTACATGACAATGATTCACCACAACCTCCCAACACCACCGCTACCAGAAAGATGCTACCAACCCTAGGACCCAGAGGAGCGATGGAAGGATAAGCATAACATCAGGAAAAGGGATCGAAACTAAGAAGCATGAATATAGCAATTTTAATTGCAGTATTATTCTTTTTTTTCTGTAACAATTAGATCTGGACTAACAATAATTAGACTCTTAAGATTTCAGTTATGCTAACAATAAATTCTTGGCTTTACTTATATGTAAGGTGTGCTTCCTCTTTGTCTATAAACAAGATTTGGAGCGTAACAACCCATACAACAGTGACCACTGCCCTCCAGCCTCTCCTCTAGAAGAAAACAGATATTAGGAAACTGCATTCTCCATCGCACATGCCCATCAAGGTTAAAGAACTGAGCCTAAGTAATAGGTAGATAAGGTTGCTTGACATGTCCTACTTCACTAAGGAGCAGATTTAAGACTCGCTAGATAAATCAAATCAATTATTTCAACAATAATGCTCAGTAACAAGTGGCTTTTGCCTACAGATTAGGATTTACAACCTTATGCATTTTGTACCTACAGGCAAAATCCTTTCACACACAGGATATTGACGAGGAAGGGCTGATAGAACATCTCTGTATGGAGCAAAGCAATTTATCCTCTCAAGTTTCCATCTCTGCTACTTGCTGTTTTCCCAAGAGTCCACAAGGATTCCAGCCTGCTCATCAACCTCAGGATGACGATTAGAGGGAGAGGGAAGTCTCACTTCATTTCCTTGCCCTGAAGCTACTGGGATTTCCATGTAGTCAATATAGAGATAAAGACATAAAGCAGTATGAGATACTGAGTGACTTCTAGTGACTGCCTTGCTACAAATTCAAAAAAGTCCATTTTGGGGTCTATAAATTATTACATAAATTAATGTATAGATTATTCATTTCTCTCTATCAGCATTACATGTGCCTTCAGGAGCAGAAGGGAGATGGGGAGATGGTTAAGATCAGACTTATTTCTTCTTCCTCTAAAAGGCCAACCTCAAAACCTAGATCTGATCCAGCTGTTACAGCACGGACCTTTCTGTTATTTAAAAAAGGGACGGAAATAATGGCATTCCTATTTTCCCAATGCCTTTCACCTTGGGTAGTTTCTAAATTCTTTCCCTCCTTCATTACAATAAACAAAACAGTTGCTATGCCACAAGTGAAATCAAACAGCTCTTTTTTCTAGCTGAAGGAAAGCAGCCTATCTCACCAAGTTCAGAAGCCTGAAAGAGCATTACTGTGACAAGTCTTTCTCTCTGATATGAGTGAAAATAAAGCAAGTTTCATATCTAATCTTTGACTTCCCCCATGAAAACCTGAACAGAAATACCTATACAAGAGCAGTGAAATAGCTGAGGTAGTAGAAACACAAATATCATTRCAGGAATCCTACTAAAAGAAATAGGGTCACCTCATGCATCTCAGAGCCTGAAGAGAACAGCACAAACCCGTTCATGCACAAAACACTTTGCAGAAATCTATAGTAGAAATGTTCTTTTCCCCTTTTGATGAAACTGAAGTAGAGCAGCTTGCCAGAGGACCTCAGGAGAAGTGCAAGGTGGGAAAGCCCTCTCTGCCACAGCAGATGCAAAAGTGATTCTTCTAGACCTGTAGGTTATTAAGACAACTCCCTTGCAAAAACCTTTGGCCATCAGTAAATGAATCACTAAATCTCAATCAGGAGGTAAACAGTCATTTTACTGAACTAACTGTGATCTCAAAAAGCTCCTACTTATGCTGCAGCACAGGTAAATTGGGAATTGGGAGCAATAGTAATACCACCTTCAGCAGAAAAATCTCAAAGCACTGCACAGATATTACTGGATGAAATCCCAGAGAGTGCTAGTAAGATAGATGCTATCCACCTCTAACAGCAGACTGGAAAATAGCACACAGCAGTTACATATCTTGCCAAGGTCTCAAAATAAGCCGGCAGAGGAGTGCAGAATGGAGCCAAGAGCTTTCAGTCTCCCGCCACAGTCACTGCAACCCCTGGGATGAAGAAGGATGACAGTTTCAGAGTTACGCTGTGGCCACAAAGATGACAGCTGGCCAGTTGTCCTGCTAGTGTGAACACGTAGTGTGCATGTGATAGTTATATGCAGAAGCCCTTGGATTTCAGACAGGACTCTTCATTTGGAAGAAGTTAGATGGGTGCAAAAAGGCTCAAAACATTCATTCATCCATTTACTGTGCAAATCACTTCTGCAGATGTGATATTCTTCTTTCAAGAGAAATACCAGAGCAGTTCCCTCTCCAGTGTTTGTCAGAAAATAATTTACTCACAAAATTGATACTCTTCTGTTTTAAACAAATAACTTTTAATAATCAATTTTCAACATTTTAAGATAACATTTTAACTCAAAAATCATTATATTTTTCACAAACTCAAGATGTTAACAATATATATCATTTCTTCATTTAAGATGGAAAGGCTAGTAGATAAAATGGCTTGTGACTTGCAGCACTGTGCATTCAAGACTGCAAATTCATATATCTACATACAAACAGAATTATTTGCTCAAGAAAATGGAAAAACATAAATTGCATGGAACATTAGATTTCTGTGTGCCACCATACAGTCGTCTAAAAATGAGGAATGTTGTTTTAATGCCCTCTAGGCAGCTCACGGACTACACTGTCTCCACCTTTCACTCCAGAAGAAATATGCTGCTTAAAAGAGTTTAGGACTGGGAAAGCTCATGCACGTGCTGAACGATTCCCTATAAAATATGGCCTACTAAGAGAGTCATGACGATTTAGGAAAGATGGAGCCGACTTTTTGAAGAATTTCCATTTAGTACTCTGTCACACATCAACTGCATCATATAAATATCTGCTTCTATATATCTCCATGATTCAAATGAATAATGTTCAAGAAGCATGTCTTTCCCCCCACTTCAGGGTGTTTTTTTCTGCTGTTGGTGCTTCTAAATTATGTTCTGGGACCTTATTCAACAATACACAGCTTTTTTCTGAGGCGGAAAATAGTTCATAGACAAAAATATGAAGGCTGGTCTTTATGTCCACATTCTTTATAGCAGAAATAATGAGTTCTCCTGGATGTTGAAAAGCACCGCAGTGCATTTGATGCAGCAAACTGGAGTGGGCAAGAACAGTCCTAAGGTCCAGGCTGATGATTCAAGCTGAATTGTGAAAAAAACAGAGCAGAGGGAAAACCTGTCAAAGAATGAAAATGATAAGTATATTCAAAATTAAGCACAACATTTTATTCTCTTAACTAAATAAAAGCCAGTCTAGGTAGTCAACATATAAAAGATGCTAAATAGGGGATGCTTGTCAAAATGATGCATAGTTTATATTTACTAATGGTAACTAAACCTCACAAGGTGCTGAGATGTGCTTGACCAGTGCTGTTGTGAACTCCTATATCTTACAAGCTGTAATAGCACTTAAGAGTGCTGGGTGACTCCCAGCAGCAATCATTCCTTCTTTGAATAGTTGCCTTGACTTATGCAGCCAAAGAAGATTAAACTTCCTTTGCTGCTTCCTTTGAGCTGACTTGGAAACACCACAGCCAGATTTTGTCACCCCACCTTCACAAGTAGTCACACTAGGTAAAGTTTTTCTCTACATGAATTTGGGAAGACAGAATTGGGGGAAAAAAAAAAAATCTTGTGATACTGTGGCACTTCCCGATCTGAGTCAAAACTATGGAGATGCAGTGCATGAGAATGAAAAAGAGAATTAGTAATGTTAACAGTTCTTTATGAAAACTGACTGGATAAAAGTYTGAGTTTGCTTCAAAGATGACTTTAGAGTTTCTTGAATCCTTAGTCCATCCCTCCATACTGGCCACATCCAGAGCTACTCAACTCAAATAGGGAACTCAACTGAGGGAAACACTTTTGTTATTGAATAGATGACTAATGCTTGTAAGCCTGTAAAGGAATATTTTTGTCATTTTAAAACAGCTCTAATCCTTCTCTCTTCTTTTTAGATCTTCACCAACCACTTGGAAAGCAATATATATTTTTCTGTGTACGTCCCTCTAGCCAGTAGACCTTGAAATCAATGCTATTCAGTTGGCAGAACAGAGACAAGACCCTATTTTTTTTTTTTTTTTTAGTTAAAGTTCTTTCCATCTAGATCATTCATTTCCCATTCTCAAGTAAAAAGCAAAGTTCAGGCAATAACTGCTTAGCCCATTCCATGATAAAGCAGCAGATTATTCACAAGCATGCAACCTCAGGAGCTGCACTGTGTGCTGGGAAGCTCCCGCAAGGCCAGGAGAGAGGAAGGACTCACCCCCATGGAGGCCTGCAGCAGGGCCACCGCTTTTCCCATCCTGCCTGCTCACCCTTCAGTGTGGAAGGGGGATTGCAACCTCCTCTTTTCTCTGCCTACTGATCTGGAGTTTGGCTTTACAAGTTATGGGGTAGCTGAATCTTACCTACGCATGGCATGGAAGAGGACTGCTTCTGCTCTAAGCAAGGCAACGCCATGGATGGAAGAGGAAACATGAACTGTTTCTCTGCGCTTCTAAGGGTATAAGCTGTCACCTCTGAGATTTGGCGAATTTGACCCAAGGTGAAGGAAAGTTTCCATACAATATTGTGTCACACATCTGTAGCTCTCCCAAGTTGCAAACTCAACTCCCACTTTGAGAACCGTATAAATCTCAGAAAGGAGCAGGAGATTGGGTGACACCAGTGTGACTGCCTTTTGGAAATACTGTCAAATAATCCTGTCTGCTAACACATCCTTATTATAACTACAGTGATACTTAAACACACCTGGCTTCCTCCGGACCAAAACTGTTCTAAGCAGAGCTTCCTACAATACCATAAGAACAGCGAGAGACATCTGCTGTTCCCATGGGATTTGTAAGAAACCTTGGCCAAATTAACATTAAAAGGAGTTTTACAATAACATCCTTAACACTTTGTTACTATCAAATTAATTAGTACCGAGCATGATCAGAAAATTTATAAAACAATTAAATCTTTGGTTTCTCTGCCTGCAATTGCCAAAACAGGACCTGATTATTGCCAGCTTTGATTCAGTGGTGTGGACATCAAACCATTAAAAATTACAAGTTAAAAAAATTACACAGGAAAGCCATCACATAGCAGTGTCTTTGATTAGTGTACTTGAGGTTATGACTTTTTTTAAAGTTGTTCATGCAAGTTTTGCAGAACATCTCTGAAGAAGCATATCTTATCTTTTCTCTTCAATCCAATAGAAAGATATAAATTTGGCAGGCCTGTAAACCTCATTACTGGTATTTCCAGTAATTGTTCTTAAGGTGTTCTTAGCAAGACCAGCAAGCAAATAATAAAAAAAACAAAACGAAAGCAGAAAGAATAATGTTTCCTGGAAGATGTTCCTCTAATTCTAGGAAGATTCGAACTTTGCATGTGGTTCTTTCTAAGAAGTGAATAGGATGTCATGCGAATGTTTATATAAGTGTCAGGTACCGCTGGGTCTTATAAAGTTGCATTTGTTTAAAAAATGAAGTTACTGATTTAGTATGGAGGGAGGCAAAAAAGGGCCCAGAGTTAAAAGCTTCTATTGAGCAAATGCAGAAGGAAAACACCTGGATTTTTAAAACAATACTGAAGGGAAGAGTATAGCATGCAATTCTTATCAGAAAACAAAGGCTTTATGTGTGTATTGCCTGGATGATGAGAAACACAGAGGAAAGAGTTATGTCTAGATTTGTGGTACAAACAATTACGAGATAATCGCAAAGCTGAACTGTTCATACTGAACTGTTGATGCCACCAGTTTACAAGGGACAAGATAAAGGGATACTACGGAGCACACATTAGTCAGTCAGAGGGATGGAGGCAAAAAAATGCATGTTAACAGTCTGCTTTGAAATAGGAAGAAAGATTAAAAGTTGTGAGAGTGAGACAGAAAAGTGAAAAAGGTAAGGCTTGAAATTTGTTGTTTTTGAAGACTGCAATTGCAAATATACCTCTGGAGAACACATCAAATTCTTCTGGCACATGTGTGCATTGGTAGTTATAGCTCTAGAAAGTCCAGGAAAACAATTTAGCTTAAATGTGGAGCAAAGAATGCTACAGAGCTGAAGGGAGTGAAAAAATTGGATGCATAGCAATAAAATGTTCATGAAAATAAAGTATCTTTCAAAAGAATCATTGCCAAATTGGTAACTGTGACAAACAGAACTAACAGAGATATTTAAAATAAATTATTCTTCATAGATCATAAATAAGAGTAGCAAATTTTTCCTAGGAAAAATTAGTAAGGCATATCACTAAAATACAGTGGGAGCACTGAAGTTGTTTTTTTAGGAAGGCAACGCATGACTACTGTGAGTCTCGGCTTCCTGTTCTTATTACGAAAAATATTTAAGCTGCACTCACTGAACACAATTACAGATGCTTTCAAAGATCCTTAAATATTTAAGTACTTAATCTTTGCAATATCTCTGTTAAACAGATATTTCTTTGTAGCCCCATTTTATGCAGGAGAAACATCTTTGAAAATCTTAGTTTTTAAAAGTGGTTTTGTTTCTTTCATGTGGTGCTGGAAGCTGCATAAAATCCTGTAGAGATGCCTTTGCAGGTGCAGCTTTGTAGATGCAGACACAAATGAGAGGTTTTCAGCTCTTTGATTATTGCTGCTGGTCAAGCCAATATTCACTACCAGCTTCAAAATGCAGATGCAATTAAGTAAAGGGACAAAAACATATCTGCAAATTTCCAGTCCAGCCAGAGGCTCCTTCAAAGTTCAGCCTGRAGAAAAGGGGCCCTACTCATGACTGCACACCATGAGCACTTGGCTGTGCTGAGAGCAGAATTTGCAAGTTCTTGGCACTTCACCTGCAGCTCAATCTATTGATGGATGCTGCTTTTCTGAGCCAGATTTCCAAGGCAGGGGGAAGGAAGGGAAGGCAGCAGGCTTATTTTAAACTTGGCATTTTGGCAGAGAATAGAATAATTTGAATATAGAATAATGAAAGATCTGCAGAAAGCATACAAAATTTACCCATAGCTTTTGACCAAAGAATAACTGGATGATCTAACACTAGACTGAGAAGCTCTGTAAAGAAGAATACAAAAACAATATATCTAGAAGGACGAACTTTGATGTTCTTAGGGACATACTATTTCTTCATGAATGATCTGAAAGATAAGTCACCCGGACCTTAATTAAATTTTTAGAAGTCATGAAATGAAGATGGGCTGGCAAGCAGCAAGAGAGAGAACAAAAGGAGAAAACGGGCCAGCTTCTGCTCCCAAAATACATGCACACAAATCTTCTTGGGCTTGCTGGGTATTCTGCTTGAGCACTGAGGGCAGAAGATGAATCTTAAATGGGATAATGTTTGATGAAGCTTGTTTTCAGTAAAAAATAAAATAGAGTCATAAAAAAATACAGCCTAATATTACTTGTACCAACAGCACTAGATAGGACAGGACTACTGGGTGATACAGAAACATAGAACACACACCAAAAAAAAGTGTCTTACTGCTGAAAAAATACCTCTAAAAGTGCAGTGTGGTACAGTCCTTACGTGACAGACAACGGGAACAGTTATATTGCTTTATTGACTTGTGGACTGCATAGGCTCATCAAGACTTTGAAACTTAGGATAAAACTTAGTTGACTGGAGAAAATGAAAAACAGGCAACAATATTCATAACAATAATAGTCAGAATAAAGCGCTACACAGTGAATAAAGATGTGGGAATGAGACTACAGAATGACATGTAATACTGAAGAAACACTAGCGAATGTAAATTAATACATACAAAATTGTAATTCTGCAAGTATTTGACAATAATGAAAATCCAGGAGAGGAAATGTTTGCCGTAGTTGATAACAGCGTAGCAGTAACAGGGGAAAAGATTAAAACAAGCCTGGCTAAATATCTCCTTCACAAAAATGATCCTCCACAAGGAAGTTTAGAAAAAGAGTTCAATAAAATGAATGAAACCACAGGATAAGTTTGCCCAGGAATATTGTTCCAACAGCTCCATTAGGAGGTTTTAAAGAACTGCTTACTTTGGTTATAAAATTCTTTTGACAAAGAGAATTTTCAGTCAAAGACAATTATTATACCCTCACCATCTATCTGTTCCCCACTTGAACATCTGACTGGTCCTTCAGTGCCACGGTACCTGTGCAATGTGAGGGACAAACACTATATATCAGAATTCTCATCTACTTGTCCCAGAAGTAGAATTTTTCACCCATTTTGTACTCACACGATTAGAGTGGGTAATACTCCAACTCTTTTGAACTTCTCAGAAACAGAAAGCAGCCTTAAATGCATCTTAACTGGCTGATTAAACTGAATTTATGGTTATTTTGCTTTGTTAGTGTTTTTGCAGGGCCAGAGCATAGCTGTGAGGGAATGAAAGCTGGCCTGCCTTCTACTGATGTAAGTGATGACCCAAGGCATAAGGCAGTGCTGGGCCTRGTATCTGCTTGTAACAACATCTGGTGTCTGTGGAAGACTCAGTGGCATTCACTGCCGCGCATACCTGCGTGGAAATCTCTGTTATGAAGGGATTTATGACCCTTGCTCCACTAACAGTCCTTGGGCTGGGTTTTCAAAGGCAAGTGATATGGCTAGTGGGGTTTACCAAAGCATCTGTAAACTTTAGGAATTCAACTCCCATCAAAAGTCAGTGGTGCAGAAATGTTTTACAGGTCCTATTAGGTGCTCTCCTGCCGATACAAGTGTCTAAACACCTTTGACAGTCTGCACTGAGGGCCAGATGAGATTGCTATGAGACAACATATAGGACATCATGGAAGAGACAAATATATAAGGTGTCTAAGCTTTGGTCCACAAATCCACTTGAGTTAAGCTGAAATCAGTGGGCACCTAGGGACCTAAATATTTTTGTGCATCTGGCTTAAAACTCCTATTTCATGCCAAAGTTCTTTTTCCTAACAAAAAAGGGAAGAACAAAGTGACTGCAAATATACTCCTTAAACACAATCTGTTCTAGATTTTCTCAAATGTGTATGAAATATCAGGTAGGTTAGTTAATAACTGATCAAGCTTGTGCATACTGACTTGTCTCGGGATCCTTTCTGGAATCCAGCCTGAACTAGGTTGAGCAGAGTCACACCGTCATTGTTTCCAGATGCTCTAAGAGTGGTGGGATGTTTTCTAGCCAACTTAGCAGCGAACAGCTGCTCGAGGGAGCACATTGCAATCAGTGGTGACACTTTTTAGATAAGATGTAAAACTGAAAAGCTGATCCATTTGTTTGGCCTAGAGTGAACTTCATAAAGAATTCAGGTCAGTGCCTCAGCCAAGTTCCTGAAGCTCTTACAGAAAAATTAATCTGGGGTTTTTATCCTCGACTTTCTATCATCTTCTAGAGGGGCAGACTAGTGGTCTTATGCCAAGCTTTGAACTTGACTAGGCATCTTCTTTTCTGTCAGCTCCTTCTAAAGCAGAGTACCATAGGCAGGCAATCTTCCCTGTGATGCAACCATCTTTAATCATGAAAGACTGAATCAGGAAAAATAAAGCATCATCCCAGATGGAAAAGGCACCACTAGAAATCTTTGTCACGAAACATGTGCTTAGTTAACCTGATTACAACTTTCAAAAACTGTTGACTCAGTATACATCCCCATTTTAACAGGTACAGGGTCAAAGCCACATGCTCTGACAAGAGCGAGATATGAAAAACGCTATGCAACATTCCCCAAGACGTGGTATGAAAGGACAAATCTGTCCAGTGTAATTTGAAAACCAGCACTGGTAGGCACAGTCAGAGATGATCAGCTGGCAGGCAGCTCTGTCTCAGAACAGATAAAATAGGAAGTGTTCAAAAGTCAACATTTGCCAAATAGTATCATCTTTTTTCAACTGATGCACCCCAGTTATTGAATACAGAGAAAAACAGGTAATTGAAGGTACCATTGCATGATAGTTATGGGAAATGCTGACATTTTAAATAGTGTATAAAACTGAATTGCTTTTAGGATAATTAAATTAAATTAATTAAATTAAATTAAATCTTCCCACATATGAATTTTATCAGAGTTTTAAGCTTTCTCAGGGAAGATGCTGGCAGAGGCATAGGTTTCATTTTATTTGTTTCAGTCTGTTGTGAAGGCACTGAATGGCATGGGGGAGAACACAAGCACAATGTATTACTGAAGGGCATTTGAAGAGCGAAAGCATAGCCTCTTTGCTACTTGTACAGCTTTGACTTATAATGTACAGAGGGATGCATTCAGAATTGTGAATATAATGCTAATAGGCTCACTAAAGATAGGGGACGGATGAAGGGAAGAAAAAGTGAACACAGGAAGGAAAATTCAATAGCAGAGCAAAAATATAGTAAGTGGTTTGAAAAGAGCTTTGCATCTCTCTGCGGGGCATGCATACGTGGGTGAAATGTCTACAGTCAGAAAGTGTTTCAAGCTAATTAAAACATTTTCAGATTTTCCATGTCCTCTAAATGACCAAAAATGTCAAGATTTCATCTATTCGAAGCATTCAGCGCACATGCACACACAAAAGAAAAAGAAGTTAGCAAAGACCTGATGCTGCAAGATATTGAATATTTGCTGAGAGGAGTGCAGTGCATACCACAGGATTGGGTCACATCAATACGGACTGATACCAATGCTGACTGCAGTCATCTGTGAAGACTAATTCTGTAGCCAGTGACGTTGCTCTACATTTGTGTCACCATAAGAGGAGAACAGGATTCATTGCGCTATTCCCCACTACAGCCAGAGAATGACAATATCAGCTCAAAGACACCTGCTTGCACCGAAAACAAATATCCATAGCCTGGACATGCACAGAAAGGCAGAAGTAAAAACTGACAGCAACATCTAGATTGACATGAAGAACTGACTTTGAGATTACTCTCACCAGTCCTAAAACAGATGAGCCATCCTACCCTATCTACATTATATCAAGCAGTGACTCCAAAACCATCATGATTATACTTCTGGTGTTCAAGGGGACCCCTTCCAGAAAGCAGGGACATGCAACTCGGGAATTGCAGCGGGCTGATTTTTCTGCTCATGAGGAGGCCACATATCTCCAGGAGGAAAGGGCAAGGAGGTGAATAAGAAGTGATCTTGTCCATAAGAGGTCAGCAGAGCTCCAAGGTGCAAATTGAGTGGGAGCTTATGGTCAAACTGAGTTATCAGTATAGACATAATCACAAAGTGTGGGGAAAAAGGGATCCGGGATGGAGGCAATCTGCCCAAGAAGTACTGCTTGGTTCACTAGCAATACTGAGTAATTTGTCTAGAATTCTTCTTCCATACACATCACCCTCTCCATAAGACCGAATAGTGTATTTAACTGTGGCCTACATCAGAGAAAAGGATCAATCAAAAAAAAAAAACAAAAAAACACAAAACACAAACCTGGGTTTTAATGCTAAGAACTAGCTTGAAAACTCTGAGGAAAAGAAGTTTTTACTAGGACTGGTCAAAAAGGTGAAATTCTAGTCAAAGAGAAAACAATTGTGAAATTGTGCCAATTTTACTGAAGAAGTTATTGACATTTTGTTGYATGATTTAAAATAGAATTGGATATTTTTTTGTTTTCACATTTTTCAAATTGTTTAGAATTTTCTGTTTCATTTCAAGTTATATTTTACTACACACAAATGTGTCAAGACTCCCAGCTGTCAAGACTCTCTTCCTGTATCTGCCCTGCATTACATAYTGAAAGTTGCAAATGAAACAGTTTGATCTTTTCCATGTTTTTTACATAAAATATATCAAACAAATAGCATGTTTTCACAATTTGAAAGAAAAYATTTTATTTTGACCTTATGAATATGAAACATTTCATGTTAGCTCTTCTGAAATTAGACTTTTTTGAATTTTCACGCTTTTGCATCGCTTCAGGATGAGATACAATTCTAAAGTTATTCATTTTTTCACAAAATGGAATTTCCTAATTCAGAGAGCCACTTTTACAATACCWTTTCCCAATCCCCCACAGTTCCTGTAGCATAGGCTATTAACCGACTCTACTCAGACTTGGATTCCTCCAGAAAGTAACCTCCTTACAGTTGCAAAAAAATCTATGACATGTAAGGATAAAAAGTTCCTTACAGTCTCAGAGGGGTAGATAGACAGGTAACTAGTCAACTTCCACAACCCTTCCTGTGGTAGGTAAGTATCATGGTCTCTACAAGTTTCAATGACTTGCCAGTTTGAAGGCATGTGGCAGAGTTCAATATGACGCATAATGACAGGTATAAACAAGAATTTACAAACTAACTGCCACCATCCAATTCTGTACGGTATGAACATAGGAGAGGGGGAAAGCAAGGCTCATTCTCATGACTGTGACTGACTATGTTCCATCTACTCAGTATGGATTATGAAAAATGATAATACTGACTCCAAGAAGTCTTGTGAGTAYGCAAAATGTTCAATTTCTGCAGTTGCAAACAAACAACCTTTTTTTCCATTGGAAAAAATCCACTTTTATCTTCCAAATGCCTTTTAGCCACTGAAAACAAAACAAAACAAAACAAAACAAAAAAACCCAACAACTCTGAAGTGACACACTGTAAGCAAGCGAAAATGGAAACCAACATGATTTGCACGCAGAACTCAGTTAAAAGCAAATGCAGATCTTTGGCTTTCACTAAACTTGTGCCCAGCTAAGACATATTTGTCTCGGAAGGGCTGGATGCAACGATCTGTAGCAGAAATTACAAAAAAGGTATAAAATAGAAAGAACCTCATTTACATCCTTGCCTATCCCATTGTTTTGGGGGGTGACCTATATCCCTACTCCTTTTTATTTTGTCACAGCCTTGTTTGTTCAAAGCTTCCAGACATCCAGCAGCCCAGTCAGAGTAGAAGCTGCAATGGAGCCCCCACAAATCTTTTCAGGAGGTAGACAGGGTTCCCGGGAGAGAGTTCCTATCCAGCCTCTTTTGGGAAGCTAACTATCACTTCTAAAGCTTATCCAGTTTCTRGCAAGATCTGAAGCGGGTATCAGTCAAACACACCATGCTATAGAGATCCACAAGATAACTTTAGCCTCCATAATATCTGTGTATTTTTTTAATAAACTTTTTTTCACTGAAAAAGGAGCTATCTTTCTGAATCCAGAGGCTTGTGAAACTTGCATCACTAGTTTTGGCAGCAGCTGCAATCAGACATATGGGTATATTTAATATCTTCTGGAATGCTATTAACTATTAAAGGAATGACATRATACTATTTTAGGTGTCTTCAGTGGTTTTCCTGTACTAGTTGTCCTTTAAATTGAGCTAAGTCTACAAGAATGGAATCCCTAATGTGTGTCCCCTGTGAAAAAAAAGGCAGGAGGGAAGTCGAAAAGGTGTCTCATGGGAGGAGATACAGTATTTCCTTTTTATACACTCCRCACAGAAAGATTATAATGAAAAATCTGAATATTCTTGCACAACTGGTAAAACAGAACTAATGGTACATCTTCCAAACAGGAATCATCTCACTGTAAGGAAAGACTTTTGCAGTGTAGCAGTCTCTGAATTAGTGATCTAGATAAGACATTTGCACTTCAGAGAGAAGATTCATCTCATCCTGAGATGGAAAAGACTGGGCGATTCACACCTTAAAAGATTTTATTTTTTTCCACAGATGATAAAAGGACTGTTAGACAACTAGCTCAGAGGAAGTCAATGCCGATCTCCAAAATCTGGAAAGACGAATCTTACCCTGCCATCATGATTACAAAATCCATCAGTCTCCAGTAAAACTTATATTGTGGTAAGAAGATCCTCTCCTCCTTCACTATCCATCATTGTTCCACTCTATCCAAAGACAATTAGACCACTTACACATACATGTACGTATGGATATATATGTGTGTGTGTATATATATATATACATACACAAAGTCACTCTTCACTCTCCATCTTTACTATGGGAAATTCTGCTTCCTTTCAAATAAAAACAGGAAAAATCTGAAAAAATTAGTTGTCTAAATTGAGATGATATGTACAAAACATTCTCATGCCCTCTTCTCATTTATGCATTCCTTTTCATTTTATTTGACTTCCTTCCTCAAAGTTTTAATCTTACCGCTTTTATCGTCTTCACTTTCTATGATTTTCTCCTGTTCTTTTTCTGGCCACATTTTCCTCTCCTCAGTGGGCTGGTTTTGAATTCAGTTTCTTCAGGCCATTTCCTTCACCTTTTTGGCCTGCCTTCTCCTTTTTGTTCTTCCTCTCCCCTTTTGTCCCTGATTTCCCAGTACCCTTCAAAAAGACGCTGACAGTCCTATTTCCCCAGAAATCTCTCCCAGTCCTATTCCTGTCTGTTACAGTTATCTAGAAGAAAGTAGATAAGGCTTAATAATCCCAAATCTATGACTCCATCTACACTGGTTAATCACTATCCTAAGTGGTCCCAGCGAGCTGCATGCCTCTGTGCCATTTAGATGTTTGTATGAAACATGTTTTATATAATGATGTATAGCTATAAAATATAATGTAATCGAATATAAAATATTCCATGGATGGAGACTGAATCAGAGAGAAGGTGATCTTCATTAAGTCAATTGAATAGCCAGACAACTACAGGAGATGATACTTTGATCTAACATAGTAAGATCACTCATTTCAGCTAAATGAGTGAAAAGACTATCTTAAATAAGTGTGAGGGGAAAAGAAGTACATACATTTTGAGGGTAAAGACTAAAGCTGTTCAAGAGGGAAATCTATCCTCAAGGAAATCACCTCTGTTAAGCTAATGTGTTTTGCCAGGAATAGGTTCCCTTTTATGGATGTAACCTGAAACATAAGACATGTAAGGATAAAAGAATTCCTTAGAAAGTAGGCATCAGGAAAGCATTTAGAGCGACTCTGCAAGAAAAAGGGAGACAGAGACCTTTCTGATTTAACTTTTGTGTAAGAAGAGCAAGCCTGTTTTCATTTCTTCACTTATGCTTGTAGAAATATTTATTTCTATGTAGTCCATTTGGTCATAAGTAACCGGTTTTATTTGCACTTTATCCTAGGGCATTCTTCCCTAGGAATGTAACCTGAGGCATTGGGACATCTTAAGTGCTGTAGGAAAGGAACAAGTATCTTGAAACGACATGGTAAGGAGGAAAGCACTCTGACGTAGAAAGACGATAGGAAGCAGACCTAAACCAGGAGAGTCCTACAACCATTTTGTAAGAGTGTCTCAATAGCATCTTTTCAMAACAAACCTCCTCCAGTTTCATGCATCCCTATTTGCAGATTCTTCCCAACCTCCCATGACTTTCTAGCAATGTCTGTATGACTCCCTGAAAACTTCAGAAGGTAACTCTTCCCACCGTGCACAGAGGTGTCTTTTCCACTGCTGAGAGTCTGACTCTCTTCTTTCACTGGCTAATTCCTCTGCATAGAGAAATGACATCCCTTCACAAAGGCAAAATACCACATCTAGTGGCAAGCAAGAGTATGAGGAGCTATCTAAAGTGTGCATGCTTCATGCCTATCTACACCAACTTAGCTTAAGCAGCAATTCAGCTGGGGAACTGGCAAAGATATAAATGTACCTACACACAGATAAATCAGGAAAATGTCAGTCTTACACTTCAGAAAGGATTTAGAAGAAGAAATAAAGAAACAGCTGCTGTACCCTGCTAACAGCCTGCACATATGTCAGCATAGGCATCTCATGGACCACTGTTTCCTGACATAGAGAACAGAAACTTTGTGACAGTTCAATGAGAAAAGCCCAGTGAAGACTCTTCCACCTTGTTTGGACTTCAGAGAAAACATGCATGTGTTCAAGACCTTGAGTAATTCAAAATCCAAATGTAACCAAACTTACCTTCAGTGTTGATGGCAATGCGCTTAGAATGACAGAATTATTGATTTTGCAAGAATATATGTTTTCCATTAGAGAAAAAACAGTTGTTTCTTCTTAAGAAGAAGATAAGCCTTGGCAGTTATTAAGCTTGCATTAAGAAAAATAGAAATGGACACAGCATCAAGAGAGGAGAATACTTTCCTCAGGTATAATGAGTGTTAACTTAGAAGTTTAATGATCCAGTGCAATGATTCTCTGAATTCAAGAAAGGCATGTGGTATCCAGCTGGCCAAGAGTGATTTTGACTGTGCCCCACCACAAATGTAGAATCTCTTTTAATATTTGCGGAACTGGACCAAAACATGAATAAAAATTTCACACCAGTCTAGTGCAAAGAGTTGCTTGGTTTCTGGTTTTTGAGTTGATTTTCACATCCTGCATCTGACAATCAGATGCCTTTCCCAATGTCAAAACCTGGCCTTATTTCCTGCCCATTCTGGTCCTGACTGAATGACCACTGAAATGTTGAAACTTGATCTAATTTCTGACTTTCTGCTGTAAATGAACTGTAATAGAGATTTACTAATTGGGAGTAGAGGTGCTTTTACCTCAAGAGGGAAGGAAAATGTGCCTGGCATACGAAGACTATCATTTGATTAAATGAATAAAAGTACTGCAGAAGAGACTTCCAGACTGGTGAATAAATCAAGACCATCAAGTCATAAATTAAACCTGCTTTTTTTTGCTTTTGGRTTTCTTTTTTTACAGGGTTCTAATCTGCGAAAAAAAAAAAGAATGTAAAGTTCCCACTGGCACGTATTCTGTCTGTTCTTACTTAGAACATGAAGTAATTTTAAAATGATACCTTTTTTTGTTGGTCTTAATGTATTGCCATAAGAGGACTGGTCCACAATTTTGCCCCCTCAAGAGCCAGATGTCCCTATTAATTTGCATAGACTATGACTTCCAATTTGTCCTCTTCGTTTCCATAGAACTGAAAAAKAAAGGAATATCAACTTTCCCACTTGATGATACATAGTCTCCAGGAATATATCTTTCATATGCCTTTCCTCCATTTACCAAATTCATAACAATTTACAGGTGCAAACAACTTTGTGCTTCAGCATAATTACTAGAAAAATAGACTAACACTGTTTACTATTAAAATATTGTGCTACTTAGTAAAAGGATGCACTTACCAGGAGCTTAAGCTTGTAGATGGAGAAATGTCTTTGATCCCTGTTACATGGACCAGGTGGATGAGGATGCCTAATCTTTTGGACATCCAAGGACATCACATGCAACAGAAGCTGGCAGTGGAGACTGGGAGATGGTTCCATGTCCGGTTGCTTTCTCTGTGAGGCTATCTTGAAGAGAGATTTCTTTTGCTTTTTTATCACCATCTTGCAAAAAGCACAGATGCAACTATTGGCAGGATTTCTCTTCCAGAATATTATGATGTTAATATAAGAGTGAATTTTGGATGTGTTTTATTTTGTTTCTGACTTCCTGTCTTTTAGGCTTACTTAAATCCTAATCTAACCAATTTCCAGAAGTAGACAACAGGAATGAAAAGAGCAATGCCACCTCTTGTTTTACTAGGAGTTTTCTGTTCTGTTTATTTATGTTCATCCCCTAGATTTCTTCACTAGGAATCAACCAATTAAAAAAGGGTTGTTTAAAAACAGAGAGGCTTAAGTGACATATTTCCTTTGAATATGACTTGTTTGGATGTTATAATCAACTATTCACACAGAAAGATCTCTCCTTTGTCATTCCACAGGTCCCTGTTGACTAAGTCTGCCAAATAAAATGTCTTGAGTACAGATTAACTGTGGGAAGAGAAATCTGAGAAAGAAAGCAATGATTTAAATATGATGCACAGAAAACATCCATAGCTTTACAGATCTGATCATGTTACCACATTTCTACTGAACTAGCCACTTGTTGCCTACCTGGTAAGCCCCATCATAGTTAGGATTGCACTATCAAATCCAGTACAAAGAGGAGCTTGTTCCTTCAAAAATACTTACCTTCTCCTGATTCCTCCCCATGCAGCAAGTCAGCTGCCTTCACCAGCATGATGCCCACACCCACATATGAGCACCTATGCCCACTTCATTTCTTTTCCATTATAATGTTGTCATTCCCTGTTAACTTCACCTGGAAAGGATTTCTGTATTCAAGCAATTCAGAGCTAAACCGCTGGAAGTTTTAATTCTTAGTAGAGCTATACATGAAACAAATGAARCAGGGTGAAGATCAGATGAAAAGTGGTCATCCTGACCGGGAGGAAAACAAACAACTTCTTGCTGCAAAGAACCTGATTTATACAAATATACCGAATTGGCTGTTCCACCTCACAAGATGATGGTTAAGGATGGCAGAACATTTCTCATGGTCAGAATGATATCTGGTGGCACAGGAAGGAGTCAAATTCAGAGGACTTTACTGAAGAACAAGCTCCAGCTTGCGTCAAAAGCAACGATTAATTTCCATGAGGAAGATATAACTATTTGGTATATTTATAAGCATAGTTTTATATAGATTTTGTGAAAATGTGGACAAACACCACCATGCCCATCTTTTTGTACACCTTCTTTAGAGCTTGTCTCTGCCGGACTGTCTTTCCTTACATTATACTGTAAGCTCCTTTAGTTAACAGCCATGGAATGAAGCTTTCAAAGTCATTTGGGTGATCAGCATCCTTTTAAAATTTGATTTAGATCCCTGRTAGATTAAGAATCAGAGCAAGTCAATGATAAAAGGGTTCTATAGTCACATAGCCACTTTTGAAAATTTAAGGAGTTTGTTCTTCCAGAAAATTCTTGGATATCTTTGGTGTATAGCCAGTAAAACAAAGCAGAGAAATACACATATTTATAATCCATAACTACATCAAAAATTTTACAAACAAGCATAAGTCAGACATTTCTGCATTTTATTTTGYTTGGAAAAAATGTAGAGTAGCTGACCAAATTTAATGAAGTCAAATTAATTAACCTAAAGCAAAGGAGATGATTGAAAATTCAAATTTCAGAACGTAGGCAGAATGGCAAACACATGATATTCACTGGCTAGTTCAGTCTGTAACACATACTTGAAAGCAAGGGGGTACRTAGAACACCATTCCTCCAAACAGGAAACTCTTTGTCAACTACTGCCTAATTCAGTGATATATAAAATGCCTTTATATTTTAGCAAAGGAATTTGAAAAAGAATCTGAAAACTTGTCAGGGTCCTATTTCCTTCAGCATTTAAGCAGCCTTATAAAATGAGGCTCTATAGCATACAGTATGAAATAAAAGTCCATATAAAAATCTTCCCTGGCTAGCACAGTGGCAAAGTGTTGGGAAGGAGTAGACACAACTTACTGACGAATTTGCCAGGAATGGGACTGAAATACGGACTGAGCAGCACTGCTGAGGGGTGCTAAGATCGCCCTCTGAATGGACTCGGCAGCTCTGAGGCCAGGGCTGGGAATGACCCTGCGGGGAGGTATCCGGGAGGTATCCGGGAAAAACCTGAGCACATGAACCGGAAGGGCCCAGGGCTTATAGCGTTTCTAACCTGGGCTGCAGGGATCAGGTCCAGTATGGAGGTATGGCCAGAGAAGAGCTGGTCAGAAAATATAAAAGGAAGGACAATCCAGCAGCTATGGTTTGGTTTCATTAGACTTCATCAATAATATTGTGTCCAGTCCTCTCAGGCCAGATTTCTAAATACACTTAGAAGTGGTGGGCAGCTTTTAAAAATCCTATTGGATGACCTATGTATGCGTCTAGATGTCTGAATGCCTGAACGAATTTGGTGTCTGCTTTTCCTGAACTTCAGTTTTTCAATTGTAAAAACAGGCCAATGGCAGCACCTTCTGAGGAGAGCTGTCAGACCACTATTTGTTGGTCTTATTTGGCCAGTCATATCTAAAGTTATGAGTGTCATGGGAATGAGAGGCAAAGTAACAGATCAGCACATATATTGGCAGTATAGATTCATAAGCTCTGTTTTCTTAGAAAAGTAGACTCAAAAATTGTTTTGTGTTTTAGCCTTAAAATGAAACATCAGTTTTGCTGTATATATCTTGCTGTATATATCTTCTGGGGTGGTGTCAATTTTTTGAAAATATATTTAGCTATATTCTATCAGGAAGTATAGTATTCAAAAGAGGAAGCAAAATTCTTGGTTTAGAAAATGTTGACTTAAATTCTTCATAATGTTTTCTTCTTTTTCAGCCAGCAATCCTTGMCAAATCTGAATGGAATTTATAAACCATTTTGGTTATTTTCAAACCTTATTTTCAAAAGAAAATAAAAAAAAATTATTCATCTGAAAAATTTCACCCAGATGTAACAAGGATTTCTGAAAACCCTCTAAGCAAATTTAGGGTCAGCTGAAGAACTATTGCATTTCAGTATAAGCAATCGTCTTTCAGTTCTGCTCTAGGTCAATAACCTAATAACTTATATGTCAACCACTATCAGAAGCAGAGACACAAACTATTCATGGGTTGTCTATGCAGTGTGCAGGTACAYTCGTGCAAAGCATAGGGGCTCCTACACATTATAGACCCTTTGACCCAAAATCATGCCTAATGAAACCACCGTTGACACAATTCGCCCACTGACCAGGCATTGAAAGGCTGCTGTGCAATGCTACAGACTTTCCGTGACAGGTAAATTGCTTTTGTCATCCTTTCCCCGCAGCTTTCCTGACATATCAGGGCTTATGCAAGAATTTCAGTTTTAGTGAAGGCTTGCAGGCAAGCAAACAGCAATAAATTAAAACTGTCAAGAACAGAGTCAGTCGTAAGTGCAGGCGACTGCCCGCAGCATCAGCCCAAGAAGACTTTCTTGGGTCCTTGCAGTAGTTGTTGGAATTCCAGACAATTCCCCGGCACAAAATCAACGACTGGCCACTGACCGCAGGGAATAAAACCAAACTAAAGCCAAAAGCATGAAAAAAATATGGAGAAATAAATAAAGAAAAAAATATAAAAAGCAAAGAGAAAAGAAAAAGAAAAAGAAAAAGAAAAAGAAAAAGAAAAAGAAAAAGAAAAAGAAAAGAAAAAATCGTGAAAAGAAATGAAAGCCAAAAGGAGCAAGAGGACTAGATGGAAGACTACAAAATGGCAAGTGACTGACTTTGGTAATCACAAGTATAACCTATCCACCCTGAAGAATACCACAGTGCACTTTACAATTAGTTTAAAGTATTGCAAGTGTTTTATGGTGCCAAGGAACTTAGAGCTGACTCTACGCATGGCAGCATCTGAAATAAACAGTTTCAGCTACACCTCAGAGCCGTTCCCTTTTTGCCACAATGAGCATGTCTCCTTTTAAAAGCGAGAGAAATTGGAAATACATAAACAAGTGCAATATCATGACTCAGGAGTGAAATTCCTGCTACCTGTTATACCATTTGGAGYGCATACCTTCAAAAGGTAAAAAAATCCTAACATTTTTGGACCGCAGATGTATTTGATAGTCACAGTTTCTTTGTTCTATAATTAGAATAAAGAGGCATGCTTTCAGGCAATCCCCTCCTTGACCCAAAAAAGACTTGCCTGATCTTGGTCTCTCTACAAACCCTGCTT
This sequence comes from Apteryx rowi, assembly GCF_003343035.1. Lineage (NCBI taxonomy): Eukaryota > Metazoa > Chordata > Aves > Apterygiformes > Apterygidae > Apteryx > Apteryx rowi. The sequence goes on along the minus strand of NW_020449319.1, from coordinate 131,786 downwards.
CACTTGCATCCTTAGACCATCACTGCAATAACATTATTGCTACTATTTAAAATGTCCACACTGAAGCACACTGAAACTCAGAAAGGGATGCATGTACRTATGGGATTTTTTTATAACTAACAAGATTTTTGCAAGATGCTTAATGGCACTTCTTTCCTTAAGATATTGTGTGGCTGAGCCTTTCTACTTTCTGTTTGCTATGTAACCATGCACGTTTGCAGCGTCATTAGGGATGACGATAAATAAGCATTTACATCGTCAATTGTGTTACAGTGGGCAAAAGTCAGTTAAAAAATGCACGGTAAAGGAAATCTCAAGAGAACCAACTGTTCTTTCCAGATGTCCTGAGTATTTCCCTTATCTTTATGAGCAAGGAGTCTACCTGAGCAGAATTTTTCAATTTCCACGCTTGGAGTTTCATAGGCTTTTCCAGAGAAATTCAGAACTTCTGTTTGGCTGTACTTCTTGTTCTGATAGACACAAAGAAAGCTGACCGTAAAAATAAGCAAAAGCAAGAAAACATATACACTATGCATGATTTAAATTACATCATGGCCTGCAATTTAGTACAGTCTTACATAATATTGTCACAGAAATCACTGAGAGACCAGAGAATATGTTCTAGCATAGTCTAATTAGAACCAGTTGATCTAATGTGACCTTGCAATTCACCTTTTACACAAACAATATCCATTTGATGGTTTCAGTGTAATAAAAAGCTAATGAAATCAAAAATTTCAGTATAAATCTCTATACTCGTGTTTACTTTTGTCAGCTAAGAGCTACTCTGCATCCTAAAACCATGTTTTTAAGAGTCCCAAAGGATAGCTAACTAACACTGCTGACTCTAAATAGGCCAGCATATCCAGAAGGAACTACGTGGTGGTCTGTGTTTCTTTAATACCTGATCAAAAGACGAACAAGCATTTGCTAAGAAGAGTTACCCTAGAATCCTATCACTAGGTTTATATCACTGTTAAGAAAAAAATCACAATGCCATTATATCATCCCAGGATCAAGCTGGTTAAAGTSACTGAAAGCCCTTTAGAGAGTAATTTGAACCTATCCAAAGGAACACTAACTTTTTGACTCAACCCAATTAAACATCTGCTGCTTGGGAAGTTTTGTTCTTTGATTCAGTGAACAGCTGCACCATCCGGCGAGTGCCGAGAAGCGACGCTAGCGCAAACAGGCTGCAGCAAAGCTGGCAAGCAGAGAGGCCACTGACAACGTTTCTAAAGAGCAACCAGTGATGGGACTCAGCAGCTGCTCTGCAACGGGCCTGCTTTTGCTCATTGTACAGTGCCACACACCAGGGAGCAAGAAAAATCAATTTCTTATTGTTCGGGTTCATAGAAAATATTCTAAAAATAAGCCAAAAGAGCATTTAGGCGCATACACTTCTGCAGAATTCCTTTGTCCTCTTCTGCATAAGATTTGACTGGGGAAAATGTAGCTGCTTTATGCACAAAATGTGCAGTATATTGCAAAATGCATAAGCTGGAAGGTGTTTAATGGAGAAATATAGTCATACATTTTACTCACCATACATAGAGTGTGGACAATTCTTCACCAGATTATATCACTGCAACTGCACTGAAATAATTTGAAACGCACCAGTGAACAGAAGAAAAAATTGGCCTGTTCACTGGGAAATATATTTACTTCGGCTCTGAAGCGAGGTGAAAGGAGCAATCTTTCTACTAAAGTCTTCTCGAACAGAAACTTCATTGCACTCACCTAGCTGAAACGTAACTTAGGTTGATGGTGCCACCTGGTGACAAGTCTCACCCGCTGTTCTCATACCTTGTCAAGCGAGGAGAAATCCATAGGCTATAAACCTCCCCCTCGAGAGTGACCCCCCCTACAAAGTGCATCGGCTGCAATAATTACTTACCCTAAAGAGCACAGGGGATTGRACACATAGGAGGAGAAAGAAAGAAAAACAATCAATAGGAAAGAAAATATTTATTACCAGGCTTTCGTTTTAGGAACTAACACACAGTTGGAGTTATTAGATTGTGAAGGGAAGGTATTTAATATTTCATGCAGGGGAAAAGGGAGAAAATGACAATGATTTATTTGAATCTTCGGCGGGGGGCAGCCTAGCTCAGAAACTTCTTGTTCTCTGCAGCAGTGAGTGTGTGAGGCTATAGCACTACACAGCAGGATTTTACTACCCCCCTGACTACTGTCCCTAAACGAAAATAAGCCTTTGGACGACATGCTTTAGTGCCTTCTCTTTGCTCCCTCCCTGTCAGTAATGACTTACAAGAGAAATTCATTTCAAAGCCATAAATTGCCGCGTGGGTCTCTCTCAGCAGTGCAATATGACCACAAAAATCTAAGCAGAGGGTCCCCGTGTGGGAGGTCGGCTCTCGCCCCATCTCCCCAAGGTAAATCAGGATTTATACTATATATACAAGCAGTATGTGGTGGAAGAAGCACCTGGGCCAAGGACGGCGGCAAGGGGGGCCGTGCAGAGCCAGGCTTCGGAGAGCAGGGCTGGAAACGCTGCTCAGACGCAGGCAATGTCAGGGGACRTGAATCTTGGCCAAGGTTTGGGTTATGGATCAGAGCAATGATTTCTCTGCGGCTCTGTTCATATGCAAAAGATAAGTTCCCAACAATCATTGTACAGCCATAATCTTTATTTCATCACAATAAAACCTAGTTTTAGGAGTTATTTAGGAGTCTCATAGCAAGCTTTAATTCTACCCAGCCACTATTGTATCCTGTTTAATACTTAAAATGGCAAACCTACACAGCTTCAGCAGCATTTTGTAAGGGAACAAGAAAACACTGGACAACCTTAACTGTACTAACGATATTCTGTGTTCTTAAACAGAGAAAAACTGCATTTCCCCTTCATCTGCAAGACCCTTTTCAGACTGGGATTTCCCTTCCATGGACTCCAATTAAGGACCCCCTTAATTTAATGATATAGGAATATCTCAGCTGAATTACGGACATTCTTCTATCRGTAGCCTATTCCACATAATACAGTCACATGCTCCATATGCAAATTATGCAAGTATCCATATGCTTAATTTGTATGAGTATTTAACTAAACTGGCATAATAAATATGTCTAGTTAGATACTTGCAGTAAGTGTGCAGCTGTCTGAAAGGAGGTACAAAATTCTGGATGATGGTGAAATCCAAACTGCAGCTGTCATTAACCAAGGCTTTGCCCTTGAACATTCATCACTGTGATACAGCTCTGACAAAGTGGACTTTTACTGCCTTTTGGAATGGGAAGATTTATTTCCTTAAAATAGTTCAGGTTCTCTAATGGTGCAGAAACTTTAAAGGCCACTGTTTTCTTGTTTGCTCTTAACAAAGCAAATAAGCAGAGGGAAGATAATCAAAATGTTATAGAACACTAAAATTATCTATAAAATGCTGCATATTTAAATGCTGTACTTTTGCAGGGTATGTAGAAAATCCCTATTGAAAGTGTTTGTGTTTAACGGAAATGATTGATGCTTCTTGGATCAATGAACTGGATATAATGCAATCAAGAAATATTTAATCTTTAGGTGGAATGAAGATTTTTAAGATATTGAAAATGAAGTATAAATAGAGCTTTAGTTGAGACCAGGTTCCATTTCTAAAGCTATATGCCATTTATTATATCCTTTCATCTGAAAATAGTGGTGACTATCAGTATTATTTACCCACTGGACTGACACTGAAGGAAAGGTTTGTATCAACGCAGTGAAGGAAACCAGAACCATCCAGAAACCTCTTTCTCATGGTGAATGTGTCCAATACTCGTACTGAGGTTTTGCACTAGTTAGAATATGAACCATCTTTCTTCTCACCACAGTCCACACCTTTTAAAAGGTGAATTATATCTTTCCAAATAATTTGGTTTTTCTATAGTAGTAATACATGAGCCTTATTTCACATGCATTGACTTGTTGCTAACCACGAATTCTTCAGACAAGCAAATGACACGACATTAGTCCACAGGGGCTAATAGGCCAGAACCTACTTGGATCCACTAATATCAAATTTAGTCACAACAACAAAGTGCTTTAGCAAGGCTACTGCTACCTGGCATATTATTTAGGTTGGATGAAAGATGATACAGTCGAACACGATCAACTGGGCCAACTTGCAAGATCTGAAGAGGTGTCTAAAGGTGTATTCTGACAGTGCTCATACACTATACACAGTAACATCTCTCTCAACACCTCCAAATGCTCTACAACTAATACAACATTCAGACTCTAAACTCAGTRAGCAGACACACAAAGTATGCCTATAGTAGTGAAGGAACGTGCTGTGGACATCTTCTAGCACTGACCCTGAGTTCATACTTTAAAGCTCTCTTAACCTCCAGAACACAGCAGCAACATCCTCTGATTTATGAGGAATGATTTCTGGGCTGAGAGTTGTTTGGGAAAATGCTAGTTGGATGGACCAAAAACCTTGTCAGAAACCATTCGAGCAATTTTACTGTATAGATGATTGAGTCCCCTGCCTAGGAATGGTGCTGTTCTCAGTTTAGTTCACTAACAAACACATATCCAAATAGCTCTCAGCTGTCAGTACATTTTCAGAGAGCGGTTTACTGGATGGCGAGAGTGTGCACAGAGGCACTTAGTTAACTTGCTGCAAATCCACACTGCTTGTCTCACAGTGACTTTGTCATGTAGCCATACTCAAAGTGAGCTACTGAGAATTTGCTGACAGTGCTTTTTCTCTGCATTTGTGAGTCATCTGCTCTGCCCTAGCCCTTGTACATACTGCTTGTACACGAGACCTGTGCCCTTTTATTGGATGCAGTTTTATTAGATCGTTCAGTTTAGAATGAACAGAGATTCCCTATCACTTTCAGTTACACCATCACCCACCCAAGGCTCCAAATTCACTCGTGTTGCCATTGACGGCCTTTAAGGATGTAACCCACAACTCATACCCAACTACAGCAAACTCTAAGTTTCTGCTACACTACAAAAGCTGTACTTGCAAGAAAAACACTCTAAGCTTAGCCAAGAATTATTCTAAACCTGTCATCTAGTGAAGGCCTCCCCAAAACCTTTTTCTTTGCCCAATGCTTGTCAAATACTTGTCTGGCTCAGGAAGAAGCATAACAGTTCGTGACACTGCTCTAGTATTCCAGTAGAGACACAGATAGTAGCAAGTGATAAGTATTGGGCTTGTGATGGGCAACTACCATGTCTCTCATGTCCAGCAATTTTCAGGGAAGGCAATGAAGTGGAATCAGAATACTCTCCTAGGCTCTTTTGCAGCAAAAGGAAGTGGCCTGGCATAGCAACTACCTCAAACCATAACATTTTCCTTGTCATCATTGGTTGGCTATTTCTGTACTACTGTTTTTCAAACAGATGATGAGGACTGGCACTGAGGAAGCTAGAGGAAGCTGACAATTTGAATGAATGACAATCCTAAAAAATGCATTACAGAATTCTGAGGAGAAAATTTCTATGTAGGAACATCCATATTTCCTATCCTTTGGCAAGCCTTCCATGATAATGCACGTGTTTGCCTTCCATGATGACACAAGTCCTCTTTCAAAGAAAGGTTCTTCCAGAAACTTTCACATCAAACTTATTTGAGTGTAAAGTTTTGCAGAATGTGAATTCTGACAGAAAAAATCTTGCAGTTCTTGTGTTAATCCTTAAAAGCAGTGCTGGATGAGAGCACTTTGCCAATACAGACTCTGTCACGTACTTAGTGTGTCCATATGACACAACTCTTACAGCAGTTATCTACAAGTTTATTTGAATTTGTAATCCCCTTTGAAAATGTGCTTATTTCATTGAGAATTGAGTATAGGTGTCCTAATGTTCCTGTGTCTCCATCACTAATCCTTTACTCACCACCCACACCACCTAGCAAAAGTTCAGGAGTGGCCCTCCTGTTTGCCTGGATGCCCTGCACTGCTTTAGGGTTGTCTTGATTTAATGCCAATTCCCCATTTAACTGCATGATGTGCCTAGCATAATATACCTCATCATTACAGCACTGTTATTGTATCATACCTCACAACCTCACCACATCTCTCTGGAGATCCATGTCTCCTCACTGCCTGAAAGTCATAAAGAAAGCTACAATCAAGAACACCAATCTATTTCTCAACAGAAGGCCAGCAGAGTTCACTTCTTGGACCTCTAGATAGTTAAAGTGAAGCAAACCTACGAGACAACAGAATACAAAGAGGGAAGTCCAGCAATCCTCTGGCTGCATGGCCTTATTGTAGAGACCTTGACCACAATTTATCTTAACACTACATCAGGAAAGCCCAAATTCTGGAGGACAACACTGAGGGCATCCCCATTGTAGTCATTCGGGGGCTGAGGAGCAACATGTGAAAGATGAGGTGATTCCCTCAGAGAGCCACAAATCCCCCCCTGCCTCGACTACACATGCCCAAGGTGAGAATATAGCAAAGTGAGGAAGCCAGTTGACTCAAAATCTCATGTTTAAATTTACTAACTGGTTCTATTGATTTTCTCTTTCAACTGAAAACAAAAAAGGAAGAAACAATCTTGAAAGAAAAGGTCACAAATGACATAAGATATAACAGAAATGCACTCCAACAGGAAATTGGAACTTGACAGTAAGTCCCAAGCCAAAAAGTATCACATGATAAACAAATCACATTGTAAAGCTAGACAGAAAATGCTTGTCCTTTACCTTCCCCAGAGTCTTGACAAAGACTTTATCTACTTAAAGTACTGAATGTTCTTATCCAATGTTTACAATCCCCTTTTTAGGTTACTCTAACAATTTTTATGGTCCTAGGCAAGTAGTCAATGAAAGAATGCATATATTTTCATTTGGATGGAATAGCAGTGGGAATTCTTATGTTGCCACCAATTCCAGACAACTCCAGGCACCTCACTTAATCTCCAGGAATCACTGATGAAGCTTTCAAGAAATTTGGTCCTTCTCACTGATATGCAATTTCTGCACCATGCACAAGACATATTTTCTTAGGCTGGTGCTTCCTATGTCTCCAACTCACATTCAGTCTATAAAGCATACTTAAAATTGTGCAAAAAAAAAAGCCATTACACAGCTAGCTATAACGTCACAACTAAAGATGGTTCATCTTTCTTTGGGAGTCCCTTTTTAGACAAATGAAGATATTTGAGAAGGAATGCCAGCTTTACCCAAAAACAGAGATTTGTTAGGGCAGGTATAACCGCACTATTTGTTTTTCCTGCTCTCRTATGTTTGCCAGAGTTATTATTATTCTGTTTTGCTTTAATTCTTAGTCAATTTAGTCAAAATTTCATAATTTAGTCAAACTAACCAAGGTTTCTAAGCTTAGGCAGACAGGATCTCCTGCTTTCAGAGACATCACCTCTCTCCATTGCCTATAGAGAATTAGAACTAATAGAAAACTGGGAATTAAACAAAATCAGTGGAAGCTCATTCACAAGTAGCTGGGATAATAGCAAGTTTTGCAGAATATTAATAGAATACCAATTTTTAATTTTGCATTTCCACCAAAATATTGATACTACTTACCACACTAGACTTTGTGAAGACATTTTACTCAATCATAATCACCCAGATTTCATATTATGAACAAGTACCACCAGTAGTAAGAATGACAGTAAAAGGTTTCATAGATGGCAGCTCCACTCGTAGATGGACATACATTTGTCCAAACTGGTAGACAAATAATTGCCAGCAATTAACAAATTTGTAAAAATAATGATTTATCATGAACAATGCAAAAACCACAGAGCTACAACTTTATTAATAATTTGTATGTCAATAATAGCTCATCCTCCCCTCCTGTTTTCACATGTTCCCATTTCTAATTGCTGCCCTCAATTTTTTGCCCCATTATTGCTATATGCGGGTATCCTATCCTGTCTACCACAAGGAAGATAACAAAACCTTGACAAGAACAGCGCCTTCACTGGATCTAAATCCTCTCCAAAAGGATGAATTTAGACAAGGCCTTCCATTATAACTTGAGCCTGATAGTCTCAAAACTGGAAGGATGATCTCATGGTATGATGTAAGTTTTTGATTCCTCTGTTAAGCTCCCTGTTCAGTCACAAGCATCCTATGTGGTCTTGGTCGGTCACTAAAGCCTTTGTTCAGCCCAGCTGGGTGTTGCAATGCATAAACAGAAAGTCCCAGCAGAGCCCTGGAGAGCTGGGAGAAATCCCTAACCACAGCTGGACTTTTTCAGGGGCTTAGGTGTTATTTAGACATGGACATTAGGTGTCTCAGCCTCACCAAACACGTACTGAGATGCTGGGCTTAGGTACTGAACAGAGACACTGAACTGCAGGCAGATGCAGGGTGAGGTAGAATTGAGCACACAGACACCTAAAGCTTCTTTTRATGAAATCGGGACACCAGTATCTCCCTAGTCCACAGGCCTGCTGCGAAGTTATAGCCTTCAGGATAAAGAGATGCTCCTCTTAAGACAGTATAAATCTCTCAAACTCCGTGTCCCTGTTACAAACGTAGGTAGCAACTCATGAAATACAACATTGACCTCATATAATACATCCAGTTTAGAAAGTTTTATACATCCTGTTGTTATGAAGAAAAATTAACACTCTGAAAGGGGCTTTCTAATTCCACAGATGATAAGAATCTACACAGAAAAGCAGCTGAAGTTCCTGTTAATAAACTCCTTGCTATAATTATAAGATAAGCAAAGGAATTAGGCTTTCTAATCCTAATAAATTACCATGCAGAAAATGTAATAAAATCTAGCAGTGTCTATATATATTCTACTATGTTAATCTGGCCTTTTTATAGCACTATCTATTGCAAAATACAATGCATGCAAATTAGTTATGCGAAGAGTGTTTTTTTAAGGTTAAGTAGAGCACCTACATTTCTGCAATTATTTTACCTTTGGAATATCTGTCCTAACTATTCAAACACGTGAAAAGAAATCAAATCAGCATTATAGCAAGTTTTGTGTGAATTTAGTAAATGGACAAAATGGCCAGGTACAAGAGCTCTATAAAAAAACAAGGAATGCTTTGTACAACCATAATACCTCTCATCCAAGGACTTTAGTGCATTTAATAAATATTAATTAACTCCCATACTGCTCTTTTGAAGTAGGCAAGGGATATATTTAAGTATCACTTCATTTGCTACTGAAATGCATTCCCCCCTTCCGTTCTTGAGTGGGATGCAGCAACTGTTTAACAACACACATGAATATTAAACAGAGTTTTAGAGAAGAAGTAAGGAATACTTAATCCAAAAGAAATCCCAGAGGGTTTTACATAGGTAGAAAGCAATTACTTAAAGCAATGGCCCCCAAACTCTGTGGGTGACTCTGTTCTCCTTCAGCCACCTCCATTTAAAATTTAAACTTGCTGTGGCTATTAATAATATTTGAGGATCTTGCAGACAGCCTGTGGCCTCTGAGCCAGAGAGAGGGGAACACTGACGTAAAATCTGGGCCAGAATTTGTAGAATCTTGTTTTTATTTTGACAAAATGAGCTAGGAGGACTGAAATGACCACAGCAGAGCAGGATCTTCGCTGAAAGCAAAAATGAATGTCTGGTTGGAGTTCAGAAGATTCAGTAATAAAGTCCTCAGTTATTCCTTCCTCCCACCCAAACATTGTCTATTTGATGAGACCTTATTTTCAATACATCCCAACCAGCATGGACCACAGTACTCAGGAGCAATAGTCATCATCTAGCTTAGGGTTTCTTGCCCATTGCTTTGAGGGGCTCCATCACAGGAGGATAATTATAAGACAAGCAAAAGAATTAGCCTTTCCAATCATAATGCTTGGCGAGGGTCTCCTGCCAGTGGAGAGTACTGACAGCCTGGAAGTCATAGCACTGGGGAAACTACAGTTTGCGCTACATCGTCTGAGCTTTATGTCCTGCATTATGGTGAACTCTCTTTACGATCCCAGAGAGCATCATCTTCTTAACATCTAGCTGTCTCAGCATTAAAAGGAAGTGAGTTCTTGCCTTGACAGTGAAGACTATTAGATAAGATTCAGACAAGTAACAGGAGAAAATTCACCTAACAGCCACTCAAAAACTGTTATAGCRAAGTTGCTGTCTGTGCAGCAGACAGCGATTAGAAGGAGGAGACACCTTTCTATTATGAAATATCACCCGTTGTTTCGCATTGTGATAAAAAGAGAGACAAACAAGGTCAGCATTAGTCTGGTACCTAAGTTCATACTTACGAATTTCTTCACTTATTCAACACGGTCTGTTGGAATGGGTGAAGAACTGTAACAGGCATTTTCCCAGGGAAAAATTCCAGAGTCATCCCTGTAAGTATGTCCTTTAGATACATTTTGTGCACTTTACGTACAATTTCTACAAGCTTTTCCTAAACTATATTTGAGGGATTTAACCAGCTAGCCCATTGTGACAGGCTATGTAATAGATTTGGTTAGTTTTACATCAAATCTACGTCAGCACTTACGATTTCAGTATCAGGATTATAGTGTTWTAATAGCTTTATTTGTACATAGTTATTAACCAGAAATAATTCTGGCAGGCAAGCTAAACATTCAACTTAATTGAAAAAAGGTCTTTGTTTTTCCTTCCAATTAACAAACAAGGTCACTAGATGACCCTTTTAGGGTCATCAAGTTGGGCTTCTTAGGCCTAATTTTCCTTGCATGCTTTATTACAAAGCTAAAAATCCTTACTATTGCCATCACAGGACTAATTTGCCCACACTGGCACTCTCAGACGACAAAAATGGCTCCAACAAAAGCCTGAAATACGCAAACACAGAATCCTTTCCTGAATCAAGTCTCCAATATTCACTATGTGCGACAGCAGAGCTGGAACCACACTTTGTTAGAGATAAGCTATGGGGTGACAGTAGAGGGGCTTTCTTTTGGCATGCATGCATTAATCATGCATTCCTCTAAAGAGACTTTCATTTTTAGAAAAGTCATGTGTCTTTTACTGAACAATTAAATCCATTTCAAACCAGGTCTACTGAATGTCCTTCCACTGTCACCAGGTATTCAACCTGGGCACCATGGTAAAGTTAACTAGAATTTTATATAGTTAAAACTTGATGTAGCAGAGAATGAAAATACCTTCATTCTCCTCTTTAAGGCTGAATAGGAACAAACCTTAGGATGGCCAATTTGACCATACCAGGCAGTACTTTGCTTGACCTGACTATAACTCGCTGCAGGGCCAGGATTCCCACAGTTTTGCAGGTGGCTTCGCAAAAGAGAAAGCAAATCTTACAGGTTTTCCAAATTCCTTTAAGCCTCAGAGCACAAAACTATTCTACATCCTGACCTTGCACTGAAGAGTTTTGTATTTAGTTTAAACAGATTGCACAAAACGGTAGTCTGAACAAGTCTAGTCTAGTCTGGGTTAGGTTTTGGTTGGTGCCTTTACAGCATCAGCACCTTGGATTTCGATCCATTTCTAGGGAGCGTACGTACTATGATCTTAAATGGGCTTATTTGTTTCTACGTTAGCAAATCCTCCATACTACCTTACTGAACGTATTTGTCTTTACTCCAAATGGAGCAGATCATCTAATTCGTCAGTGAAGTTTTGCTTGACTTTATCTGTATTTGACCTTCTGTATATTCTCCGTCTCCTTGGAATTAATGATACCAGCAATATGAGGATGATGATATTTTGATAGCTAATGAATTAGCATGAACAGATGTTGAACGAGATGTTGCACTCCTGCTTGTTTTAGCATCATGGCTCATAGAAAAATTTTTCTTAGCAATTCCAAAAGATAGTATTTAACTGCCGGAAGAGCATAAAAAAATCTTGATTTAGAATTCAGATCACTGAGAACTCACAGATATTCACGGGATAAACTTCATGAAGTAAAAGAAAATAATACCTGTCAGACTCCTTATATCACTTAACAATGTTGTCTCGGATCTCACAAAAGCCAAGTAATCCATAAAGTTTTGAAACAGAAAACACAATGCTTTCTGTGTGCAAAATAACATGATGTGAAATAAAACTAACAGATATGTATATTTGAAACCAGTGTTACCACAAGATGTCACTCTAAACTTTATTTAGAGAAAGGTTTTGACTACTTTAAGTTTAAAGTTAGCAAAATTACTTTTTTTCCAAGTATGTTTATTTCCTTCAAAATTGTATTTCCAAAACTTACAACATAAAATTAATTGCCTTTAAGGAAAAAAACAACTCAAAAAACATGAGAAATATAGTCCACCACTCCAAACTGCATTGGTAAATCCTCTGGGAACACAGGACAAATGAGAAAAGAAACCAAGTCCGTTCAGGTTAGATTTCCACGACCCTTCCCAGAATTACATGCTTGTGAAAGGTATGAGGCGAAGACCCTGTTTCCGTGGCTATGGGATGTTGCTGTACCCTCCTTCTGTGCTCCATCTGGTTTTATCAGATTGCTCCACAGAATTATAGAAAGAAAAAGTCTGAAGGTAGGCTGGGTATCAAATGACTAAGAGAATAAAAAAAGAGCAGTCTTTTGCTTTTAGACAGAAGTTAAAAAAGAAATAAATTACAGTTTTATATTACACTTCAACACTGGAGATTCAACACTGGAGATTCAAACTAACTCAAGGAAAAGCAAGGCTTATGAGAAAATAGCCAGGACACTGCAGCTCTGGGTCCATTGCTCTGTCTCACTGTTTGCCATCAGGTGGGTTTTCTCCTATTTATTATCTGTTTGGAAACGTACTCCCCCAAACAACCCTTCTACTACCTACATGTACTCAGGTGCTGGGAAGACAGTGGCTCTGACAAACTCCCCATGGGACCTGAATTTTGTAGACTGATCTATTAAAAAAAAAAATTGGAAAATATTTCTACATATAAATATATATATGTATATATATAACCAGAATTCACCTACAGCTGATCCTCTAGATGGGAGAAGGCAACACGGGGACTCTTGATTCACGGTTGCTGCCTACGTGTGAGGGAGGCAGCAGGGCTGGCAGAGGTCATGCAGCAAAGCAGCAGCAGAGCCAGGAACCAACAACAAGTCTGAGCCAAGCAGGCAAGGGCGCTCGCTCCAGCACCGTCTGCTCTGACACTGCTATCACCAGCAGAACATCAAAAATGATGGTGATCCTCATCCCAGTACCTCCAAGAAATATGTCCCAAATCATCACTTCTTTTGCAGAACAATCTAATTCAAATGCTGGGAGGGCAAAAATCAGATCCGCGAGAGTACCCCTGGGAGCATCAGCATCTCCGTTAGCACAAGGCAGCAAAGGCCTGTGCGAAGCAGCTGAGCTTGGACCTCACTTTAAAGCCATGTGTGCTATCCACATCGTTGCGTGATGCAATCGAGGGAGAGAGGCTCTGTTTACTGTCCTTAAAGTCTAAGATATAATCATATAAAATTAGCTTCGAAATGCCAATAAGGTTGTAAGGTTAATGCTCCAAAGGTAGAAAGTGTCACGACTAAAATTTGACCCYATTATGCACGTGCTTTCGGATACAATCTCTAAATATCTGATCACGTACTGTTTTACTCTCTGCTCTCACACCTTATCCAAAATACCACTTTGGGGATATTGGCTGGACAATCTTTGCTCCATTTCTCACAGCGGCTAGAAGGTTGAGAAGGGTAAGAAGATTTCTTGGAGGTATTTTTGCTCAGGAGCATTCAGTGACACCCTGGGGAAGGAGATTCTACCTCTGACTCTTAGAGAACCTCGTGATGATAGCAAGTCACATACACTGCATTTTTTCAAAATGATCACCAGTTAGGCGAGTCTCATTTTTTATGTGTCCAGTCTTGCTGGAATAGAGACATTCCCTGTTGCAGCTGGAGCTGTGGCCAGATACGTGCGGCATAAAGTTGTGTGTGGTGACGCATCAGGTCAGAAATGTCTCCAGTCAGGCCTCTAAAATAAATAGATATTTTTACTTCTATTTGTCAGGGCTTTGGCATCACCTCTGTAGAATGCAACCACAAGCAGCTCATCACAAAATAAATGATGGTGGGAAAACAATGTTATTAAATTAAAGTTAAATATTTGCTCACGGGCCCTACCCCTTCTGTACGCTGAATGAAGAAGGATTTCTGAAGGAAAACAGTATAAAGCCAAATAATTAAGATGCATCATGCTGTATATACATAAGGGTATTGAAATAAGTTTGTAGAAGCTACCTTGATTATAGCACTGCCCAGCTTCTGACCACAGTTTTAATTATGTATTTTTTGTATACATCATCACACACATCATATCTGTATAACATAATATAGGTTTTCTTGCTAATTCCAATCCATTGCAATAGCAATTTTCTATTTCTAATATCTGTGATTCTACACAATAGTGCCTTACTCAACTACATCAGTAGAAATTCAAAACCAGACAATTTTGATGGCAAAATGGAGACAGGAAAGACCAAATGAAAGACATCATTCAGACTTCTTTAAAAAGATCTTGGAACCTCAGTGACAGGACAGAGTGATGGAGCCCAAAAGCAGCTGCCGAAAATGGACAACTCCATGACAGAATAAACACAAGATGGGAATGAACGCCACAGGTTTCAGGATTTCTTGTCAAGACATATTTTAATACCCAACAACTCTCCAAACTACAGAAGCACATGTGAGCAAATTACAATATACGTTTGAGATAAATATGATATCCGCAGTTACCATCTTTTTTCTTTAAGATTAGTCAGTCTACTTTTGTGCATCTTGCTGTTCAGTGCCCAATCCTGACTGCGCGTAAGTCAGAGGATGTTTATCACTGAGCTCTGATACTGGAAGCACCTCACTGACTATAATTATGGGGTTAAAAAAAGAGAGTCTTGCAATTCCGGAACAGCCAGAGGTTGCACCAGGCAACAAATTTGGCTCATTTCTAACAGCTTTGCAAACCATAAGCTATAACGATCTTCAAGGCTAACATATTGCTGTGATTTTAAAATTACCACACAGCTTCTTAAAAAGTTATATTCACTAAACAAAAATCGCATTATAGTTTAGCCTAAAATGACTCTACAGACCACAACATTAGAGAGGGAGAAGAGCTCTGGTATTTTAGAGACAAAAATAAACACTAGGATTACTGATGGAAGAGACTGGTCCAGATTATTTTCTTCCATTTTATTAGTAGACGTACAAACTACATTAGCAGGATATACATCCAGTCTTTCCCTACTTAATGCAAAAATTCTTCTATCTCATTGTTTCTTTATGTTTCCTTAGCCTGAAAAAGGAGAATGCATCATTTGAAATAAAAACAGATTATCTCAATGCATCTCAATAATTTGTCTCTAGCTCTCATCACAGACCAATAATAAAGGGCTACCTCTGGTTAATGCAAAGAGAAAGACAAGCTTCACACTGGGAGAGCAGCCACACAGCAACAGCTGCTGCAACTGCATTTTATTAATTATAATTACACATTCAATCAATATGGCCATGACATACTTTACAAAAGAAAACACTAGAGGAATAAAACCAGCTTTTATTCCTTGTTGGATATTGAAATCTAACAAGCTCAACACTTACCACATTGCTCATATTAAAAATTGTTCAGATGGTTTAATTCCAATGCCCCATTTTTTGTGTTTAAAATGAGAAAAGTCCACAAAGCCTCTGAATTCCTTCTCTGAGATGTAAATGTTATCATTCATTGGTTAAAAGGCAGCAAAACATCAGCAGAGGTTTGCATTAGGATTACCAGCGATTATGTATTACCTAGGTTGTAGCAGTCCTGTAATCGGTTTCTTCTTGTACACAGATAGGCTGAGAATCAAAACACAGACCTGGGTTGGGATTCAGAATTTTTCAGAGTCCATCAGCTTTCACATCCAGATTTTTGGTTCAATTTGTTAAGGAAAAGGTCAACAGCAAGGATGAGATCCTAATCAAAATTCCCACAAATTTAAGAGGTATTGGAGCTTTGCTTTTGGTTCAGGTCTTCTCCAGTAATTAACAAGCTTTTAATATTTAAAATCTTTCAAGCAAAAACTGATGTGGGGTACTTGCACAAGACTTCGTATCTTTGCACAAAGGCAGAAAATATCCAAATTATTTGAACTTCTTGTGGCACCTTCTCCTGGTGCTACTCACATCTCCAGGCTGGCTAGCAAGGACACAGAGCCATGCCCTGGCTCTGTTTGCTCCTCATATATAACTGGTAAGGCGTCACTGTAACACCCAGTAAGTCCCAATGGCAAAAGCAGCACTTCTGAGATCTTTTGGGAGTACAGAAAAATTTCAGTTCCTCCTTCACAGACACAGCTACGTAATACTGGACAATGTTTTAGACCTCAGTGAAATTATCTTCTGGGGATATCTTTAATCTGACTTCCCTRTAGTAATGTGATGTCTGTCTGTTCTTTTCCTGTATGGCCACCTGTCTGCCGGTTGTCACCTGCTTTGAACCCTGTGCCCAACGTCAATGAAACTTGATGGAAGTCAGGAAATCTCAGTTCCTGTAAATTTCGTAAAAGATAATGTTAAGTAGAAGAGGAGAAAAATCCAAACTAATGCCTTCAGAGAGAGATTGCACTGTGAACGGCACAGATTTCTCTTCTGTCTAGCCTGTCACTGCCTCATCAGCACGTTCATAGCTCAAAACCATCCGCAGCACCTACCAGACCAGCTTGCGCTCAGGGCACACGTGAAGGATCTGCAGATATTGTGGGGAGAGTTAAAAGAGCCGGAGAGAACTGAAGATACCGCAAGGGAAATTTCACATTGCAGTGGGAGCAAATATGGTGGTGGGATACAAATCTATAGGAAACCCGGTTACATTAGATCTGCTATTTGTAGAACAAATTGTTCACGCTGTACGTGATACCAGACTTTCACTGGAGAACTGCAAGGGTTATTTCCCTCAGCTGGCTGCAGTCCAACCCACAGCTCATAAAAAAAGATCACACGACTTCAAATCATCCCAAAGATCTAGCACTGCTACCTTTAGCTCCTTTGAGAGAAAGCACAAATTTGCTTACTAAGAGAATTGGACTTCAAGAATAAAAGCAGCTGCAGCTGTCTTCGGGCAAAACAAAAGCTGCCCTTGAATTTAAATTTCAGTTCTGCTGTAATTTATGCTGCAACAAAGAAAGATGCCAGTTTGGGAAAGTAGGACTCTGTGAGGAGTAATAACAGGCTTCCCCATTGTCAGAGATGTCATTTGAGTGCTTCTCAAATGTGACAAAGCACTGAAGGGTTTTTGCACATTTTTTTGCTCCTCAACATTTGTAATAGCCAGAAAGGGTTTAAATATTTTTAGATATGTCTATAGAAGAATTTTTATTTCTCAGTCAGGAAAGGTCTGAATATAAATTTCTGGAAGAATCACTCTAATACATGATCCAAGGCAGCCCAAGTCAATGGGAGTTTTTCTATTGACTTAGCAAATGTTGGATTCAGGCCCTCAAAAAGAGAATTGCCTAATGTTACTGGGCCAGATGCAGACTTGGCTATACTGGATTAACTCCTTTGGGATTCAGTGGAGTTATACTCAGTGGAAACAGGTTGACACAGTCAGAAACCAGCTCACTGAGATTACGTTTAGAGAACAATGACATAAGAGATCAGTAACCTTACATTAAAGAGCAGTTTAAGTAGCTGAACCTGCCAAATACAAAAACGAGGTAAAACATCTATCGAGAGCGAGCTTGGCGAGTGCAACTAGATAATACCCAGTTGTTCTTTCCTACTGAAAAGTTTCCCAGTACAGCAATTTATTTAATGTCCTTTTGGTTCCTGAAACACTTACACAGCAATATCTGCTGAAACACGACCCTTTCTGTGGATTGAGAAAGACTGGTACCAGCTAAGGTTGCCATCATTTTACAAAGGTGATTGTCAGTCACRTTCTCCATTTTGACATCCTCAACATTAACGATTTTATGAGCAGCCTTGTGAAATTTGGTGTTACTTTGTTTTCTGCAGTCCCATGAAGGTGTCAAGTCTCCTGTTCATCTGAAGCAAGAAGGACCTTTCTAGCTTTGGTGGCTGTGGAGAAAAGCCTGAAAATACGACTCCAGTGTTTCTTAAAGACTCAGATTGTAGAAGCAACTGATAACAAGCCACGGCATTTTATAGATTATTTCTGTGCTTTTTATGCAAATCTCATAGAGCCTTTTAACACTGGAGGCCAGCAGTACCATCTATGACTAACACTGGATTTTCAAGGTGTTGCATTATCCTGACTTTCCTGACTTCTATAATCACTCTTCAGCACCTACTTTGGTGCATCCTCCTTCTCCACCCCAAAACCATGTTGCAGGTCTCCTGCTCTTCTCACCATTTATCCAGCTGTTCCACACATCTGTTCCCACATCTTGACCCATCTCCTTCCATTGGTCTCAAATTTCCTATCATGATTTAAATGGTTTTCCTTAAACTTAACATGCCCAATCAAATTCCTTGGCTCTGCCTTCCCCTCAGCACTAAAGCCTACAAACGTGTGTGTGGGAGCAGGGGTATTATTATTCTTAATTGACACACATGGCTAAGTCTATCAAAATCTTGCCCCTTTTTCGTTCTTGGCATTTTCCTTTTGTCACAGGTGCAGGTTTCAATATCCCAATATTATTCCTATGGCAGCTTCCTCTCCACTTACTTTAATATCTAACTATCCTGAAGTTTATACAAAGTTTTCTAGTGGAAGTTTTCTTCCTTGCTTTTCCGTTGACTTTGTCTCTGAATTCTTGTCCATACGTCCTTACATAAGCGTGGGTTATAATTACATTTCCATAGTTCCACACACTCAAAATTCTTTTTAAGTCTTCGGGTTAAAACTTTCCCCAGAAAAGACCCAAAGAAGGGTCTTTGTTTGAGACTACCTCTCAGTCCCCACTCCTCTGGCCATAAGTTTGATCAGAKTTGAAGTGGATCTGCTTATTAGATAATTCACATAGAAGGGAGCTCTAGTAAACGCCCTAAGGGCAAGAAGAGTTTCAGACACAGCTCACAGCTTTTTAGACACCAAAGTCAATCAAACTAAGACAAATCCATAGAAAACCAAGCTCGTCACCTGCTTTATGTTTAGAGTACTAAATATTGGCATCTGTCAATGGCTTATACATATTTTAATAGATATGCACTTTACTGGTTTCAGAACATTACAACACTAATTAAAGCAAATGGGAGCCTGCTTAGTTAGGCTCTCTTAAAGTGTCAAATGGCTGTATTTTATGTCCTCCTTTTATATCTTAGCTGTCTTATAGCACCTTCCAGTAAAACGGAGGGGTGCAAGATATAACATTCAGATACCAATGTAACACTGCTTAGTTAGACTGCCACTTAATTTATAAAAAAATTTAATATAAAAATAATATGTGATTGCAGGATAATCTGACCTCCTTCATGACTTGGTTTAAAAGACATAGTCACTCTTTAAAATGGATAGTTATAACAGGGTTTATTTAAAAGTGAGACAAATGAGCTGAAGAGTCTAAAAAATAAACTTCTTATTAAAAACACAAAATCATATCCCAGGTCTCTAAATACGGGCTGTGTCACAGATGACCAGTAAATTATGTAATCCTTACCACAGTGTTTACCACAACAACTTTTAAGACAGGCAGTTTTATAATATCCACATTAGTGTGCAGATATGGTACAATACCATAAGAAAGAAGAAGATGATGGAGATTTTAGCTGTAAGCCTGCCAGTTTAAAATACAGGCAAAATTACACAAGCGTCAGAAAAAAAGACACGCATGGTTTAAAAGTCCCCAGGAAACATGTCACCCTCTAGAGACTGGGTTTATCCAAATTTTAGAAAAACCTACAGAGATTAGGTTTTACCTAATACCGCATAAGATGATTATAGCTATTTATGGCACTTGAATTCCTGCTAGAAACAAAAACATCTTTTACACAGAAGTCTCCTTAAAAAAAAAAAAAAAAAAACAACTCACATGAACCTCTTTCATCTATTCTCATCCCACAGAACGGCCTTCTAAGCTGTAAAATCATGTACTTTTCTTAATGAAACGAAGACTAGACAAATATATAGCAGAGGTTTTTAGAAATATAGTACACTAAACTGTATGCATTGCAATATAAATACTGATTAAGTTTCATAAAGAACAGAACTGAAAAAAAAATGCTTAGTAGTTTTCACATGTCCAGATGACTAGGATTTTTTAGTTTCTTATTACCATTGTTGCTGCTGTTATTATTACTCTAATTCATGGTTTTCCTCTTTTATCTCTATAATCTGCCCCATGATGAGACAATCCCAACAAACGAGGCATTTGGATTTCAGTAGGTTATGCTGAAGGTCAGTTTAATTCTCTCTTCCTTGTAGAGTTACTTCTAAAAATATACGCTCGTATCACAACAACATGTGCTACAATTTGCGAGGACCCAGTTATTTTAATGCCTTCTAGCTATGGATGCCTCTATTAAAAGCAAAAATCTTTATGTGCTCATGATAATGACAGTGCTATAACTTACATTCTCACCGTGCCATAGAAGGCAGCTATTGGTGCCATCCTTTTTGCAAAAATAATTTGGAATTGATTTAGAGAAATGTCGATATCTAGATAGGACTTCTTCCCCTTTCACTCCATTTCCATCCACTTCATCACTCAGAGATTTTTTTCCTTTTTTTCCTCCGCCCTCCTTTTAGAAAAATAGGGCTAGATTTTCAAAGCATTGTGTTTGGGCCACTTGAGTCTAATGGGACTCCAGAGACTGCAGCTCCACATGTCACTTTGAAAATGTGCCTCTTAGCAACTAACTCAGCAATAACTAAACCCGGCAACCCTAATAAGAAGTCTAGCAACAAGAACAGCCTGAAGGGAGAAGGAGATGCTTTTGAACCAGAATTAAAATGTAAAAGGCTAATCCATCAACAATCCTTCAGTAAATCACTTACAGATCTGTTACTTCAATATTTGTAGTCACTTTTTGCATGCGTAGAATATAGTCATGAAAAATACTGAATCCTCAGAAAATTTTCCAGCATCGCATCTCTCATGTTAATCCCTACGTCAGTAGTCAACGCTTAATATTTATGAAACACATTGAAGATGATTAAAAAAAGTCATGCGACTATTGAGAGTCTACATTCAAACRTGGTTGCATGAATCAAATCACACAAGCATAAATTTGAGCACAAACGGAGCTAGATAATACTCAAACTTAGATGTTCAGATTTGAAACATGTTTCTAACCATATCTATTCTTCTTTAGCAGTTCTTGTTACACTAAATTTAAAGATAACCTATGGATTTTTAAAGAAATTTGGAAGTTAACTAGAACTGAACACAATGCAATCACTTAAAGGACAGGAGTGATTACAACAACTGAATTTGGTCCTAAAGGAATGCAATTCCACCTAAGCTGTAGGACCAACTAAAGCTGAATTTTGCACATAAAACAACGTTAACGTTATGCCTGGTAGGAACATGCACTTCTGTATCCAGGCTAAGGCTTCTATACAAAAATCATATTTTTCGTTAACTGTTACAGGCTAAATAACTAAAAGGTCAATCAGTTATGGATAAAAACAGATGTTTGTCTGCTGTAAAGGAGATGAAGTTTGGGAAAGTGTTGAACACTCAGTCTCCGAATATTACTCAAAATTGGACACTTTCAAGATCACCAGACGTTTTGTAAATATAAAAGACAAAGGAACATAAGCAGTACAGAACTTTGACAGAGACCAAAAGCTCTTCTTTCTTTGGTGATCTGACCTAAAGGTGAGTGGAAGAAAATATGACGGGAAGCTAAAACAGATGTCCGGAAGTGGGTTTTTCTGAAATACTGTTTACAAAAGAACYTCATTATTGATTGTGTAATAACATCAACTTTCACACTTAAAATATTGATGAGAGGTCACTTTTTTGTATTACTCCAGAATCTAGACCAAACAGACAGCAAACCAAATGTAATAATGAGAGACTTTGAATGTCTTGTGATTCCCAGATCTCTTTAATAAAAAGAAGTGTTGAAGGATGAGGAAAAGATATCCAAAGGCCTACAAATTAAAATTCTATCTAACTTCTGAAACACCTCACTCTTCAGTGTGTTATTTTGGCAAACAAAAGATTTCCTTTATTCTTTGGATTCAACCTTAATGTAGCTATAATGACTTGTTCATTTCTCGCATATGTAATGTATCAAAAAATATTACAGGGTAGTCACACACAAAGAACACATGTTGTTGGAATACTTTGAAGGATTATTTYAAGTAAAAGTAAATGAACAACTAACAATGTTTCAGAGGTTTGCATATTTGTTCAATACATACTTTTATATTCATGGTTATCCTCATAAAAATTATATAGGAAAYGTCCCATCTTTTTTTTCTTTAGTTCAAATTTACTTATAAGTATTTGGTAAAATTGTTATGAATTTATTTGCTTTTTTATAATATGTAGCCATTAAAAATTATATAGGATTTATAAAATAAAGCTTACCACTCTGAAGAAGCTTAGCAAAATTACAAGTAAAATAGCATTGACATTAATTACTTCCATTTGCAGGAAATGGAGACTGGTAACATACATTTTTCATAAATGCTACAGAAATTACTGAAACTATTCCCGGACCTCCCTTCTCTTCATAATAATAGTGCAATATTGATGTGCTTCTACTTTTATGATGTATAATCAAATTTTTTTCCCCTAATAGCTACTGAATGTAGCTCTGCAACAAGCAAAACTGGTACTCTGGCTTCAAATAGCCACAACTTTAAGGAACATTCGTTTCCACAGCCGACATTTGCACTAAGAAATGCTCCCTTCTGTAGCGGAGTAGTTCTGGACCAAATTTACAGATGTTCGTGAAGGAATAAAACTCAGGGGCCAACACAACGTGAGCAAGGTGGCAGAGAGAGGTGAAGCAAGAATGACAGGCAATCACTACCGCCACCTCCTCTGACGGGCAGCACATACACTGCACTGGGCAAGGCACAATAGGGAAGCAACAGCGCATATCTTAAACATCTCACGGTAGAGTTCAATGTAAGTTCAAGATCTTGAAAGCATTATTTTATATGTAATAACCTCTGCAACATCACATCRACTGGGAACATTCTGCAGAAGTTCCACTGTGTCCTTGAGCATTTTCCTTGACTAATTTCTGAGTTCCCTTGGCTGACGCTTCTCATAAAAACAATGTAAAAGCCACATAGAGATTTAACATATTTTGCCCCCAGCAAAGTCAATGAAACTTTGGCCATTTACCTGTGTGGAGGTGCAGTTTCACCTTCAACTTTGCATGAACAATTATATCCTACTGCGGTTCAGTAATTTTCATGAAACAAAGGAAAGCAGCAAGGTTTAGGAGTAACCACTCAATGTCCTACTTTGCATGACTTTTTGTTACTCTTTCTTCATTATAAATAAGGAAATGCCATTGAAATATCTGGACAACAAGTTTACCCATAAAGAACCTGGAAGGATCATCTCAATGTGCTGTTGCATTGTCAACACAAATTAGATAGTGACCAATAAGAAGAAAGTTATTAGGTCTGGCTTAGATGTGTCCTTCAAAAGCACGTATCTAGCTTTAAACATTAGTACCTACCTAGAAGTGCTTGAAATAAGCTGCTCTTAAAGATGCCCATCACCTTTCTGATGGCTTTTTTCAGTTGTTGCTCTTCTGGCTTCCTTAGCTTTTTACAATATTCTTCCAGCAGCACTAAAGCTCGGTCAGTATCTAAAAAATGAACAAAAACAGTCTTTTATCGACTCAGGAAAGCATTCAAATACTAACCCCCCATTTCTAAAGGCCTCATTCATATGTAATGAACACTTACACCAAATGGTGTTGCATTCTGTTGCTAACTGGATGCCATGAACAGCATTACAACACAGGCAAAATGGAAAGATTAACCAAACACCAAAATAGGAAGACTATTGCATATCTGAGATCTCTCTGCAAAGGGAAAACAATCTTTCAAATGACATGTACAACAAGCGTTTATCTTTTATTTATTTAAAACTAGCTGGAAGCTATGTGTTTTGAACCAAATTACAATTTGCAGAAGCCACAAAATTATAGACAATAACCATTATGGATATCCATGCAGAAAAACTGGCCTTAAAACATATTTGGAGAAGACATCTGAAGCATGGTTAGAATCCAAGGCTCACTTCCCTCTTCTCTGAATAGCAAATGTGTATCTGAAAGGCAGGTCTCCAAGAGGGGTCATGCAAAATCCAAACATCATCATTTTATATATAAGAAGGTACAGGAAGATGGAGAATCAAACTTCCCCTTTCCTTCTCCCTATCCTAGCTAACTCCCAGAGACATCCACTTACATATATATGTATGACACGGAAATGTCTGCACACACTCTTGTAATTACACAGTCCCATAAATTTGCAATAAAATTCCCAAATATTAAAAAGTGATACATTAATAACTACAATGAAACAAGTGCCTCAATCTAAACATCTTACAGTAGAGTTCAATAAAAGTGTCRTTAGAGGGTCGTTAGACTCGTTAGTTAGATTAAACTCAATGAAGTACTGTCAAAACGTTTGCAAAGGTAGAACAGACTGCTTTTATCATTTTTTTTCTCTAAATCTCTCAGAGCAAACTTCTTTATCACTACATGGAAATTGATCCTCTTTGTTCAACCGAAGATCTTGAACAAGGTTCAGCACTTGATGGGCCTTGTGTTGTGACAAYTAAAGGAGTTCATAGTGTGTGAAGAAACAAGCTGTGCATTCTGCATATTGACAATATTCACAGATTATTTAATTAATAATTAATGTTTAAGAAGTTATGATTTCTCTTCCCTGTCCTCACAGAAATGTTGGCTGATCACATGCATTTTATCAGAGAAACAAAAAACATATAGTGAATAAAAAGGAATGGGAATTAAATATATATTTTTTCATATATATATATGTATGTAYGTATACATGTTCAGCAGTGAGGAAGATTAGGGAACATTTTGGAGCAGTCACTGGAGGAGGCAAGRGTTAGGCAATTGCCTTGCCTCTTTGGTTAAAGCCAGTAGTGCAGTTAAGCCCCATTTATAATCTCAAAAGCCARCTTGGAGCACCTGGACACCTGTAAGAGAGCAGCTCCAAGAGGCAGAAAGCGAAGTGCTGTTAACAGTTGGTTCTGCCAAACCAGACCAGTCCACTGTTTCGTTGCTACCCAAATCAACAGTACAGCCCCAAAACAAGGTTCTGTGCCCAAGTGGAGTAATTCTGGCATGAAATTGTCGGGAATACAGAACTAATTCTACGTATGAGCTTGGTCTCGTTTCTCCTGAAAACCCTAGTCATACCATRCCTTTCACTGAGATGATAAAAGTGTGTCCGGCCTGCCTGTGGTGCCTGTGCTTTTGTCTGTGTACTCAGAGTTCTGCCTCCCCTGTACAAAATAATTAGTTAATAGCTTAAAGCACTGACTGGAATCAGGCACCCACCTTCACCACCAATGCAGACAGTCATTCCCACATTAGCTCTTTGGTGCAACGTGTGCATGATGATTATATTAAAGTGAAACAACTTAGAGTGGAAAAAAACTACTGCAAAGTATCCAGTCCTGAGGATGCTCTTCAGAGTCTAAATGAGGGAAAGGGGATTTGAATGCATGCCTCCCTCTGGGCTACACACAAAGGAGACACCCTACCACTCCTTCCTTCTTAGTCATTTTGTGAATGGTATTGACATCTTCTTGTCAATTATTCCTTCCCTGAAGTGTTTGGTTCTTATTCAAAAGACAGTTACGAACACTTAAAAGTAGCTTTTTTTTTTTTTTTTTTGCAATCAGCAGAGTTTTTATTTTAATTCAAATTATTATTTTTTAATTCAGCAAGATGAAAAAAAAGCCTGCTCTGGGTTGACCCCAGAGCAGTCCCAAACCCTAAAACTGCACAGAACTGAATAGTTACAGAGCACAGTTCTAGTGTTAACTCTAAACCCTGGCTAAATTCCAGATCAAGTAATTATCTGTCTGCCTGATTTTCTTCTTCAGCTTTAATAGGATACATTATTTTTTGCTTCCTATCCTAAGCCCTTGCATGGAGTTGCAGTTTTTCCCCACGCAACTGCACTCAGTAGTAGATCRAGTTTTCCTAATAGTCTGCTTTCAAAAAGCAATTTTCAGCCTTTTGGTCAAACCTTACTGATTATAAACTACTTGGGACTGGATCTTCAAATGGATTTGCACTGTACTTAGCGCAACGGGGCTTAATTCTGTTCAGCACCTCTGCATGACAACGGTCAGTGCCTCTGCATGGCAATCACACAGAAATATGAAATAATACAATAATATGGCCATGTTTGAGGAATATTAAGTGCTTCCTCCAAGATGATAGCCATCTTCAACTCCCAGTTACACCCAAAACAGATGAGGACAGCCAGTATGTTGTCATTTAGGCTTAAGTAATATCAGGCTGGAAGAACGAACTGCCTGGACTGCAGCGCTACACTTAAATAAGAACCACATTCCCCGCCACACAAATCAAACACAAGTTCCTGACGCTGAATTCCAACACGTTCTTCTCGTCAAGGGGAACGGCAGACTGGTGGTTTTCAAGAAGGACTGGACCACCATATATGTGGGATAACAACAGCCACTGGAGTACACAGTTAATTTTTTGGCATCCAAAATAAATCCTGTACCTTGCAGTCTGACTGTGTCATGAAATGCAACCAAGAAATCCTCATTCCATTGTTCCATTACTCTTCAGTGCTTATGCCAAAACCTAATTCAAGCAAGACCAAAAAATCTACTAAACAAACAATCTAATAGTCTGAGATCAGAGCCTCAGTGCCTTAAGTAGGTCCATTGTCCACTAACAAAAGACCAGTGAAAACTAAATATCAGCTATAGCCCGTGAAGTCTGCTGGACACAGTTCTAGCTTTTCTTACTGCTGCTTTGCATACTATGACACCATTGTTAAATGAATACACTAATCTGAAATGTTAAATAAAACCAAGCATAATATTCATTGGAGTCTACTTGTACAAACTTTGACTCCAATGACTGATCCTATTGGCTTTGAAAGATCACTTTGRTAGGAACCACTCAGATATACAGAGTCCTACAGAAACTCATATATATTCTAGACAGTATCTGCATTACTATTTTGTTTAAATAAGAAACAAAGTCATAAAATCTTAATACAATAGGAAGAAAAAATTCTTTCAGGATAAAATAGAGTTTATGGTCCTACAGTGTATTGTCCAAGAGATTAGCAGTTAAGCCAAGCTAGCTATCAATTCTGTAAATTTTATCACTTTTTTGCTACATAAATGTTTATYGAGTTCATAAATGTTCACGATTTATGTTACTTATCAGAAAATGAAAAATTTCTACAATACAGCAAATCAGAAATAKATGTGATATTGACAGAAAACTGTAAATGGGTAACTTTGGTTATTAGATTTCTTTGGAAAACTGTTGCCTCCCTCAAACAAYCTAAAGTTTTATCTTACAAGAAATGTTTTTGTTTTTTTTTTTACAGAATGTGTTTTTGCTTAATATAATGTATTAATTTCTGAAAGATTCAGAAAAGACCCTTTCCTTGGAGTTATTATTCTAGATGTGATCATTAGAGAATAATCCATACTTTATAGTCCCCAGATACATTTTTATGCAATGTAGATTTTTAAAGCTGTGTAAGTAGACAGTTACACCATGAACCAAAACATCTGTTGTATCAATGCTTATACAACTGAGGAAATAATAAAAAATAAAATGACACAAAAAATACATTGTTAATACAACCCAAATAATATTGGAAGGAGCATTGCTTCATTATCACTTACAGAGAAAAAGAAGTTTTCCAGGGACACTGCCAACAATAAATGCATGAACCCATCCATACAAACAGTATAGAGAAATATATATTACAGGTCAGGAGACATGAACTTCTTACCAATAGAAAACTGTTCCTTGAAGCAYTGCTCTTAAATGTAAACTAAAAATATGCAAGACTAAATATTATATTATACCTATTTAAAAACAAGAAAGGAAATTCTAAAATGAATTTGTTTTATCATTCACTTTGGTAAAATGATGTAAAATCACTTACATCAGAAGTAAAGTACTTTTTGCAGAAGTAGTACTTAAGATACTTCTCAGTGTCCATATCAGAGATCTGGATGGCACTTGCAATACTAACCAGGACCTTAAAAGCAGAAGGATTTCTTTGCTCTCTGATCTTTGCAATGTTCTCATGTTTTGCAAAGCAATTTTAGAATCACTGAAACTCCACATTTTGCAAGAAGATACAGAAAAATTTTAGCTCCAATTTTTTCAGTAAAAATGTAACAGGTGGGCACTCATTTTTGCATGAATATATAATAATAAACAGGAAATAATAAACTGGAAATCTTAATGGATTTATGTACACAAAAACTGAATTACAAGCCRATATGGAGCAGGCGCACTACGCTTGCATGCTTGTGACATCTACTCAACTGCTGAGTGAGTACAGAAATGTACATAAGGGCTGTGAAATCAGAATGTCATTATTTTAAATTCGCTTTACACTGGTATAAGCAACAACACAACTACAGCACAAGAGAGGAGTAAACTCCATAGTATCCTTTGAAATATCTGCACATTAGTTTGACCCTTTAAACCTAATGCTCAGCTATGCTTAAGCAAAATGGAAACATCCCTGGGAGTTTTGCTTGCCTGAAGGCAGCAAGGTTGGACCTCACTTACAAGCCATCTGAGTTCATCTAAATACACTTGTTGCAGCACTTGAAGTATAGGACCAACATACCAATTCAAACAGTACAACTCTGTTGGTGCAGGGACAGTTACATTGATTAAAAGGTCTTTGATACATACTGTGTCCTCACATGGGACAGAGAATAAGTGTGATCTTCTGTACTGATAGACCTTCTATACTGATAGAGCTGCTTCAGTCCTAAAGCTTTTACCAGCAAAAGCTTTCTGAATTTTTTTACCTAACAGAGTTTCCCCAGTAAAACATTTCAATCAGGTCCAAGAAAACTTCCACCCCAAACCCCTTAGTGTCTCCGTAGGAAAACATAAAGAACATGCTCCTTGCATTTCTCCCCAGCCAGCAAGTAGTCATCTACCAGTATATTAGTGCAAGGCTGGGGATACTGGTCAGGAAAATAGTACAGATCCTAGTGCTGTGCTGAGAAAAGAAACTAAACGTGCTCTGGGGAGGCTGAAGATATGTTTCTCTAGAAATGCTGTTGATAAACACAAGTWTTGGGAACTTTTTTCATGCCAGACTCTTCTAAACCACTCCTGCATTGCTGCTAACGTGGTCATGCCAGCCTTTGGCCATTCACACGACGTGATGTCCGTGGGAACGTCTGCAGCTATAGCATACAAGAAACTGTTTTCCTAAATACCTCCCAGATGTTATCCAACCCATTTATCCTTTAGATCAACTAAATATAGTGAGTCCGAAGATAATTTCTGGATACCTATGAATTTCAATAATTAAACTGGAAAAGATTTGACTAATAAGACTAATTACACAAGAAAGAGAAAACTCATTCAAAACCAGGCTCTGAAAAACTCCATTTTCAAAAAACGCCAAACTAGGATATGCTGAATGATGATGAACCAAAGCAAAGAAACAACTGAGGGAAGCAGCACATAATTCAGGCAGAGGTCATTATCTGCCAATGTCCAAGCCTTATAGCCTCCTTCAGGCCACAATAAAGCCACATAAGCAACACTCTATATGGATCAGTATACAGTACTGATCAGCATCAATTACTATTTTTTTAGACAAGCTGCTATGTATTGAACACCTGCAAGATGCTGAGAGAGCTGCTGCTGCCTTCCATGGAGGTACGATACTGTCATCCAACCCCTGCTGTGAACCAGGGAGCTCAGAAGATGGAGAGAAAAAAAGAAAGTACAAGTCCAAACTCAGCAGGAACTGGAAATTTCTGCCTTKCACATGCAAGAAATCATAGTCAACTGATTAACAGTAACCTGCACCATTACAAGGTAGCATTAGGTAGCTACTGCCTCTCAGGAAACATCAGATTTGCTCAGAGGCCTCAAATAGCTTATTGGTAAGTTTAGGGTCATATTTGCATTTCTTTTTTCCTTTTGGCATCAGAGGTTGTGAACTAAAAGACTTCTGGGTTGCAACGGTATTGAAAAATGTTGGCTTAAAATAAATGACATATTGTTTCATCAGTGAGAGGTGTTTAACGTTAGGTGAGATCTAACCTAATGGACTTAACAAGATGAAGGTTTTACTTCGGTTTGTCTTTTTTTTTATAATTGCATCTGCTCCTCCTCCTAAGAAGGATTTTGACTATTTTATGACTAGTGAAGTCTTTGGCATAGGTGACTTTTTAAAGAAAAAGATGCCAACACATTTCAAGAGAGTCTTTCCAGCTTTCAGAGAACCAGAATTGGGAAAATGTAGGGCACTAAAGCTGGAAAAGGCATGAAGAATGGGGGAGGAAAAAAGCAGCAGCCAAAATAGAAGTGAGAAATGCAAGCAGAACATGCAAGCAAATGCAGAGCAGGAAGGAGAGCAAAGAAGTTTCCTCGGTGAACTTTGACAACTATAAAAGAATCTCAAAAACTACTTTTACTCTTGGACCTCAAACCTTAATTCAGATGACCGATGACAAACAAAAGAGCTAAAGGTCTGAGCAAACACTGTTTCCTGCCTCAATTATTTTAAGATCTCTTCATTTGATCCTCATCTCTGGAAAGCTCAAACATTTGAAATGTTATAGACCAAAGTGAGAGAATTCAGTATTTTCCAGGAAACTTTCAAGCAACTTGCATTGGACCTGATCCAAGCCTAAGCCATTGGTAACTCATTTACCATCCTTAATCTTCACACACAACAGCAAACACAAAGAGATAACTCCTATTAGCCCACAGTGCTCTTTTCATAGACCTGGGCTTTAAAACTCCYACGTGAGACTGTATTTTAAAATCTGAAGTTCTCATTTATAAATAGAAGCCTATTAAATTTTAGAAAGAAACACAGTGTACCAAGATGGCTGAGGAAAAACAAGTTACAGGCTACGGTGCTTCAAAAGGCTTGAGGACTATGGGAAGACAAATGACAATCATAAAAATATATATTTATACATAAATATGAGATGCAAAAAAATGCGTAGATTGCACAGAGGGACATCAGATAGGGAATATTTGGGCCTATGCAAACCAGAAACCTCTTGGCGTCCCTGGCCCTTCATACCCGCAACAGGACATTAATGAACTACCTAGCAAAGGAACATATGGGTTATGCAACCTTTAGGAAACATAAGGCATTACGTATGTGACAACTACTATCACCAAGTGTGAAGACTATCACATCAAAAAAGCAAAAGGACTGCAAATAACAGCTCCTGAGAGCATGTGTGGCAAGCAAGCTGATCTTCTGTCCTGCTAGGGAGAACAAGTGGACAGAAAAGGTGGGGTTTAACCATTTAGTTTTAAGTGATTATCAGGCAGGTGTATTTCTGTGCTTTTAGTCTTTAAGGAATCAGATCAGCAGACAAGGGAGACTGTCACAAAGCTCAGATTAGCCTGTGAAGGTTAATCTTTAGTCAGCAGGCAGAGTTTTTCAGGAAATGATATTTAAAGTTAGGGTTATACCCTGAATTGCCCTGCAGAGAAACAACACACTCCGTTAACTGTAAGAAGTGTAGCCTCCCTAAATTAACCTTAACCTACACTAATTGTCTCCACAGACTGCCTTCCTGTAAAACACAAACTTAGGAATGGTTTAGTTGTGAAGTCATTCTAGACCTTGATGCTGTTAGCAGCCAAGAAATGTGCCAGATACTCTGTTTATAACTGCTATGCAAGCATAACAGCAAATTTTACAGAACAGGGCAGCATCATATGCTCAGGTATATTAAGGGAAAACCAGG
Organism: Apteryx rowi; assembly: GCF_003343035.1. Classification (NCBI taxonomy): domain Eukaryota; kingdom Metazoa; phylum Chordata; class Aves; order Apterygiformes; family Apterygidae; genus Apteryx; species Apteryx rowi. The sequence goes on along the minus strand of NW_020449319.1, from coordinate 100,023 downwards.
CATCCAAATAGCAAGCAAAGCTAGAATAAGGACAGGCAGCTGCCTGTTAAACTGTGGTAACATGCAGTTGTGTTGCTGCAGATCTCTGCACTCCAAACAGTCACTGCAAAAGCAGGCAGTCGAATTGCAGAACTTGTACAGCAGTGTCTTTTTACAGAATATTGATTTGTGAAAAYGCTGCAACGAACGGGGCTAAAGGCTATGCAAGTGAGATTGCTTAGCAGAGCGTTAGCTATGCCATGATCTGCCAACAGTCCTCTGGGCCACCGGAATGACAAAAACGCAGAGCCTGAAGGGACTCCTCCAGGGTTTTTCGGTTTACCTCCCTGCTGTGCAGAAGGATCTGGACTTATGCATCATCCCGTAAATGTTTGCCTGACTTCTCTGGCAACCTCTTCCAAAAACAGGCCACAAGCTCCCTCACTACCTAATTTCAGTGCTTTAAGGTTCTAAAGGTTTTTTCCTAATATATAATTTCCATCTTTTCTGTTGTAAATTAGGACAATTACTTCTTGTCCTCCGGGGGTAGATGCGTAAGGCAAATGACCATCATTCCCTTTATAGCCTCTTCTGCATCAGGTGACTGTTGTGTTGCCTCCGTCTGCTCAGGCTCCTCTTTTCCAGGCTACCAGTCCCAGTCCCTGCAACWTTTGTACAAGGTTTACATTTCTGAAACTTCTTATTCTCTCTTCTGGAGTTAAATTTATCTTAAAGCACAGTCTCTAAATTCCAGCTGAAGACCCAGGAATGCCACAGAATAAAGACTGGTGGATGAAACTCAATAGAAAGTACTGTGAGCTTTAAGAAATATGAATAACACACAAATAACCAGGGAATAAATGGTAAAAAAGTGCTTGGGTTGTTTTTTGTTTGTTTGTTAAAAATCAGCCTAATTTACTRTATGGAAAACTGGATCTTTATGAAAATTTTAATGATCAATGATGATTTAATAACAATGCAAGTTCATTATCTGCATATCTTTGCACTTGATTTTACAACATGTAACTATATATTTATACTGCTGCGTTTAAATTCTTTTTAAACRTATTTGTCTAAACTTGACTAAATTTACTTACCAAAGTAATATGATACCTACATAAAGATCACCTGGGGAGAAGAACAACTTCTTCAACATTTCTGATTATTGTGAAAACAAAGCTGCAATCCTACTTTAGTGCTTCTAGATCCACCTGAGCGGATGGGAATATCTGACCCTGCAGACCCAATAGTTATCCCTCCTCTATTCTCTCCTTCCTGTAAGGTACAATTAACTCTTGAAAAAAACCTTAACATTTAGTGTACAATCTGCTTGTCTTATGTGTCACCCTTTGCTATCACAAGGTAAAGAGTCCACTTATTCCTGCATTATCAGAGGCTCATTTGGGGACCAGTGGTCCCTGGGTTCTTCATACGGTATCTCTTCTTCTTTCCAGGGACCACAGAAGGGCTTTAGCAACTGCTGTTATCAGCTGCTAATCCCACATGGGCCATTCTCTTTTTCAAACCAGCTCTTTTTCCCAGCCATGTTGAAGGTAATACAGGGCCTCCTTGTTATTGATCCTTTCTCAGATTTCTTGTCCTGGCCGCACAGATTGTGTCTCAGATACTACAGCAAGCAGATGCTGGGGCCTTGAAAGTCCTTTTCCCTGCAGCTTCYAAAATAAGAGAAACCCTACAAATATAATTAGCTTCACTTGAGCTTCTTGTTCATGCCTTTCAATAAGATTTAGGTGTAAAATGCTAATATTAAATCAACAATGAAAATATGAAGACAGAATGAAAAATGAAGTCAGAAACCCCCAAAACRATAGAGGATCAAATTAAAGCTTCTTATTTAGGCAGCAGAATAAACATAACATAGCTTAAAACAGTCACATAAAAATTAGAGTCCTGCTTTGAGGAGCTTACAATCTAATTGTGTATAATATACAAGGCTACTGGAACTTGAAACATAGTTACAAAAGTAAAATCCAGGAGTTATGCACTCATCATAGCTATGGTGTAATTTTTTTTTTCTATAAGAGAACAGTAATATATTAAAATTAACATAAAAGTGAGGATTCAATGAGGCAGAAAACTAACCAAAAGCGGCCTGTTCTGGGATAAATAATTTCCAAACTCATACAAAAAAAGTATTATTTCACAGGAAAGAAAACAAGGCAGAATTAAGAAAATTACTGATACTGTTACTAGAGATGCAAAAAAATGAAAGGGAAGGAGATTAAATTACCTTTATTACCAAAATATGCAATATGGTCTTACATTTTCCCAGATTCACTCTGGATTTTTTCCTTTAAGAACCTTTGTATTATACCACAGTCTCTGAGTTGATAAACCAAACGCGTGCCTCCAAGCGACTACAGAAAACGAATTTTACGCTTCAGCCATCAAATAACTGAATCTATGCAAAGTTTGCTTGGGGGGTTGTTTGGATTTTTTCTTAAAGCACAGATCAGCAGGCACCTGCAAGACAGTATTATAGGAGTGCGTAACACCTGGGCCTAAAGTTGAAGGTCACTTCAACTATTCCGCTATTGCATAATGCGATGCACGCCATACAGAAAAGCACTGTGAAACATAAAATGCTGGTTTCTACTTGTAAAACTATAAAATGGTTTTCCAGGAAACTCTWCCTGATCCATTCTCTGATAAATGTGTTTTGAAGGGAAGAATACCTCTTCATCCCTAAAGTGAACACAGATTAAGGGTATTTACACTAATGTATCTTTGCAAAGAGAGGTTATTGCCACAGAAAGGTCCTCAGAACAACAGACGTTAAAAAGAAAACAGTTTCTTCAGCTATTTTGTCTGGTGGTTGCTACTGTCATCCCCAATCAGGTCAGGGTAGCTTGGCTGGCTATTTCTGAGATGAATATTGCGTTAGAAAATGTGATCTTTATTTTTAAAATGATGTTTGGGACTATTTAAACTACAGTAAATACAACAAGATGCCATAGCAAAAGAGAGTTTAAATACTTGTGAGAATCAAGACCTGTCCAAAATAAGAAAATCTGAGTAAGGCAGTAATCCTCATTTTGCTGAAACAGGGACTACAAAATCACCTTTTATCACATTTGGCCACTAGTTACACATTCAGCTTTTTCTCTGTGGTCACCCTCTGACATCAAACTTTGCCATCTGGCACAGATTCAGAAGGACAGATGAGAGGACCAGAAGGAAAAAAATGCTTATAAAGCAAGATACCATTACTTCTGCTGTGTGCAGTAGGCATTTAACAGGAATGGGGGAGAGGATGCACAGCTGCCTCTTGTCTCTGTTTCAACATTATGGTTGCATCCAGTTCTAGGGACTAACAGTTAAACAATTTACAAAGCCTTTTCCCCACGAGAAATTAATGTGCAATTTTAATTTATAGAACTCACTCTCACAAAGATCTCAGATAAGAAGGTGCCAGTTTCTATCTAAAACTTATATGAGAAACTGAGATTTATACCGTCTAACTGAGGAAAGTGAGTTAGGAATGTGGCTACACTATGTTCACTGCACAGCCTAAGAGGAAAGATAAGAGGACACATTCTTAAGACGACAGTTCAGATCTTAGGTGGGTTAAAATGTACCTGAAGCTGCATCTCTCTTCTGGCAAAAGAAGCCCCCCAGAATGACAAGATGGGCTCCCTACTTAGGTGAGGCAATTAAAATGGGATGGATTGGCATTAGAAATCTGACAAATACAAGAACAACGGTAGAACTGGGGAAAAAAGCATAAATTTCTCTGTTCCCAGTCCAGAGTCCTTTCAGCTTTGCAGCCTGCATTAATATAACAAAGACTTGCTCTGTATTGTGTCTGCTTCTACAGTCATTTTGTGTGCAAAACATCCCACCATTTCAGTAAGTTACTCATAGGGAAAAGACTGTATGATTGGAAAAGATTACTGCCATGAAAGAAGATACACGTTTAAATCGAAGCTTTAAGGCAAAAGTTGGGAAAGGTTAGAGACTTTCTGTCACACTTTTTTTTTTTTAAACTCCCAGAAAACTAAAATTGTTCTTTTCACAGTCAGTCTGTGAACCTAACCATCAGCTTTGCACTGTTCCTAGTCAGTTCACTGTAAAAACTGACAGGGAGCTTAATAGAGCTTGGCATGAAAAATGAGGCTTTTAGCCACATATTTATTTGGCAATATCTATACAGTAAAAACTTGTAATACCAATGACTTATTAGAAGGAAAAGGGAAACAAAAATCTCCTACTTCAACATGTACTGGACTTCCTACTTAATAGGCTATAATGAACACATATACAACTAGATTCATTACCATTTTTGAACCGAGCACCAAAAGTTACAAGCCTAAATCTGAATTTTGTTATCTGAAAAGAAGTTACTAGAGTTAAAGAGATTCGGGGCAGGAAGAACTCCAATGCATTAATAGGAGCTAGCTTTGTCTGGTCCTTTATGAACTTTGTTTTAAAAATTCTTACCTAGTCATTTTTAGACCCTTTCAACAGATCAGCCACATAAAACTAGCATTACCACTACAAAATCTAGCATTTCATAAAACATATCTATCAGAAGATTTTTCTAAAAGGCACAGGAGTAGTCCACATTGGATCAGATTGAGACTTTTTAATTTTTGGTGTTGATCTGATTAATAAAACATGTCCTTGAAAGCATTTCTTAATCTAAGAGGTAAGATGAAAAAATGGTATTCAAATAAAAACAGAATCAACATGTCTTTATAAACTAGCTCCAAGATAGAGTGGGTCAAGAGGATATTAATGGCAGCCCACAGGTTGCATCTGGCTCAAGAGACAATTCTTCTCAGTCTCAGCGGTGGAAAATGGGATGAAGGCAGTGCATAAAACCCAATATTCAGGGATTTCCTACTGCCTAGGCATAGCATGATATGTTAAGCRCGACAAGGGGGTTACACTAAAAGCACATGTGCAGCCAGGCATTTAGATGTGGGGGTTCCTGCCATGCCCATGCGAAGCACAAGCAGGGATCCAAAACTGGAACCTGCTCTCCATCACAGGGGAGTATGGATTTAATGAGCTCCTTCTGTCACTCTGATGTCACTGTGAGAAACATGAATGAACAGTAATAATATTTTAGGCTCTTCAGTATTCTGTAAATGAATACAAAATATATGCAATTGCAAATATAAATATAGTCCCTTACAGTTACTAGAAATCAACTGGGTAAGTAATTCAGGGAGGGAGGGAGAAGAAATCTAAAAACATACAAAAAACTGACTTCACTTACTAAGATTCTTCTGTGTGGTAGTACGATTTTATTTTACAGTAAAGCTTTCTTTAAGAAGCTCTATAAATTTGGTATTAATAGTTGTATTGAAACATATCCTAGTTTGTTTGTGAAAGTAAAGTAAAAATTAAGAGAAAATAATGTATCTACTTCTCTAATTTCTTCATCCCATATTGTCTCCACATGGCACAATGTCCAACAAATAATTTCATAACTAAAAACAAGTTTAGAGTTTGATTTCAAATTTTAAGTGTACTTAAAACAAATGAAAGATGAGGAACCAAAAGCCAAAGAGAATAGTCATTTGTTTAATCATGTAACAGCAGTGCAAATACCCATACAATGTCTCATCCCTTATCTAAAGGAAGCACATTCCAATCCTGTGGGGCACTTCATCCTCCCTTTCCAGCCTTGATTTTTTGTGTTGAGATTGTCAGCAAGCATGCCAACTTTGTGAATATTCTTAGGAACGCGGAGCCTTATTTCCCTCCAGAAACAGAGGCAACAAACTCACTTCACTCTAGCACATCAGACAAAAACAATCACATACTGACACAAACATGATCAGAACAAACAACAAGCCTCTTTCTCCACGTCCATATGAAATCAGTGCTTGTTCCAAGTTATATGCTTTTACTATTAATAAAACTATTCTTTCCTGACTGAGCAGGCCTGAACTTTAAAAAGAAAGATGGTAGACACTGCTTTAAACAGGTAATGCAAAGTGTAAAGTAGGTCCAAAGCTATGTGAAATCTGAAGACCAGTAGTGGAGGTGAGAGCTCTTTTTAAGGCAAATTCTCAAAACACATTCATTGTTCTTTAGAAAGATCAATAACTGGTCAATTCCAAAGAATGCAGTTTTGGGGAAGAGCTTTCAGTGACAAATATCAGGATATTTTAAAGCTAGTTTTTACAGGCTTCTCTGTCTTGGTACCGGTTTTAGGAGAATAATTTGATCAAATCCAAAATAACAACAGATAGAGAAGGAGCRCTGAAAAGGAGAGGGATAATCCTGCTCTTACTGCTGTTATTGAAATACATACTTTTGTACAGCCTAGAAGGAAGTATCCCACTGGGATTTCTAGAGATTACATGGATTGGGAAGAGAGACTATATGAACTCCCAAATATGTAACACCCAAAAGGGAAAATAAATCATCAACAAAAGTATGAAACTAGTTAGATACAAAGTGCTGTCAAAAGCATAAAGCAAACAAATGGGGGGAAAAAAAGCATAGGGAAAAATCCCCTCAATCTCCTTTGGTCATAGCAATATTAGGGATTATTTATAACAATAGCAGATTTTTTTTCAGATAGAAGTGTTTTTCAAGTTGCCAGCATGCTTTTGATTACATTTAGAAAGTTTAAGTCCATGGCATGGATCAGACAAATTAAGTAATTCAAGCTAATAATAGAGTTGCTGATTTGCTAACATTGTTAATCCTTTAATTTACATGCTTAAATACATTTTAACAATATCTTTTTAATACTTAAACACATTCGCACTGGCAACTTTAATATCCTGGCGATGTGATAAGTTGAAGTATTTCAAGGAGGATGTTTGGGTCTCTATTGATGTTATATTTTAAAATTGCCAAATACATATCCTTGCAGGACAGAAGTAGAAATTAAAGTCTAAGATCTACATTAAGACTGAACCAGACTGTCTTGAAACAAACAGGAAATCCACAGATTTTTAAGGCCAGAAGGGACCGCTATGATTGCCAAACTAACTTCCTGCACGAAAGAGCCCGTAAAATCTCACCCTAAAATTCCTGCAGCAAGTATTTTGTAACTGAACTATAGCTAAACATCTGGCTCAGAAACATCCTCACTGAAAATCACATAATTCAGAGTCAAGACTTAAGATCTAAAAAGACACTGTTTAAAATTTCATGCTGTAACACATAATACGTAAGCCTCACAGTAGACCAGGGTGACATTTTTACAGCAAAACAGGATGAATTATAAGGATATTAATCAGGGATGATACATCTCCATACATGTTGCCATCTTTACTACGCATAATTATAAATAATTACATCAATGACGATATGATTTATTAAACCACTTCACAGTTTTGAAAATTTGTTTCTACACTGTCATCTGTTAAAATACAGCCACAAAATCCCATTCATTCTATCTAGTTTGAAAATAATTCTAGCAATCTGTATGTTTTTACTGTTTTTTACATAGTAAATGTTAATTCATAACTCATACAGAAGGGATATTCCTACAAGGAAAAGAATGAGGAGTCTGAATCTATCCCCACATCTGCTGTGTAACATTCACTTTTTGATCTTTCCCCCATGTTTTGGTTTTATCAAATCAGGGGGCTTCAAGTTCTGGATAGATGAGCTGAATGGAAAAGGAGCATTTGCCATTTATTCTATTAGCATATTCTGAAATCTTAAATAACATCCTCAATTAGTGTCATGTTTGCAGGGAACCAGAAATAACCTAAGGTCTACAAGTGTTTTCTACCCTCATATGTTCCCCAAATCTTGTTTGAACACTGGAAACCACATTTTCCAAAGCTGTAATCACAAACTTGAGGGCAGAAGAGGTAAAACATAAGGCTGGTTGTCATTTTTCAAATGCTGCCATACTACAGGCATAAATATATTACTTTTATATTGTATTAAGGCACAGAATTCTAAGTTAGTAAAAATCACATTTAAAAACACATTCAAATCACCTTCATATTGGAAAATACAACTCTTGAAAATTTTATTTAAAATTAGCCTTGAAACTTTGTTTAKTTATTTATTTATGCTGCTACTGATGGCTAATGTTTATCCGCCAAACATGTAAAGAATAGACAATAGCCTAAAACCATGTTTTTAAAATTCATTAGCGTTTGTAAGAGAGGTTTCTCACAATATTAAATGCCAAGATTTCCTCTTGGTGTCTGTTTAAGATCTCTGATGACTGTTTTTTATAAAATATGCATTTAAGGTCAAATTTGACATGGCAAGTCTTAAAACATGACACAGACATGCTTTTTAAATAGATTATTATAAGTGTACAGATTTTTCTCCCATTTTCAGCGCAAAAGAAAAACAATTTCAATCCCCCATTCAAACACTTTTAATTTCAAATTGTAAGTATGAGAAAACTACAATCTAACAAGATGTAGATGCAAAATGAGATATGAAGCTTCATAGCCCACCTTTCTTCTTGACTGGCATTCTTCTTCCTACTTCTGTTACTGCTTGCAAGCACTTATTTACAGGTATTAACGATGTACCACTGGAACACTTTGCGAGGTCTATCTATTGCAAAACACTTTTACAGTTCAGTTATGAAATGCAGCTTCAGTCTTCATTTCTACCAGGACTTGCTGTTTTCCTGCATTGAGCTTCCGATGCTTCCCACAAATAAGAAAAAAAAAGGGGGGGAAAAAGAAGCTTTTTGAATTTTTTTAAGAGAGGTTTTCAATTTCTTTAAAATATATTTGAATCTATAAAAATACAAGAGAAAATGTTCCTTGGCAGTATAAAACCCTATTATAACTCCTCTTCTGGCAGCAAAATTTGAAAATTAAAAGATTTTATGTAATACAATTAAGGCACAGTCCATCTCTAGGCAGCTCTCTTAATACTCCACCTTTACATGCTCAAAAGCGTATTATTTGCAGGACAAAAACTCCCAAATAATCCAAATAAGGAGGAAGACAAAAACAATCCAAAGTGACTCTTTAAACTTCTTTCACTTCTTGAATGAATTTTGCTAGCTATGTATTAGGTGACTACACAGCAGACTGAAAAGGTCCCTTTTTCCTCACCAGACAACAGCCTTCAAATATCACCCTCTTACCCAACAGAAGTCACTGGCCAGTCACTTTCATTTTTATTATATCCAAGCCACCCAGCCTTATGGTCTTTAATGTCCCTCTGATCCTCCCATGTATTAAAAGAGAGGATTGGAAAGGAGGAAAGCAATCCCTTGACCTGGAATTATTAAAGTGACAGTGCTGCTCACTGGGCACTTYGGCAAAGCAGATTGCTTTATAGTGGAGTCATTTACTTCATGCCATTTCTTCCCTTGCAAAGCAGTCACCTCGTGAAAAAGGAGTAAGGAGAGTTAGGAACAGAGCTTCACAAAAGGTTCATTTTCAGGGATAACGAAGTATTAATGAAAGAAAAAAAGCAAGCCATGAGATCAGTCCAGAGTTTCCCACTCAGAGGCACAGCTGGCTGCCTTCAATGCGAGCCTCTCTCTCCCCCTTTTTCTGGAAAAACAAAAAACAAAAAGAGAGAAACAGAAAAGGGATAGATTTTCCTCATCTAGCTCGTTAAGAAAATGCATGAAGAAGGTGCGCGAGCTCCTAGCGCTTGCCTTCCCGCCCGAGGAGCTGCGATGCACATGACAGGACTTTGCTTTGCATCCTCTTCCTCGGGAGACGGCAACGGCATTTTGGGGGGGGGGGGCGGCTCTGCCGCGCTCGTTACCGCTCCCAACTGAGACGGATCTGCCTCTGCCTCTGCCTCCCCTCCCGCCTGGCCTCTCCCGCTCCAGAGGGGGCCGCCTGTCGCCTTCTGAGGCGGGACAAGGCGGAGGGGGGCGGCTGGGGGACGAGGACGGGCTGCAGGTGAAGTGGGGGAGCGCTGAAGGAAAAGGGCAGTTTTCCCCGGGTGGCAGCGGCGGAGGGGCTGAGGGGGGAGAAGGGGCGAAGCCAGCTGCAGCCGGCGGGGAGGGAGGGAGGGGGCTGGATCGGGGACGCACAAAGGAGCTGGCGGAGGGGAAGGAGGCGGCAAGGCAGGGCCGGGGCTGAGGCGAGGGGCGGGAAAGGGCCCGGGCGGCGCGGGCAGCGCCCGCCGGCCGGGATGCCGAGGCCGGGGTAAGGGGGAGAGAGGGTCAGCGGGTTACCCCGAGGGCTGAGCCTCCCCCCATGGAAGGCTCCTCGCTCCGCTAGGGGGAGTCCCCGCGTCCCGGCCTCCGGCTGCACGATCGCCGCTCAGCCCCGTCGCCATGGAGGGGCCGCCGCCGCCGCCGCCATCCGCCTCCCCTAGCAACCAGCGCCCGGGCCGGGCGCTGACCCGCCGCCCGCAGCCAATGGGGAGGCGCCGTGCTGCGCCGGCGGGGAAGGCCCAATCAAAGGCGCCCTCTGAAGGCCTGGGTCATGTGGGCGGGCTAAGATGGTGGCCCCCGTGGAGGGCGCGCGAGGTGGGAGGGGCCATGTTGTAGGCTCAGCGGGAGCGGCGGGGCCGTTGCGGCCGTTGGGGCCTGCTCGGTAAGGGGGGAGGGGGGGAGGCAGCCGGCGGGGCCGCGCCGCGCCGTCCGCTGGGCGCCGGGGGGGGGGTGGGTCGCGCCGGACGGAGCACGGCCCCGGCGACTGCCCGTGGGGACGAGCCCGGGGCCGGGGGCAGCGCTGGCCGCGGGCAGCGGCGGGGCCACGGGCAGCTCCGGCCCGCCTGAGCACTAAATACTGTCGTTATGGTGTCTGACTTCGCCTATGTCCCTGGCTAGGAGTGCCAATAAAAATAATAATAAAAAAAAACCATGGGCTGTGGGATCAAAAAGGAAAGAGTAAACATGATTTGTTCCGTTCTTTACCCGAGTGTGGATTTATCTGTTTTTCTTAAGGTTGCTGCTTGCCTATTAAGTCGGTTTAAGTGTGGAGCGGCCTGTGAGCGGCCTTGCCTGGGCCGCCGGCGCTGGGCTCGGCACGGCAGGTGGGGATCCAGCCCCTCGTCCCTCTGGGCAGTTCTCATCTGCTCCAGGTTGCCGTGCGGCCCCAGGGTTGGAAATACCCTTACAAGAGAAGGGGGCCGGAGGGTGAGACCGTGCCTTTTGGGCACAGCCAGTACTTCAGCTGGCTTGGAGCAGTTATCAAGCGCAACTGCAACATCCCCTGCTAAAGGACAATTCGGTGAGCGTCCTCCAGCCATAAATTTTGTAGCTGTCTACGGCTAGATCGTGCCAAAAACCTTGCCATGAAAAATAGGAAGAACGTTGGGATTGCGTAGTACCAAAAGAATATAAGTGTTTATTTGATATATGCTGTTGCTCTGTAACTTTGATTGCATTTGTTTGTTTGCTTGTTCCTTATGATCCAGGACTTTGAGATGACAGGAAGAGAGTTTCTTGAGCTAAATTCTCCACGGCAAAGTCTACATTTGGAAAAATTAAAGCAGATGGAATTCATGCTAAAGCTGTTTGATGGGCTTCCCAAAGAAGATCAGTAAGTGCTGGTAAAATATATGAAGATAAGAGCATCAAACACTTTAGGTCTTGTAGAGGCTTTTCTCTCCCCTTACTTTTGTATTGCAAGTCTTCCATGGAGTTACAAAAACACTGAATTGCAAAGATGCTTATTATTGACCAGAACATAAAACTTGCTCTGTGTTTCTAAATTTGGTTAGCTCACTGTTAGCTCTGGTTCTGCTCAGCTGCTTTCTGGCATGTGCTCCCCAGTGCTTAAGGTTCTGGAATGACTATCAGCCCTAACCAGCTCTGAGCATTGATACAGTCCTGTGCTAAAGCTAATAAATATTCCAGGAAACTGGAATGTTGGAGAGCATAAGGCAGATACCTGTGTGGTTCCGCAGGAGTCAGGTTGTGTCCAGCATTGCCAGGTAAGCACAGAGCTACTAGTTTCAGCATCTTGTTCTGCAGTGCCCCCCCCATTTCAGGAATGTGAAGCTGAGGTGTCTGGGYGGTGTTGTAAGGGTCAGCCAGAGTCCAGCAGGCTTGTTAGCAGAGGATCTGTGCTGCACAAAAACAGCTGAATGCCTTCCAGCGCCTCACAAGCAATTTCTGTGTTTTGTGATATTGCATTTGCATGCAGAACCATACTGGACCTGAGCTGGTTCTGTGAGTAGCTGGCTGCACATCTGCATCTTGGATAGATTTTGCCTGAATGATTTAGTTATAGGAAGTGTTTCTTTAATAGGACCAAATTGCTGGATAAGAAAACGACAGATAGTAACAAAGGGCCTTCCCACACAGGTGGAAAAGAGCAGAACGCCAAGGCTTTATCCCGCGCGTTACGGTCAGTGGTGCCGCTCTCTGCAGGCTCTGCTGGGCTCACGTTCAGTGTGTAACACTTCTCCTTCCCCAGAACAGCCAGGGAGCTGAGGGGGAGGCAGACACCTCAGCGGTGATGTGGTAGCGTCTTGATAGCCAGAACCTGTGGTAGCTGGGGTCTGGGGAGCCTGGGAGAGAAACAGCTGCCAGAGGTATGGGCCTCTATTTGAAACTGCCCTGGCAGGACTTAGTTTAYATACCCAGAAGGGAGGTCACCAATGACTGGGAGGAAAGAGGAAGCATATTAGAGTCAAATTTATGGAGCTCTTGTTCATTGTTCACCGAAGCTCTATTTTTTTTTAATACAAGGGAGCTAGTATTTAAAAAAATAAAAAATAAATCATCCTTCACTTTCTTTTCTTTATTGCAGTGTGGCTGTTCTACAGGTCAGTAAGCCTGACTAGATTCTGTTGGTTCTGGGTGCTCTATTTTGGATTCTCAAATACACTGCGAAGTTTTAATCTCAGTTCTCCACGTGTGTGTACATGCACACGTGCTTTCCACAGCCTGTGACTGTAAATGTGCTATTAGAATAAAATGGCTGGGTTGCAGAAACTGCTCTGGGGGACATTCAGTGAATGAAGTCCAGTGCTGTGAAGACACTGATCCGAAGGCAAATAGGCCCTTTTCTTTTCTCCTTCTCTTCTCTTCTCTTCTCTTCTCTTCTCTTCTCTTCTCTTCTCTTCTCTTCTCTTCTCTTTTCACTCCTAAATAAGAGCAAGAGAGATGTTTGACCAGCAAAGTTCTTTTGCTATATAGCATCTTAATTAAATTGTTAGTAGCTTATTTTCATGTCTGAAGATCTGGTATGTGCAAAGAATTAAAGTCTTTTCCTATTCAGAATAAGAAGTAATTGATGCCATTGATGTCAGATGCTTTTAATGTTAAGGTTTTTGCAGAATAAGCAGCTAAATCTCTGAAGTCTTTTTTTATATAGTTTGTCAATGATTAATATTACTTTAAGCATTAGAATGTGAAAGAGTATTTTAAACAGGTGGATTTTAAAAATCATTTATTTTAATTGCTGAATGCTTTAGAGCTTGTCATATTTGATTTGCAAATAAATACGACATTTGGTCTAGGATACATTTTGTGACCGGTTAAGCATTTTATTGTCTGCAGGGCTTTAGCTGTAAATCCAACTTATGACGTATTTTGACAACACACTTTTAACATAATAATATTGGCACAGCTTCAAAATCAGAGTGCATTCCTGTTAATTGCTTGCCTGGCAATAGTTCCTATTCTGGGGAATTTTAAATTTGTGGAAATCGAAGACTAAAGCAAAGAGTTGTTTCCACTAATCAATTGATTGTGCCAGGTATAATGCTAAAGATAAGGATGGACAACTTCCTTCTGTAAGTCAAATGAAATAAATCACAAACTGCTAATCAGGCTTGTAAAATGAGCGCACTTTTTCATTCCCTTTCCTGCTTTAGCTACTGTGATGGAATGTACTCCAGTGAGAACTGTTTGTCCAAATAATAAAGCCTGGCTATCTCTGACCAGACTGTATTCTGTTCTCCTATCGCAGTATTATAGATTTCAACATGAGCAACTGCTCCAAACTGCTTAAAAACATGTAATCAATAGCTGAATTCAGTCCCTCTTATCAAGGGAAAAATAGAAGCTTCAGTTCTATAAGCTCTTATTTTGAACCCAAATCTATACTTTTGGGTAAGCAGGCTGATTACTGGAGCTCACTGGGATTTGGTGATGTTTTAATTATATTGTTTAATTATATTGTTTTAATTATATTTGAGAAAAATGGCGATTAGGAGGTATAATTTCATAAAGTTTCCATTAGCCTTAGCAAAAATCTTGTAGAAAAGGCTTTGCAGATCCAAGATGCAGCTCTCACTGATATACTGTAACCTGTAACTGGGCAGTTACCTCAAATGTGGGAGACCCAACCTCAAGTTCCCCAGGTAGTTTGTATAAATTTATGCTCTTTCTAGGACAGAAAGAGAAACCACCAAAGAATTTTTACAAAATGAAACTGATATTTTTTGGATATGAAAAGAATAACAAACAGTTTATACAAGTGAAACACGCAGCCAGAGACTTGAAAGACTGACCTTCTAGCTTGGTGTTCTACACAGTTGTGCAGAATGTGTGCATTCACATTAAATTCCTGCTTCAACTCCTGTGGATTTTTTTTCCCCCACAAACCATTATTGTTATTTTTCTGTCCAGCACTATGGTACTAATACTAGCTAAAATAAGGGCTTAATGTTTGGGACTCCACATTGTACTAGATGCTGTACAAATATTTTGAAATCACATTTTTAAAGAATCTGATAGAACATGGATAGTAGCCCACACACGTGGGTGGAGAAGAGGAAGAAGGATGGAGATAAGGCTGCCAGTGAGGCAGTTACAGAAAGGAGCCAATGCACAACTCTGATTCAGTTCAAAAGTCGTTCTGGTGATCAGTTAATATATCTTCTGTTTACACAGCATTTGTTTAACATAAACTTCGCTGTTGGCTTAGTTTCTAACAATCTTATTTAACTTGTGTGTTCATATTTGTTAAACTTCTGTCTCTTGGCTTAGTAGTGTCAGAACAAATTGGCTGATGTGGGTAGACAAAAGGAAGACGGAGGAGAAATCCGAATTGGGAAAGAGGGCAGAGAGCTTAAATTTTCTCATCATGCGGTTCACTCTAACTTACATTACATGTGCCCTTCACATGGGCATACTTGCATTTTGCAACTAAGACTGCTTCAGCTATTTTTGCCTGTACGTTTTGTCTTTTTACGGTATTTATTATGTAAACTTGAAGGCAAGCACTGCATTTTATCCTTCATACAGGCATTAGAATATTTTGGGAGATACTGCAAGGTAAATAACTTCTGTCTGCTCTGTTGATAAAACTTTGGAGTACTAGTGCTCAGCAGAGGTTGGAGAGCCAGGACATCGGTTAGTTTGGGGGGGATGTTTTTCCCTGGGGTCACACCCAGCTAGGAATAAAGAGTGTTGGAAACAAACTTTATACTTTCCTTGTCCACTTGCGTGGCAGTAGTACCTGGGTAGGTTTGTGTGCACACAAGTGCATACATGCAAGTATGCGCACTCTTGTTGTCCTGACTTTCTTTTCCTTGTGCTCTTCCCCTCTATATCACTGTTTCAAGCAACAGGATTGATACCCAGCAGCAAGGGGCTGTTAAGAGCGGGGGGAAACTCCCTTTGCTGCCCTCATTGCTCTGTGAAACATAGCAAGGCACTTAGGAACTCTCTCTGCCTTGCCTTAGGAGCACTGGACATCACGGTAGTTTATACTCATTTGCTGTTAGTAGTATAAAGCACTAACCCTGTCCCAGAGCTTAATATAAACACACAAATATGTGAATCAGGATCCAAATTCCGTTGCTTCCTGTATGCTTCTGCTTTTTCTGTTTCACTAAAAGTAGTTAAACTCCAGTAACAGGCTTGCTTTGTGTTGGGGCTTTTGAGCTGCCACAGTTCGTGCAGTGTTTAGCTTCATTCCCTCAGCCGTATGGATGATGATTGCAAAGACCCATAGGGTTTAAAATAGATATTTCACATTGATATTTCTGCTTTATTTCCACATAAAAGGATATGGACCACTTAATTATGTAAGGAATCTCATCACTGCAGTCCTGAAACATGAGACTGAATTACATCTACCCGTTCCTGTCACCTGTTATTTAGCTCTTGCTAATTCTTGAATTGGGCAGCATTGTAAAGTAGAAGACATTAATGTCACTTCATTTGTGAGGCTTGTGTAACTCAGGCATATAGCAAAGAATGCTGTACTGGTTGCTTTCGAAAGCAGTTAATCTCCATTTTGGATCTGCAAGAGTCACATCTTTTACCTCTTATTGTAGAATATTCAGAAATAAATTATAGCATTGCGTAAACCAAACTTTTTTATGGTTCTCATTTACTGAACTTATCTTTCTTTTTTTTATTTTTGCAGGAACCTTTTTAATCATGGATCATACTTCCTTGCAGGAAATTCAAGCTTATGCGGCTTAGCAGCAAATAATTTCTTCAGACGCACCCTAAATATCACAAAGGCTCGCTTTGTATCCGCTTTGCCAATGGCCGTTATACCGTTTTTATCAACGGCAGCAGTTTATGAAGTTTTTTTGCGTCAGCCTTTATTGTTAGGTAAAATTTCATTATTCATTGTTTCTAAAGGGCTTTGCTTTCTCTACATGATGTAACACAAGAGGACATTTTCCTCTTTGAACAGCAGTGATCTTAAACTGTTCTTCAAACCCTGCCTTGCAAAGCAAGGTTTTCAAGATCACAACAGGTCATCTAGTGCATTGGGCAGCAGTGAGTTCTTTAAGTTGTGAGTGGGAAAGAAGATACCTCTATGTGTGTGTATATATGTATATGTATAAGTGTGTGTGTGTGTGTGTATATTAAAAAGGAGGTTTTTCTGTGATATGCATCACTGATACTTCTAGCGCTTTTCACCTGAGAAGTCATATAAAATTTGTATTTGAACTGCAACAAGGCAGT
Source organism: Apteryx rowi (assembly GCF_003343035.1). NCBI lineage: Eukaryota > Metazoa > Chordata > Aves > Apterygiformes > Apterygidae > Apteryx > Apteryx rowi. Next base: position 83,270 of record NW_020449319.1, on the reverse strand, counting down.
TGAGTTTCTGCCATCTGTATGATTTCATTCAAAGGCCAATTATAAAGCAATAAATTACTTATGGATTGGAATGACAGTAATTTTTTCCAAAAGAAGGAGCCCTTTTTAATTTCCTGAATGCCTGTTCAGCATGGCCTTTCTGCCAAGTGCCTGTTTCCACATTGTTGCAAGCAGCTTAAAGCTGATGTTTAGGAACTATGTGGATATTGACAATGAAATGTTTTGTTTTGTTGTGCAGGTGACCTAAACTGTGAGGTCTGTACTGTGGTCAGAGGAGGATTAATAGGGGCTGTTGTGGGTGGTCTCTATCCTTTTCTTTTGGCTCTTCCTGTGAATGCAAGCCTTGCAGCCAGGTACGTCTTATTCACTTGCTGTGAGTGAAATGGATTTATTTCATCAAATCTTGGTTTTCAGTTTCAATTCTGCAGATTTTCATCCTGCGCACACCTATCTTGTAGGCACTTAGTACATGGAAGGGGATTTGCATTAAAATAACTCATCTAATTACAGAGCAAAGTTCATAAAAGCTATGCTAACAAGCAAGCCTCCAAAGCGAAATGAAATCTGCAAACTGAGGTGCACTGTAAAGCACCTGTGTTCAGCTGGACCCTTAGAACCTACCCATGAGGCACAGGGATGTGTTAAATTGTAACTACCACCCCTGAAAGTGGGGAAGATTGCTGCTTAGTGCTCTTTGGCTGCACAGCCGAGGAACACTCCAGCTTCAGAGCAGCAGCCAGTACCCAAATTCTATGGAAGGTGTGATTTTGCAGATTTGGTCAGGGCACAGCGAGGGAAGGTTAGAGCTGGTGTCCCAGCAGGCGGTCAGCTGCATTGCAGGAGATATTTCGTAGAATTTATCCAGAGAGGGAATTCAAAATGTCCATGCAGGCTTACAATTAAAATTTTAAATATAAAATAGTATTTAATGTCACGTAGCATACTTGCAGGCATATTTACAGTGAAACAATGACATATTTACAAATGTATGGCTCTTATTTTTGGCTCAATATCTGAAGGACTAATCACACACTTCCTGTAAAAGAAATTAAACTTATCTAACAATTAGAAAAATGTATTTAAGATCTTTTAAATAGCAGATTGACCATAAGGTAGAACTAAATATTTATGAAGCATGAGAGCATTGCCTAATAAACAGAATGGTGACGGAGAGCTATACTAACCACACCTCTGTGGCTCCAGAAGAAACATTTCCATTTCTGTCATCCCACTTCCCAAATATGTCTTAAGTATTCAAAGGATTAGCTTGTGAGGTACTTCATCAGTGTAGTAGTTTAATGTTGTGGAGAATAAGAACTGACATAAGTTCAGGTTGTTTTTCCAAAGTGCTGTAACAGTAATGGATCCCAGTACCACCAGCTAAATTTAACCTGGGAGAAGGAGTGAATATCTACTTAATAATTTTTAATTACTTTACTGTTAAATACTAATGTTTAAATGGATAAAAACAGTAAGTTCTTACAACTGTTTATGTTGTTTAGGTATTCTTCATCTCCCTTGCCAGGGAAAGAAAATCTATTACGCTTCTGGCACAGAGCTTCTCAACCTGTCTTTAAAAAGATGAGTTTTGGTATACTTGTACAGCTTCTAACTGGAATTTACCTTGCCACTAAACATCATGGAATATATATCAAAATGCTGCAGCAGATAAAACCTAACAGGGATCCTGAAGAGCTGGAAGCCTGAAGTTGAACAAAAAAACTTCCCAGTTGCCTTGGACAGGTAACCATAATAAACAAAGAAAGAAGTTGTTGCTTGCTGCCTTTTTTTTAACAGAAAGACAAAATTAAGACTCCACATTAACATTCTTTTCAGCTCTAAACTTAAATGCAAATTAAGGTGTTTACCATGTCCTGCTTAATATATACAACTTAATAATAGATTTATAAGGACAAGTGTTTTTCTTTGGAAGTGGAAAAAAGTAGTCTCACTATATAAAGTGATGCTACATCTTCCGGAAGCTGTAAATGAGGATTATTGGAAAAGGGTATTTCTTATCATACTGCAAACCACAATAACTTGTGGAAAAGGAAAAGCAGATTCAGTTAAGGTTTTTCTAGAGATTACTCAGAATCTGAGTATTTTCTCCCTGAGCTTTCCCCCATTCTGCTATCTTCTAGTTTTCTTTACGCTCTGACCACAAAATTGCCCTGCTTAGGCTGTTTCAGGGGATCCACTTATACACTGTTGGGAACACTGTTACCACCAAGCAGTCGGAAATGATCCTTGTGTGTCAGTGACTTCCCAGCTAGGAAGAGGTAGTAGGGTGTGGACAAGTTCTGGATGAAACTTATCCGATATGCATGAATTACTGCTGACTAGGAGAAGCAGTCTCTTTCATAGAGCTACTGCAACTTACTTTTTGATATATACTATATAATATATATAATATAATATATATATCCTATATAATTGTGCAAGTAGTTATACTGTTAAGAAAATTAAACAAGCACACACTTGCTTAAAGCTTTCCTCTTGACTGTACTGAGCAAGCCCACAGGCTTTAGTGGGCATCTTAAACTTAACTAATGCTTATAAGAGGCACATAGGCTAAATCAGGCTTTGTATCTTGAAACAGCAATTAGCCATTGTTTTGAATTCCTTAAGTGTTTACATGGAACACTTCAATGACTTATTTTTGTGGTTAAGGTTACAGCATTGAAACCCTTGCTTTGTAATAGTAGCTTGTTACTTCATCAGGTGAGTGAATGGAGGAAACTAAAACAGCAGGAGAATGCTGAAGTACTAACATTGGCCACTCATATATATGATAGATTTTATGATTACTGATAATTTTAAAAATTGTTTTCAGAATTCACTTACAGAAGTGCAAATACTAGAGCAAGGTTCTGTGGAATTAAATACATATGTTGAAATAAAGTAAGCCATTACGAGCTAGATTACACTGCAAAAGCCAAATGCTTAACCTGAAGGGTTTTTTTTTGCTGCAGAGTAAGGAAACAGGTAAGATAGATACAGAAATTTTTTACAGACAAAAATGTAATAACTTGTTTCCAATATTATAATTTGGAAGTTTTGATATCTTATACTTCCTAAAATTAAGGCTGCAACAAAACAGGTTGAAAGAATCTCAGTACTGATGCTCAAGTCTTCAATGAACAGAAACATCTTTTTAATTTGAAAAGAGTTAGCACATAAATTTATATTGAGCAGCAAATAAAGGCTAGCCAGAACAAACTTTGTCCCTGCAACCAGTTTCACTCGAAATTAGTCTTTTCCTGAAGCAACAGATTGTTCAGAGGCCTCAAGCGGCTGGTGCTGCTACTGCGATGTCCATCTCTGTTTCCTCTAGTTTCAAGATTAATGGTCCAGAGTACTTCATTTGTGAGTCAGGCTTGGTTTCGTATTGACAATTGTATGATCTAGAGCAATATTAATGTCTAATGCAGTTTGATAATTAGCAGGTTTCAGTGTATTCTGCAGTTTGAGAACTCAATCAAGATTTTTTCAACTGAAGCAATCATCTCAAGTAAGCTGATGCACGGTCTTCACTGTAAAATCTGTATAATTACTGGTCAGCACACTTCCATAAAATGCTAGTATCCCCAGAGATGCATGCGATAATATATATTAATGAAAAGGAAGAATTCAGCACTAAAACCTTTAAATGGCTTTGAAAATCTATGCTATGGTACTGCTGAAAAGCATGCTGAAAGAGCTTAATCTTGTTTATCTACTTTTTCTGACAGATTTGTTGTTATAGCAGGGAAATCATGCTCTATAACCAGTAGTAGCCTGATTTATACACGGAATTAGCAAAATGAGACTGTATGCATAAGCATTGTTATGCATAATTAGTTTAGCTTTCCTTAATCTAAAGTATTCCATTGTCATGGTGTTGTGATACCAGACTGCATCTAAACAGGTATCTGGGCCTTACATCACCCCCGTGGTACAAATTCTCATGGAGCAAATATTTGACAAGACAGTGAAGTATGCTGTCTCCAGGGGAGGTCATATCATCAGACTTTAACCAACAGAATCACTTACCTTTGGTAATAAAAAACTTAAAATACTAAAGCTATTACTTTGCAATAGTATCTCTAAGAACAAAAATGAACAGTTTGGTTAATATGAATATTTAACAAGATATAGTTAAGACATTAGAAAATAAGGGCTAGAGTGTTTTTACAGAGCATTATTTTCAAAACCATCTTCCATTCCATGTGCTATTTTTGGTATCAATTCAAGTGATAATTATTCTGAGTAGTCAAAAATGCAAGCTGTGATACTTAATGATCTGATTCAAACTGCATTTTTTTAGATCTTAAGTTCCTGAAAAGGGGAAAGGTTGAGAAGTTTGTGTGTAACGGGAAGAAATTCACATTCCTCAGCATCTCTGAATAAGCTGCAAAGACCAATATTTACTTCGAGCAAACAGGTGAATACACAAGCTGCAAGTATTTTTTTTTAAGTGTTCATATTTTAGGTCATGGCACAGGCCAGCTACAATCCTTAGGCAAGGGGCTTAAAATCAAGTCAACCAAGGTGGGGGGGGTTGTTTTTTGTTTTTTTAAAAATGAGATTTTTCCCCTGTTGTTTAAGTGGAAGTACACAGGCAGTACAATTGAAAAGTTCTCAAAACTAAGGTAAAAAAGACAAAGTGTTTCAAAATTCAGCAGGGGGCAAGGTGCTGTCAGTAAGTTCTAGCATGCATGCATCTGAAGCAGTGCTTTCACTGAGGTTTGGAAACGTACCTGGATACAACGTACTTTGTTTTACAACTCTGAAGAAGTCAAAAACCAAGCTTTTACCAGTTCTTGGCCTCCTGCCAGCTCTTAACAAACTCATCGCAAACACTGCCTCCCTGTTTGAAATCTCTGAGTTAGAACAGATTTTAGTTGTATCCTTTCTTCTACCATTATAGCAGAAATAAACTAGTCACAGACTATACATCAGAGTAATGGCTTTTATTGCATTCCTAGAAGAATGCACGTGTCTAATATATAAGCTATATTGATGGACACTGACTACTAGAAGTCTGAACTACTTCCAAAAGGATGCCAAGAAACTGGCTCTAGATAAGAATCACGACCTACTTAAAAAAGCACCACTTCTGTCTTCTATTACATGTTCCATTTTGGTCATGAATCTCAACATTACAATCTATTACAGAGCAGATACCTTTGCACATCGTAATAAAGAATAACACATTCTTACAAGTCCCCTGACTCCCTCCTGTTTTTTCTCCCCCTCAAGTCCCACTCCTGGCATGCTCCTGCCAAGAAGTAGAGCCAAAATTACCTAGCCAAATCTTCATCTCATATTTCATTTAAACTGTGCAAAAAATATCTAAAAATCAGCTTTCATCTATATACAGTTGTACAAAAGGTTTTCTTTAAACACAGAGCCCATTTGAATATCCATCATACCTAATATATACTTGAGACATTTACAGTCTAACAGCAAATGTAACACTATAAACAGAGTATCATTGATTCTAGCAGAAAAATCTCTTTAACTACAAACTTCTGAAAACACTAAGTTTTTTAAAATAGAAAATTTTACAAAAGGCCTTTGTGTTTTACAAAAGCTCTCAGTGTTTCACGGGGAAAACTGAGTCTGTTTTTGTCAATTAACATCAGAAATCTGATAACTCAGAAGTGCCAACAGATGCCAAATTTTGTGAAATGGTTCCCATTTATTTTGATATCATCTCTCCAGGCAGTTAGAAATTGCAGAAACGCTGTTTTTTTTCCCCAGATGCTGCTACTATTTTGAGAAGAGAGGGAGAAGTTAATTTACAATGCTACTAAGATTCACGGTACCAGAATCAAACTTTAAACAACTAATTGAGTACTGAGAACAAAACTGTTTTTTTTTATTTAACTACTAAACAGTCTTCAAGCCAGGCTGAATAAATACTGGAAAATAGAAGTAGCGTAGCCGTGCAATTTAACACTGAGAGGTTTTGGTTCTGTGATACGTTCAATTTAACAAACTAATTCTGATGCTACAACTGGAAGCCAGAAAGCAGAACATGCCAGTATTCCTTTGAACTGGTCAAAGGCATTCATTACATTTTTAAGCATTCTTCTTCCTGATTTTTTTAAGCTACAGACAACTTTTATTAGAATACTTGAATGTTAGAAAGACAACCAGCAAGCTATTTTAAACTCTGCTCTCTACAAAAAAAAAACATTTCTTTGAGACTTTCACAGAAAATTAAGACATCGTATTGCTCACTCTGGGGCTTTAAAAATGCTATATCCTTTCAGAACCCTCAAACCTTCTGTTACAGTCACCCCTGTTGTTTAATGTGGAAATAACAATCTGATGAAAGATTACAGTTTAACAGCAGACTATTAGCCAGGCATCAAAATTAGGAACCTAGGAATGGAACAGAAAGGAAGATACCAATAAAACATGGAAGTATTTACACAGAAATTCTGTTCTTCCATGGTTTATTGATCAAATATATCTACATTAATAAAAAAGAAAGAGAATCCGCTGTAAAATACAAAGAGCGGTGATACTCAGAGAAGTACAACTCCATCTTAGGTTCAAGGAATAGTGCTTTTTTTTTGTCCTCACCACAAAAGTTAACTTGAAAGACAGGTGACCAAGAACATGATTTCTCTTGGGTACCCTGCTCCATTTTATCTTGTTTTCCAATGTATGACCCACACAGATAGCAGTAAGAGCATTTTCCCCTTTCTGATTCCCATTTTGTGCAATGAACCACTTCATTAAAGGAAGGCATTAATAAGAAGAAAAAGATGAAAAAATATTTGAGCCCATTAACTGAAAGATCAACAAGTCTGATTTTATTATGATATTGTATTCTTATCTGGATGGCACATAATTACAAAGAAACAATTACAAYATTTTTTCAAGTATTAAGTTGTATCATTTCAAGGCTTCCACTTCAAAAAGCTACATTAATAATAAACTATACAAATAATACAGTTGGTCAGCATTTCAAATAACTTCCTCCCCTCTATTTGGTTTGAATGTGATTCAGTAGGCACTAGAAATGCCTGCAGCCACTTACTTTCCTGGGACTTGACCACCTTCTTGTACCAGTATGCCTAATTTTTCATGCCATAAAATCAGCTACTCTCAGACACAGCTTGTAGATAGTTTTATGACTAGAGTGATGTGCAGGTTCCTAACAGAGACCAGAACCAAGTCCCTGACTCCTATCACTTAGCAGTGATGCAAAAAGAAAGAATGCGTATTTAAATTAACTTAAAATACACTTCTACTCTGAAGTAACTGTAAAAATGCCATTGTAACATCCCATACCTGTTACATTACTGTTTGTCTTTTAATTAAGCATGTTAAACTTTATAAATAAAGCATGTTTACTAAGTCTGAGCTAGGCAGATTCAACCATGCTCAGTCCAGCTCAGTTATTTCCATTTTGCATATCAGTTAGTACAGATGATTAACTCAGATTCATGTGGCATTTGTACAACCCATCAATTACAGCAGGGTTACACAGTTTAACACTGAAACTTTAAACAGTCCTGTTGATGCCACAGGGGTGTAACATAACGTACATCCCACCAACTCTCTCCTGCGCTGGCACTGTACTCTGTGAACAGATGGAATTCTGAATACACTGGAGGAAAATCTGTTTGATAGGATACTGTCTTTCGAAAAACCATCTTGGACGACATTAAATGATCCAGCATTCAACCTTTTTTTTTTTTTTTTTTTTAAAAAAACAAAGACAGCAAAAGCCCTGTTACCTCTTTATTCTCATTTCTTATACTACCTTTTAAAATAAAGCAGGAAATGTGGCCAGCAGCTGGTCCCGTCTCTTCTGCCCCAACACAGCTGAATCCACTTTAGCATAAAGAAAAACAAGGATGCTAAATACACATAAAGTTTATCACACAGTGATGTTTCACAAAGAAAAATCAAACTCATCTTTTATTGGTGTACGCTTCTAAGGGTCTAGTACCAATAAAACAAAACACTGGGAGAAAATGCTTCCACCTTCTATTTAGCCTTAAGCACAAAATTTAAGGCTCTAAGAAATAAGACAAGTAACATTAAATGCAATATTTTTTAAAGAAGTGAAGTTAATAAATGAAACTGTTTTAAATAAATCTATTCTTTGTGAAACCTCACTTTACATATTATTATTTTCACAGTCCTTCTTCCCCCAACTGACATAAACATTATAATACAACTGAAAAAGACAACCCACTCATCTTTCATGATAGGGAAAAACTCTGACTAGTACAAGAAAACACGCACTACTGTTTATCAAACTATTTTTCCTCCTATCTCAGTTAATCATCGAGCATTTTTCAAACCATTAATCTCAAGATACATATTTGTTCATCTCCAAGTTGTGCTTAATTATATAAATATAGATTTCTGGATACTGTGAGAGGCAAATTTAAGATCTCTACAGTGAAATTAAGCACATGCGTATACATGCAATATCTTTAAAATTTAAAGCTATTTTGAAGTAACATAGGAATTTCAGTGTGCATGGGCATAGGGATTACTTATGGTAAGCTAAAGTAATGAGTTACTTTGATGCACTGCATTCTTCAAACCACAATTCTCATCAGAGTTCCATGCAAAAAAGTGACACTTCTACATTAGGATTCCACTGTACAGATGTAACCAGTATTCACATTTTGTTAAATTAGGCAAAATTCTGCATCATGAATTAAAACGAGCTAGAAAAGGGCTTTATAAAGATACTGTGCATCCCTAATACTAGACATAGTATTTTATACTAGTAGGTCACAAATTCAGGTTTTTTTCCATTTAAAAACCAACTTACTTATACTTTTGGGAAATTCCCCAATGATAAAAGACTGTAAATATCACATCGCACTTATTACCATGTTTTCCCCTTTTGCCTCATCAGATATACAGTTTAATAGCAAATTCCCATTTCAAATGGCATCAGCATTTATTTTGTAATTCAAAAATAGCTGATATATTAGCTACTATGTTCATATTAAAAAAAGAAGAGGAAAACAGCTAATTAGAATGATGCAGTTATAACTTTCACTATTGGTTATCATCCAGAGCTAGAAACATTTTGGCAGAGCAGGCCAAACAGTCCAAGGACCAGAAAAATAATTTTCTGAACCAGTCATTAGAAGAGACTGGAATAAGCAAAGCAAGCTTTCTGTTACCGCATTATGGGAATATATTGATCCTTACCAGGTTGCGAGGTGGAAAACGACTGTTCTTTAACCCCTACACAACGGAGCCTGGCAGGGCAAGCACCTAAAAGAGAAACTGTCAGAGAGGTTTTAATAGTAATGTATAACTAAGATGCAGTACAATTTTATATGCATGCTTTTTTTTTGCCGATCATTACTATTTTCTTAAGTCTGTCCAGTGATGATGTCTTAATGAAGTTTTTGGTTTGGTTTGGTTTTCTAAGCAAGCATTTTCGGCTCCTCGGCATAAGCAGGCTAGACATTATCTGACTCAAGACTGGGTAGGCATTGTTATCTTTACTGGCAGCTGTGGAGTGGAACCGAGCACACCTTCATGCATCAGGCCGGCACGAGCGTTTCGCCCAGGCGCTGCAAACGGGCTCCGGGGGCACCTCAGCGCGCGTCGCTCTGCACCACAAGCATGGCCCCGCTGCACGCAGCTCCGCACGCTCCTTAGGCCAGGCGGCTCAGAGCGCTTTACGCGGCCTTTAACCAAGGCCGCCGCCTGGCTCCCAGTGCGCCGCTCGAGAGATTCAATTTTGTGTTTTGGGACCCAGGCCGCTTAAACGCCAGGCTCCCCTGCTCTGCATCTCCCCCGCTACCACCCCGTCACCACCGCGCTTTTTTTTTTTTTCTTTCTTTTTTTTTTTCTTTTTTTTTCGCCTCCGCACCATCGCCTGCTTCCTTCCTCCGCCGCGACGCGAGGCCCCCAGGGGCGAGAATCCCCCGAGCGCTCGCAGCCGCCTGCGCGGCCCTACATTCTGCGGGCCCGCCGGGCGCAGGCGGAGCAGAACTCCACCGACACCCGGTCCCGCTCCACGTGGAGGCAGAGCCCGCCGGGGGCCGCCCGCGGCTCCCTCGCCGCCTCCTCCCGCCGCGGGGGCCGGGAGCCGGGCAGCGCGTAGTCGTGGTCGCTGCTCTCGCCGCCGGGCCGCACGTGGGGGTGGCGGCGGGGGCCGCCCGCGTCCCCGAAGAGGCTGGTGCCGAGCTGCAGCCCGCCGGCGCGGGCCCCGGCCAGGCGGCCCAGCAGCTGCGCCAGGGCGCTCTGGTTCGCCAGCACGGCCCGCAGGTAGCCGCTCTCCCGCTCCAGCTCCCGCAGGCGGCGGCTCAGGCCGCGGTTGCGGTCCCGCAGCTGCCGGTTCTCGGCGGCCAGGCCCTGCAGGCGGCTCTCCAGCCCCAGCACGTACTGCTTCTTCTTCAGCCGGTTCCCCCGCGCCGCCGCTCCTCCGCCCGGGCGCCGCCGCCGCCCGCGCCGCCGGCTCGCCGCGGAAGCAGCCGCTCAGCTCCGCGTCCAGGTCCCAGTCCGGCCGCGCGGCCTCCAGCAGGTCCCCCAGCTCCAGCGCCGGGAACCAGTCCTCCTGCTCCCACGCCGCCAGCGGGCCGCCGGCCGCCTCCGCCTCCTTCTCCTCCCGCCGCGCCGGCGCCGGCAGCGGCAGCTGCTGCTCTTGTTTAGCCCGCGCGGGGCCCGGATCC